>NC_135821.1:13071900-13371900 GCF_964213995.1 Mustelus asterias
GGGAGGAGGAGGAGGGGGGAGGAGGAGGAGGGGGGAGGAGGAGGAGGGGGGAGGAGGAGGAGGGGGGAGGAGGAGGAGGGGGGAGGAGGAGGAGGGGGGAGGAGGAGGAGGGGGGAGGAGGAGGAGGGGGGAGGAGGAGGAGGGGGAGGAGGAGGAGGGGGGGGAGGAGGAGGAGAGGGGGGAGGAGGAGGAGGGGGGAGGAGGAGGGGGGGGGAGGAGGAGGGGGAGGGGGGAGGAGGAGGGGGGAGGAGGAGGGGGAGGAGGAGGGGGGAGGAGGAGGGGGGAGGAGGAGGGGGGAGGAGGAGGGGGGAGGAGGAGGGGGGAGGAGGAGGGGGGAGGAGGAGGGGGGAGGAGGAGGGGGCTATACCAAAGAGCCAGCACAGGCTGATAGGCCGAATGGTCCCCTTCTGGGCCTGATCATCTCTCTGGGCGACACATCCACTCCTCTCACTGGGCACAAAGCTGCAAGCAACCCAGGAGCAGCACAGGAAAAGCAGGCATTGATTTCCGGAGTTGTGGGGCCTGCTTCCCATGTGCAATCCGAGGCCTCCGCAACTTTGGCCCGGTGTCTTACTCAAGAGGTCTGGAGGCTTGTGTGGTTGAACATCAACCCTGTATTGTTAAGAACGCAACTATACATCGCTCCAAGGTAGCACCCTAACTAGGTGTCATCATCATGTCAACTTTGGGCGGCATGATGGCACAGTGGTTAGCACTGCTGCCTCACAGTGCCAGGGGCCCGGGTTCGATTCCGGCCTCGGGTCTCTGTCTGTGTATAGTTTGTACATTCTCCCCGTGTCTACCTGGGTTCCCTCCAGGTGCTCTGGTTTCCTCCCATAATCCAAAGATGTGCTGGTTAGGTGGATTGGCCGTGCTAAATTGCCCCTTAGGGTCAAGACGATTATCAGGGTAAATACGAGGGGTTATGGGGATAGTACCGGGGTGGGAGTGTTGTCAGTGCAGACTCGATGGGCCGAATGCATTCTACGTTGGTGTGTGTCTGGAATGGCTAGCTACGGGAATCTGAATGTATAACTCAGGAGGAGCAAGAAGGGACAGTGGGCATCATTAATAACAAGCTAACCATGTTTGCTTCCAATTCTCCCATCCTGCCCTTTGACAACCTCACGGTGACAACATCATAGTCATAGAGGCATAGAGGTTTAGAGCATGGAAACAGGCCCTTCGGCCCAACTTGTCCATGCCGCCCTTTTTTTAAACCCCTAGGCTAGTCCCAATTGCCCGCGTTTGGCCCATATCCCTCGATAGCCATCTTACCCATTTAATTGCCTAAACACTTTTTAAAAGACAAAATTGTACCTACCTCTACTACTACCTCTGGCAGCTTGTTCCAGACGCTCATGTTTGGACTTGAGGAGTTAGAGTGAGGGAGAGAGTGAGAGGGGGAGAGAATGTGAGAGAGAGAGAATGCGAGAGAGAGAAAGTGAAAGAGAGTGAGAGTGTGTGTGTGGGGAAGGGGTGGGGAAGAGAGAACATCTCACTTCCTTCCCAATTATACCAACTTCAATTTTAATTTCAGGCAGACAGGGCAGCCTTTGGGGTCCTTCTTTAGACATGGATATCAGGCTCTGCTTAGACCATCAAGGCCTGGACAGCTAACGTTGGTTCCCTCAGGAGACCTATCCTGCCGGAAGCCGGGTCAAATTCGGCCCAGCAAGGTACTTCTCCCTCTCCGTGCAGGAATGGTCCCACACGTCCTTGCCTGCAAACCTTGGGCCTACCTTACGCCTGGTTTCCAGTTTCTTCCCCTCCATTCATCAATCAGTTCTGGACACTAAATGGCCCCGTCCAACCGTCCACCCACAACCCCCCGTCCTCCCCCCAGACAAACTCTCGCCACATAGCCAATGGCCAGGGTCCATTCACAGTCCTTTCTTGGGGCCTACTGTTCCCCAAAAGCCTGCTCCAGGTAGCGAATCATGGAATCCTTACAGTGCAGAAAGAGTCTGCACCAACAATAATCCCACCTCGGCCCTATCCCCGTAACCCCATGTATTTACCCTGGTAATCCCCCTGACACAATCCCCCTGACACCAAGGGGCAATTTAACATGGCCAATCCACCTAATCTACACATCTTTTTGGAGGAAACCAGAGCACACGGAGGAAACCCACGCAGACACGGGGAGAATGTGCAGACTCCACACAGACAGTGACCCGAGGCCGGGAATCGAACCTGGGTCCCTGCCGCTGTGAGGCAGCAGTGCTAACCACTGTGCCACACCCTGTGGGCTTGAACGGAACTTATGCTTCGAATGAGGTGTCGGAATCTCTCCAGAGCCACGCGAGTTTCTCACTTACCCCTCGCCCCTTGCACAGAAAGATCCCATCACATTAAAATCTGGGGTGGGCGGGTGCGGGGAGTGGGGGGCAGGGAGGCAGAAGGAGGAGTAAAATTTTGTCATCATAGAATCCTACAGTGCAGAAAGAGGCCATTCGGCCCATCGAGTCTGCACCAACCACAATCCCACCCAGGCCCTATCCACATATCCCTACATATTTACCCACTAACCCCTCTAACCTATGCATCCCGGGACACTAAGGGGCAATTTAGAATGGCCAGTCAACCTATCCCGCACATCTTTGGACTGTGGGAGGAAACCGGAGCACCCGGAGGAAACCCACGCAGACGCGGGGAGAATGTGCAAACTCCACACAGACAGTGACCCAAGCCGGGATTCGAACCCAGGTCCCTAGAGCTGTGAGGCAGCAGTGCTAACCACTGTGCTACCGTGCCGTCTGGAATTTGCCAACACTAATTTAAGGCAAATGGTTCCCATTTGCTAGGAATCCTTGCTGGAATCTTCCCCCGGCTTTAGATTGGTTTCACAGGTCGGCGCAACATCGAGGTCCGAAGGGCCTGTACTGCGCTGTAATGTTCTATGTTCTATGTTCTAACCACGTTATCACCATGACAACAGAACAGGGAGGAACCAGGGACCAAATGTGGGCAGAGGATTTAGAGGATGTAGTGACCTCAGAGGCCCATGAGGTAGGTTCCTTGGAGTATGAGCTCCCTGACTGAGGTAACGATTGCCCTCCCAATCAGAGCGTCTCGGCTGTGTATATATATCGAGAAATGTCAGGGCTTCTGACACTCCGGATTCTGGCTTTGTAACTGAAGCACTTTTAGGAGTGGAATCGAGTTTGTAAACAAAGGGAATTTGGTGACGGGACGCCGGCCTCTGAGGAGTTATTTTGGAGATTGAACCAACACCAGAGGCCGAAGAACTGTAAAAGTTAAAGTAAAGTTTATTTATTAGTGCCACCAGTCAGCTTACATTAACACTGCAATGAAGTTACTGTGAAAATCCCCCAGTCGCCACACTCCGGCGCCTGTTCGGGTACACCGAGGGAGAATTTAGCACCTAACCAGCACGTCTTCCGGACTGAGGGAGGAAACCGGAGCACCCGGAGGAAACCCACGCAGACACGGGGAGAACGTGCAGACTCCGCACAGACAGTGACTCGAGCCGGGAATCGAACCCGGGTCCTTAGCGCTGTGAGGCAGCAGTGCTAACCACCGTGCCGCCCCTGTGCGATCGGAGAGTTTAGAGCGCGGCCTCCGATCACGATGGAGTGGTGCGTGACGCTGACTGCGCTCTCTTAATCAGAACCGGGAAGGTGGGCAGCAGCAGTACACAAAGTCAGGCGACAGGAATAGTCTGCGTCAGTCGGCAAATAGGCCGCCTGTTTCCTCGCCGCACACTCCGTCAAGACCTGCTCGCTGTCTGCGCCGGAAGCGTAGCGTTTCCTCAGATAAGATCTCCAAGGATCAGCTGCATGAAGCAGGAGAGAGAAAGAAGGGGCTTTTTGAGCCACTTCAGCCCCCTCCCCCACTCCTCCTTCCCCCTCCCTCCACACCCACCTCAACCCTCTGCCTCACGGAATAAATAAAAAAATCACTCCATGCAATTCAAAAGAAAGCAGCTCTGATCCTGTTAAACACTCGAGCCAGGCCCTCCTCCCACTTACAATGCGACACACAAAAGGTTCTATTCCCCGCGTGAATACACGGGGCCCCTGCATAAACCTCTTAACCAGCTGACGGACTGGACGCTGTGAGGTGGGGACAGCTGGTTAGGCCTTGCTCGAGCAAACAGCCACCCTGTCAATTCCACAAAGCTCTCCACCCCTGCTGCTGCCGCCTCTCCGCATTCTCCGGCCTCTCCCATGGCAACCGGAGTCGGGCCTCGGGTACTGGACTGGGGCAGCAGCTGGGAACAGGCCGAAGAGGCAGGTTCTCGAGGGGTAATCCAACGTCAACTTTGCGGCCCTCTCTCTCTCTCTCTCCAAGTAAGCAGGATGGGGTTGTAAAGGACTTAAAAGTCATAGAGGTTTACAGCATGGAAACAGGCCCTTCGGCCCAACTTGTCCATGCCGCCCTTATTTTTTAAACCCCGAAGCTAGTCCCAATTGCCCGCATTTGGCCCATACCCCTCTATACCCATCTTACCCCTGTAACTGTCTAAATGCTTTTTAAAAGACAAAATTGTACCCGCTTCTACTGCTACCTCTGGCAGCTTGTTCCAGACACTCACCACCCTGTGCGTGGAAAACATTGCCCCTCTGAACCCTTTTGTATCTCTCCCCTCTCACCTTAAACCTATGCCCTCTAGTTTTAAACTACCTTTGGGAAAAGATATTGACTTTCCAGCTGATCTATGCCCCTCATTATTTTATAGCCCTCTATAAGATCACCCCTAAGCCTCCTACGCTCCAGAGAAAAAAAGTCCCAGTCTATCCAGCCTCTCCTTGGGAGAGAGAGGATGGATAAGTGTAGCACTCCGCACAATCTCGGGACAATCCCTCTCCCCTCAAAGTGCTTCAGAAGTACCGAACCCTTGCGGTTTAGGCACCAGGTGACACACAAGCTATCTCCCGCAAGCGTTTTTAGGCTCGGGGACAATTGGCGGAATTTTACGGCCTTGCCAGGGCGGGACCGGAAATCCCCGCCCGAGGTCAACGGAGATTTCCGTTGTGGGACCCTCGCCGATTCCGTGACGGGCGAGGTGGGTAGAGCTCCGGCCATTGAGTTTTACAGCACAAAGAGGCCCTTCGGCCCACCGTGTATGTGCAACCATCACGCACCTATCTATTCTATCCCATTTTCCAGCACTTGTTCCACAGCCGTGTATGCTAGGGCGTTTCAAGTGGTCATCCAAATGCTGGCGATAGCAAAGGTCTTGGGGGGGCAGGAGATTCAGAGGGGATTTGAGGAAAATCTTTTTCACCCAGGGGGTGGTGGGAATCTGGAACTCGCTGCCTGAGAGGGTGGTAGAGGCGGGAAGCCTCACAACACTTAAGAAGCATTTAGATGAGCACTTGGAACGCCCTGGCATACAAGGCTACAGAGCAAGTGTTGGAAAATGGGATCAGAATAGATAAGTGCTTGACAGCCAACACAGACACAATGGGCCGATGGGCCTCTTTCTGTGGTGTACGACTCTCTGACTCCCGTCAAAGGCAAGTGGCTCCACCTAAATCAGGCCTCAGGATAACGATAGGGAAACCACCAAGTTATTTCCGAAGTGGAGGCTTGTTCCTGCTGTAGATAAACACCAAAAGCACCAGGGGAACGGAGTCACAGATGTCCCGAATTAACGGGGGGGCCCACGGAGATCCGGGCATTGCTCCCAGAGCAGCAACGCGGGCCGTCATCGTGGGGTCAGCTTTGCTCCATAAAGACACCAATTGCGCAAATGACTCCATTTGTACTGTTACAGGAACACTCACCCCCCCTCCCCCTC
Source organism: Mustelus asterias (assembly GCF_964213995.1). NCBI lineage: Eukaryota > Metazoa > Chordata > Chondrichthyes > Carcharhiniformes > Triakidae > Mustelus > Mustelus asterias. The sequence continues at coordinate 13,077,671 of NC_135821.1, forward strand.
CACCCCACCCCAAGTCTCTCTCACTCTGCGACCCACCACGAGGAGAGATTTCAAAGCTTCTTCCTCTCGTCCTGACTGCAGTCACTGAGGCTGTGGCTTTTCCGTGTCATCGCCCTGGAATCAGCTGATTTGCCGAGCGCACACCAGTGACACGCAAGAGGCCTGGAAGATTTGCGAGGCCTCGAGAGGGAGGCCTCAATTTATAGAATCCCTACAGTGCAGAAGGAGGCCATTCGCCCCATCGAGTCTGCGCTGCCAACAATCCCACCCAGGCCCTATCCCCGAAACCCCACGTATTTACCCCGACAACCCCCCCGACACTAATGCGTGGCCAATCCACCTAACCTGCATGTTTTTCGGACTGTGGGAGGAAACCGGAGCACCCGGAGAGAAACCCACGCAGACACGGGGAGAATGTGCAAACTCCGCACAAACAGTGACCCAAGCCGGGAATCGAACCCGAGTCCGCAGAGGGAGGATCACAGAGGGAGGCCTCAAATGCCGAGGGACTGACAAAGCCCCCCTCCCATCCCATTGCAAGGCTTCACGGTTGAGGATGGGGTCAGAACTCACCAGGGACCCCGGGTTCGATTCCCGGCTCGGGTCACTGTCTAAAGTTTAAAGTTTATTTATTCATAGAATCCCTACAGTGCAGAAGGAGGCTATTTGGCCCATCGAGTCTGCACTACCAACAGTCCCACCCAGACCCTATCCCCGTAACCCCACATATTTACCCTGACAAACCCACTCACACTAATGGTAATTTAACATGGCCAATCCACCTAACCCGCATATCTTTGGACTGTGGGAGGAAACCGGAGCACCCAGAGGAAACCCACGCAGAAATCATAGAAATCATAGAAACCCTACAGTGCAGAAGGAGGCCATTCGGCCCATCGAGTCTGCACCGACCACAATCCCACCCAGGCCCAACCCCCATATCCCTGCATATTTACCCGCTAATCCCTCTAACCTACCCATCTCAGGACTCCAAGGGGCAATTTTAGCATGGCCAATCAACCTAACCTGCACATTTTTGGACTGTGGGAGGAAACTGGAGCACCCGGAGGAAACCCACGCAGACACGGGGAGAATGTGCAAACTCCACACAGACAAAGACCCAAGCCGAGAATCGAACCCAGGTCCCTGGAGCTGTGAAGCAGCAGTGCTAACCACGGTGCCATCATGCACATTAGTGACAAGTAGGCTTACATTAACACTGCAATGAGGTTACTGTGAAAATCCCCTAGTTGCCACACTCCGGCACCTGTTCGGGTACACTGAGGGAGAATTTAGCACCTAATCAGCACGTCTTACGGACTGTGGGAAGAAACTGGAGCACCCGGAGGAAACCCATGGGGACACGAGGAGAACGTGCAATCTCCACACAGACAGTGACCCAAGTGGGAATCGAACCCGGGTCCCTGGAGCTGTGAGGCAGCAGTGCTAACCACTATGCCACCATGATAGAGAAAATGACCCAATGCTTGGCAAAAGAAATAGCTTTGGCGGAGAGTTTTAAAGGAGAGAGAGAGAGAGAGTGGCAGAATGTTTTGGGGAGGGCATCCAGAGCCTGAGGCCTACGCCACTGAAGACAAAGCCCCAAAATGACGGAGCCATTACAATCAGGGATGCTACGGAGAGCGGAATTGGATCAGTGCAGATTTGGTGGAGGATTGCGGGGAGACTACAGGAGATCAGGAGGAGTGAGGCCACGGAGGGGGATCTGAAAATGAGGATATGAATTTTAAAAACCGGGATGTTGTGTAAACAGGATCCCATGTCGGCCACTGAGCAGGGCAGTGATTGGAGAAACGGGACCTGGTGTGAGCTAGGGTTAGGGGCACTGCGCTTTGGATGGCCTCCTGTCCTCGGAGGGTAGATCATAGAATCATAGAAACCCTACAGTGCAGAAGGAGACCATTCGGCCCATCGAGTCTGCACCGACCACAATCCCACCCAGGCCCTACCCCCACATATTTACCCGTTAATCCCTCTAACCTACGCATGTTAGTATTCTAAGGGGCAATTTTTAACCTGGCCAATCAACCTAACCCGCACATCTTTGGACTGTGGGAGGAAACCGGAGCACCCGGAGGAAACCCACGCAGACACGAGGAGAATGTGCAAACTCCACACAGACAGTGACCCGAGCCGGGAATCGAACCCGGGACCCTGGAGCTGTGAAGCAGCAGTGCTAACCACTGCGCTACCATGCCGCCCCTAGATGGGAGGCCAATGAAACCCGGGCATACGTTAGCCTCGCCAGGGGCAGCACCACGGGATGGCACAGTGGTTAGCACTGCTGCCTCACAGCGCCAGGGACCCGGGTTCGATTCCCGGCTTGGGTCGGTGCGGAGTCTGCACGTTCTCCCCGTATCTGCGTGGGTTTCCTCCGGGTCCTCCCACAGTCCCGAAAGATGCGTAGGTTAGGTGGACTGACCATGCTAAATTGCCCCTTAGCGTCAGGGGGACCAGCTAGGGTAAATGCGTGGGGTTACGGGGATGGGGCCTGGGTGAGATTGTGGTCGGCGCAGACTCGATGGGCCGAATGGCCTCCTCCTGCTTTGCAGGGATTCTATGATTCTAGTCGAGTCGAGATGCGATAGTCTTCAGCCAAGGGGGGCAGAGTGGAGTGAGCGACCGAGCCACTTATCGGAAAGAGAAGTGGTTTGGCCGTTTTTACGCTGACGTTCCAAACAGGAAAACCAAGGCTGGTTCTGTACCCTGCACGCTTCCTGTTTCTGAGTGACATCATCATACAACTGGTTTCAAACATCATCTGACAAGAGGCTGGGGGAGGGGGAAACTCGACCGATAAACAACACTACCCTGAAAATCTCTCTGCTGCTTCTGCAGTCCCGGACACAGTCCTGATCCTTTCCAAGTATTGAAAAAAAAATGGTTCTTTTCACTGTCTGGGTCACTTATTTAAATTTATTTATTAGTGTAAGAAGACGGCTTACATTAATACTGCAATGAAGTTACTGTGGAAATTCCCTAGTCGCCACACTCCTGTTTGGGTTACACTGAGGGAGAATTTAGCACGGCCAATGCACCCAAACCCGCACATCTTTCGGACTGTGGGAGGAAACCGGAGCACCCGGTCTCAGGGCGGCACGGTGGCACAGTGGTTAGCACTGCCGCCTCACAGCGCCAGGGACCCGGGTTCGATTCCCGGCTTGGGTCACTGTCTGTGTGGAGTTTGCAGGTTCTCCCCGTGTCTGCGTGGGTTTCCTCCGGGTGCTCCGGTTTCCTCCCACAGTCCGAAAGACGTGCTGGTTAGGTGGATTGGCCGTGCTAAATTCTTCCCCTGTGTACCCGAACAGGCACCGGAGTGTGGCGACTAGGGGATTTTCACAGTAACTTCATTGCAGTGTTAATGTAAGCCTTACTTGTGACAGTAATCATAGAATCCCGACAGTGTAGGAGGCCATTCGGTCCATCGAGTCTGCATCGACCACAATCCTACCCAGGCCCTATTCCTGTAATCCCACATATTTACCCTGCTAATCCCCCTGACACTAAGGGGCAATTTAGCATGGCCAATCCACCTGCACATCTCTGGACTGAGAGGGGAAACCGGAGCACCCGGAGGAAACCCACGCAGACACGGGGAGAAAGTGCAGACTCCACACAGACAGTGACCCAAGACGGGAATCGAACCCGGGTCCCTGGCGCTGTGAGGCAGCAGTGCTAACCACTGTGCCACCTAATAAAATAAACTTAACTTATATAAAATTCCCTTTAGTCCCTTCACATAGAATTCACGAGTGTTACTTTAGTAGAAATGGGGCCCATTTAAAATAAATACATGAACAAAATAAGACCACAGAGGTTTATGACATAGTACAGTCCATTCGGCCCATCATCAGCATGGCAGCCCTTCACACTCGAGCAACCTAAATCTCAAACCGTCTACCCAAGAACAATGAATGAATGAATGTTCTAAAATGTTTCAACTATTTTCCAGACGATTAAGTTCTCAGTGGGTGCTGAACCCTTGTCAGAACAATCTTTAGCCCCGACTCCCCACTGCCATTTCCTCCGACTCTGCTTGTTATCAGCCCCACGAGAGAGCGAATTCTCGACCGTGACCCTCATGCAAACATCTTGAGGGCTTGACAAGGTTGGAAAAGGTGGGTGAGACATTCAGAGAGCAGGTAAAGTCAAAGAGATGCGGAAATTTTGGAGCTGAGAGGGTGATGGGGGAAATTCGGCATGTCCGCTACGACGCTCACCAATTCTTATAGGTTCGCCATAGAAAGCATCCTTTCCGGATGTATCACAGCTTGGTATGGGTCCCTGCTCTGTCCAAGACCGCAAGAAACTACAAATGGTTATGAACATGGCCCAGTCCATCACGCAAACCAGCCTCCCATCCATCGGCTCTGTCTACACTTCCCGCTGCCTCGGCAAAGCAGCCAGCATAATTAAGGACCCCACACACCCCGGACATTCTCTCTTCCACCTTCTTCCATCGGGAAAGGGATACAAAATTCTGAGGTCACGCACCAACCGACTTAAGAACAGCTTCTTCCCTGCTGCTGTCAGACTTTTGAATGGACCTACCATGCATTAAGTTGATCTTTCTCTACACCCTAGCTATGACTGTAACACTCCATTCTGCACCCTCTCCTTTCCTTCTCTATGAACGGTATGTTTTGTCTGTATGGTGCGCAAGAAACAATAATTTTCACTGTATGTTAATACATGTGACAATAATAAATCAAATCAAAAACAGACTTCCAGGAGGCAGGGATCACAGACTAATAGGATCCTACAGTGCAGAAGGAGGCCATTAAGCCCATCGCGTCTGCACCAACCACAATCCCACCCAGATCCTATCCCCATAACCCCACATATTTACCCTGCTAATCCCCCTGACACTAAGGGGCAATTTAGCACAGCCAATCCACCTAACCCGCACATCTTTGGACTGTGGGAGGAAACCGGAGCACCCGGAGGAAACCCACGCAGACACGGGGAGAACGTGCAAACTCCACACAGACAGTGACCCGAGCCGGGAATTGAACCCGGGTCCCTGGCGCTGTGAGGCGGCAGTGCTAACCACTGTGCCACTCAACGTGGTGAGCAAAAGAACAACGGCAGAAGTTGGTCAGTGATCTGTGGTCGAATGAGAGGATGGGCTCTCCAAGCGAGTCCCCGTTCAGCAAAGCAGGAGACGGGACGCCCACCAGCAGCAGATGATCAATTCACTTTGACACCGAACATCTGTTTTCTGTCAGCGCACAGCCTGTCGCAAACACTCCGCACAGTCCTATCCCCTCCCCCCTCATTGAGCCTGCTCACCCAGCCCCTCTCTCCCCTCCCCAGCACGCCTCACGCCCAGCATTGTGTCAACTCACTCAGCACACCATCCCCCCACCTCCCCCCCCCGCTCCCTGCCAGACAGCCAGGCCCCACCAGCCTCCTCCCTCAGCCCCATTGTAGCTGCTGCCAGGTCTCTCCACACTTGACAAGCTCAAAACCTCTTCCTGGCGGGGCACCGTTCGTCAAGTGTCAAACGCCCTTTCGAACCCGTGCCTCTGCCAGACAATGGCTGGCTCCACGCTGGACTGGTTAATGCACAAACTCAATGTCTGGAACAAGCTGCCAGAGGTAGTAGTAGAGGCGGGTACAATTTTGTCTTTTAAAAAGTGTTTAGACAATTACATGGGTACGATGGATATAGAGGGATATGGGCCAAATGCGGGCAATTGGGATGAGCTTAGGGGTTTTAAAAATAAGGGCCGCATGGACAAGCTGGGCTGAAGGGTCTGTTTCCATGCTGTAAACCTCTATTTCCCACTCAACCTTCCTCAGTCTACCCATTTCCGTTTTCTCTGTTACCCTTCCAGCTCTCCAGACATGCAGCCCACCCTTGAAACGCAGCCCATTCCTCCCCCCCGCGCACAGACCACCTCTCCCCACGCGCAGACCACCTCCCCACGTGCACAGGCCGCCCCCCCCCCCCCCCCCCCGCACGCGAGCGCAGACCGACCCGAAAACGCAATTCGTACTGAAAGCGCAGGCTAAGGAAATTCGGCATGTCCGCTACGACTCTCACCAATTTTTACAGATGCACCGTAGAAAGCATCCTTTCCCGGATGTACCACAACTTGGTACGACTCCTGCTCTGACCAAGACCGCAAAAGGTCGTCGTGAAAGTAGCCCAATCCATCACGCAAACCAGTTTCCCATCCATCGACTCTATCTACACTTCCTGCTGCCTCGGCAAAGCAGCCAGCATAATCAAGGACCCCACGCACCCCGGACATTCTGTCTCCCACCTTCTTCCACCGATACAAAAGTCTGAGGTCATGTACCGAGAACAGCTTCTTCCCTGCTGCTGTCAGAATTTTGAATGGACCTACCTTATATTAAGCTAATCTTTCTCTACACCCTAGCTATGACTGTAACACTACATTCTGCACCCTCTCCTTTCCTTCTCTATGAACTGTATGCTTTGTCTGTCTAGCGCGCAAGAAACAATACTTTTCACTGCATCCCGATACATGTAACAATAATAAATCAAATCAAAAGTCCATCGTAAAACACAGTTCATTCTGAAAACACAGTTCAACAAGGAGTAAAGGTTGACAATCCAAAATACAGTCATCATAAGACATTCAGAAAAAAGTAAAATGAGTATCCATAGGTTGACTGTTATTAGACGAGATCAAGAATCGACCATTCCTGGCACAAGAACTGTACATCTCAGTTGCTTAGAATATCACTGGAGAGAGAGAGAGAGAGAGCCATGTTGTCGAAGTTTTTTGTCTTTCACTCATCAGGGCCAAAATGCAAGAATGGCAAATTTCAAATGACCACAACAATTTATACTGCAGGAGAAAAGGGGTGCTGATTGGCTGACAAATCAGCTCTGATTGGCCAAGGCTTAGCCATGGAGGGGAACTATAGGCCACAAACAAAAACAAAAAATGCTGGGAAAAAAAATCAGCTGGTCTGTGGAGAGGGCTCCTGGGTAATTCAAAAACGACGCAAAAGCTTCAACTGCAAACCTTTAGCTTGCGAGAACGGGACTGAATGTATATTGCTTCTATCATGTGTGAATGGGATTGACTGGTTATCTTCAATTAATTTTTACAAGAGCCACCAGCGCACTTGGCATTGCTCAGTAGGTGCTGCCCAATTGTGGAAACCCATCTAACAATGGACGTTTTGTTGCGCTCATTTGCACACGGAGGCAAGATGAAAAGTTTCAGCAATGCCACGCTATTCAGTGACACAGCGACGTTCATGGGTCAATGGGACCAGTTCACCCCCCCGGTTCCAGGCAGTTCTGCCGAACGCACACTCGGGGCAAGATTTGGAGTCGGATCAGAATTCGGAGTCAAATGGGTGGGAGTCCTGACCCCCCTTCTCGGTCACCCAGCTGTGATCCACCCCTGGATTTAAGTGACCCGAGGCTGGACCCGCCCTGCAAACAAGCATGGCAAGATCGCGAGGCCGATGGGCCAATTGCAGAACACCTGCAGGGTCCGAGGGCCAATCACGCCACCCTCATTTGTCCCTCATTTAGGGGAGGCGATGGCCGAGTGATATTATCGCTATCCAGAAACTCAGCTAATGTTCTGGGGACCCGGGTTCGAATCCCGCCACGGCAGATGGTGGAATTTGAATTCAATAAAAAAAATCTGGAATTAAGAATCTACTGATGACCATGAAACCATTGCTGGAAAAACCCATCTGGTTCACTAATGTCCCTTTAGGGAAGGAAATCTGCCGTCCTTACCCGGTCTGGCCTACATGTGACTCCAGAGCCACAGCAATGTGGTTGACTCTCAACTGCCCTCAGGCAACTAGGGATGGGCAATAAATGCTGGCCCAGCCAGCGACACCCATGTCCCATGAATGAGTTAAAAAAAACATTATTTGCACCACCCCCCCCGCCCCGCCCCAACAACTCGAATAATGGATATTTGCAAAGCTCAAACAAGTGAGGAGATCAGTAAATTTGCGGATGACACTAAAGTCGGTGGAGTTGTGGACAGTGCGGAGGGAAGTGGCAGGTTACAGAGGGACATAGATAAGCTGCAGAGCTGGGCTGAGAGGTGGCAAATGGAGTTTAATGCGGAAAAGTGTCAGGTGATTCACTTTGGAAGGACTAACAGGAATACAGAGTACTGGGCTAATGGTAAGATACTTGGTAGCGTGGATGAACAGAGGGATCTGGGTGTCCATGTGCATAGATCCCTGAAAGTTGGCACCCAGGTTGATAGGGTTGTTAAGAAGGCGTATGGTGTGTTAGCTTTTATTGGTAGAGGGATTGAGTTTCGGAGCCAGGAGGTCATGCTGCAACTGTACAAAACTCTGGTGCGGCCGCATTTGGAGTATTGCGTACAGTTCTGGTCGCCGTATTATAGGAACGATGTGGAAGTGTTGGAAAGGGTGCAGAGGAGATTTACCAGGATGTTGCCTGGTATGGTGGGAAAATCGTATGAGGAAAGGCTGAGGGGCTTGAGGTTGTTTTCGTTAGAGAGAAGAAGGTTAAGAGGTGACTTAATAGAGGCATACAAGATGATCAGAGGATTAGATAGGGTGGATAGTGAGAGCCTTTTTCCTCGGATGGTGTTGGCTAGCACGAGGGGACATAGCTTTAAATTGAAGGGTGATAGATATAGGACAGACGTTAGAGGTAGGTTCTTTACTCAGAGAGTAGTAAGGGCGTGGAATGCACTGCCTGCAGCAGTGGTGGACTCGTCAACGTTGAGAGCGTTCAAGTGGTTATTGGATAAACATATGGATGATATTGGAATAGTGTAGATTAGAGGGGCTTTAGATTGGTTTCACTGGTCGGCGCAACATCGAGGGCCGAAGGGCCTGTATTGCGCTGTAATGTTCTATCATTAGAACCAATAATTTAGAGCACAGAACAGTACAGCACAGGAACAGGCCGTTTGGCCCACAATGTTGTGCCGGACATGATGCCAAATTAAGTTAACCCCTTCTGCCTGCCCCTGGTCCATATCCCTCTATTCCTCGCATATTCATGTGCTTATCTAAAAGCCCCTTAAATGCCCCTATCGTAGCTGCCTCCACCACCACCCCCTGGCAGTGCATTCCAGACACCTACCGCTCTCTGTGTAAAAAAATTGCCCCTCACATCACCTTTGAACTTTCCCCCTTCTCACTTGAAGTGCATGTCCCCTGGTACTAGACATTTCAACTCTGGGAAAATGATTCTGACTGTCAATCCTGTCTATGCCTCTCATAATTGTATAGACTTCTATCAGGTCTCCCCTCAGCCTCCGCTGCTCCAGAGAAGATAACCCTAGTTTGTCCAGCCTCTCCTTATAGCTCGTACCCGCTAATCTAGGCAGCATCCTGGTAAACCTCTTCTGCACCCTCTCCAAAACCCCCACATCCTTCCTGTAATGAGGTGACTGGAATTGAACGCGATACTCTTAAGTGCGGCCATACCAAAGTTTTATAAAGCTGCAACATGACATCCTGTCTTTTGTACTCAATGTCCTGACCAATAAAGGCAAGTATGCCGTACGCCTTCTTTACCACCCTATCTGCTCGTGTTTAAAACAGCTTACTTATTAGTGTCACAAATAGGCTTACATTAACACTGCAATGAAGTCACTGAGAATCCCCTAGTCGCCACAATCCAGCACCTGTTCGGGTACACACAGAGAGAATTTAGCACCTAACCAGCACATCTTTCGGAGTGTGGGAGGAAACCGGAGCACCCGGAGGAAACCCACGCAGAGACGGGGAGAACGTGCAGACTCCACACGGGCAGTGACTCGAGCCGGGAATCGAACCGGGTCCCTGGCGCTGAGAGGCAGCAGTGCTAACCACTGTGCCACCCGTGTGTGTGGCCACTTGCAATCATGTATTTGACCGTGCCACCCGTGTGTGTGGCAACTTGCAATAATTTATTTGACATTCACCTCATGATTCTTGCCTCCCAGGAGTAGTCAATGGTTTCCTTGGCAACCGAGGGGGGGGGTCAATCCTGGAGAGGAGGCAAACCCAGGAGGGTCAAAGGTCACCATCATGGCTCCCAGAATCTCCCTTTGGCTCTTCGCTTCAAACAAAGCAGCAAGAGGAAATGAGATGGAGTGTGGGAGAAGCGAGGGCGGGAGTTTGCAGGATCGCGGTCTGTGGTCTGATTCTCTCCCAAGGATCCATTAAGACAGAGTGAAAATATTGGACAGCTTTGATAAATCTTTGGAGTGTCACACACAAGAGGATGAGTTAGTCTCTGGGTGTGTGAGTCAGCAGCTGTGCTGGCTTTGCTTCTAAGAGATGTGTGGTGATCGCGAAGCAGGAGAATAAACACAATTAAATGGGAAAACTGTGGGAACGTTGATTTTTCTTTTGGAAGATGGGAGGTGTGGGGGGGAGGGAAGCAGAGAGCCAATGATGGAAACCACTGCATAAAGACAGGGGGAAGTGGAACTTGAGGGGGAGGGGGAAGAAAAGATTCATTTCCTCTTTCTTGAGACACTTCATACCAACTCGGGGAGGAAGCGGTGCGACCGCACCTCAGCAGCTGCGCAACCCGAAACCCAGCTTAACTCTATGACCCCCCCCCCTCCTCCACACCCCCCACCCCATGCCAGTTTCAGACCACAAGGAGCAGCGGGGGGGGGGGGGGGGGAAGGTTTTAATCCACGCACACCACAGTGAATGAGGCAGAATATCGTCCACTTGTCCGGATGTGTACGGCCCCCCCACAAACGATCCTTCACAATCTCAAAGCCATCCTGGACAAAGCGACCCGCTTCACTCCATCCTAAACGATTGTTCCCCCCCCACCGCCCCCCCCCCCCCCCCCCCCCCCCCCCACCGGTTATCCTGAGACTGTGCACCCCTCCCAGCCCCTTTTCCCCCATATGTTTTAGATTTCCCGACCAATGGAAACAATCTCTCAGCACCTGCCCTATCAAACTGTGGGCGGCACGGTGGTTAGCACTGCTGCGTCACAGAGTCAGGGGCCCGGGCACAATTCTGGCCCCGGGTCTCTGTCTGTGTGGAGTTTGCACATTCTCCCTGTGTCTGCGTGGGTTTCCTCCGGGTGCTCCAGTTTCCTCCCACAGTCCAAAGACATGCTGGTAAGGTGGATTGGCCGTGCTAAATTGCCCCTTAGTGTCCAAAGGTGTGCAGGTTAGGGTGGATTGGCCATGCTAAATTGCCCCTTAGTGTCCAAAGGTGTGCAGGTTAGGTGGATTGGCCATGCTAAATTGCCCCTTATTGTCCAAAGATGTGCAGAATAGGTGGATTGGCCATGCTAAATTATCCCTTACTGTCCAAAGATGTGCAGGTTGGGTGGATGAACCATGTGCCACCCCTGGGAATGAGATTTTTGCCTGTACCACCCTTTCTGGCAGCGGGTTCCAGATCCCTACCACCCTCTCAAACTCCTCCTCATCTCCCCTCTAACCCTTCTCCCAGTTACTTTAAATATATTTCCACCCTTCCCGCCTCCCAGATGGGCCTTCCTGTCCACTCTCCGTAGACCTATCATTTTATACACCCCAATTAAATCTCCCCTGTTTCAAAGAAAGCAACCCCAGTCTCCTCAGAGCCTGAGTTTCCAAGCCTGGCAACATCCCCAAATCGCTTCCGTTCCCTCTCCAAAGCAATCACATCCTTCCTGTAACGTGGCCAGAACTGTACACAGCACTCGAGCTGTGGTTGGATTCGTGTTTCGAAATCCTGTCGTCTACAACTTTCTTCCTCACTCTCAGACACACGGCCAATGTTTAACAGCATCGCCTGCCTTTATGTCTGATTCATTGACACGCACAGTCTACAAGTGACAGACCCAGTACTGCGGAACCTCACTGGAACCAGCCTTCCAACTGCAAAGCTATTTGTGGCGCAGTGGTTCGATTCAAGCCTCGGGGGTGACTGCCTGCCTGGAGTTTGCACTTTCTCCCCATGTGTTTCCTCCGGGTGCTCCAGTTTCCTCATCGAAGCTTAGAATCACAGAATCCCTACAGTGCAGGGGGAGGCCATTTGGCCCATCGGGTCTGCACCGACTCTCTGAATGAGCATCTTACTCAGGCCCACTCCCCCCTTCCTATCCCTGCAACCCCACGTTTTCCCCCGCTAACCCTCTAACCTACAGATTTTGGGATACTAAGGGGCAATTTAGCATGGCCAATCCACCTAAACCTGCACATCTTGGAATACTAAGGGGCAATTTAGCATGGCCAATCCACCTAACCTGCACATCTTTGGACACTAAGGGGCAATTTAGCATGGCCAATCCACCTAAAGCTGCACATCTTGGGATACTAAGGGGCAATTTAGCATGGCCAATCCACCTAAACCTGCACATCTTGGAATACTAAGGGACAATTTAGCATGGCCAATCCACCTAAACCTGCACATCTTGGAATACTAAGGGGCAATTTAGCATGGCCAATCCACCTAACCTGCACATCTTTGGACACTGAGGGGCAATTTAGCATGGCCAATCCACCTAAACCTGCACATCTTGAAATACTAAGGGGCAATTTAGCATGGCCAATCCACCTAACCTGCACATCTTTGGACACTAAGGGGCAATTTAGCATGGCCAATTCACCTAACCTGCACATCTTTCGGAATATGGGAGGAAACCGGAGTACCCGGAGGAAACCCACGCAGACACGGGGAGAACATGCAAACTCCACACAGACAGTGACTGAAGCCAGGAATCAAACCCGGGGGTCTGAGGCTGTGGGGCAGCAGTGCTAACCACTGTGCCACCGTGCTGCCCGTAAGATGTGCAGGTTAGGTGGATTGACCATACTAAACTGCCCCTTAGTGCCGAATAGCCGATTCTGCACTGTGGGGATTATGATATGCTTCTCACCTCTGAGCCGATTTTTGATCCAACTGGCCACCTTCCCTTGGCTTTTCACCTTTCCTAACCTGTTTAGCAAGATCCCACGGGGCAAAAGGTAGCTACAATCCATTTAAACTGCATCAAGTATGTTATCCATATCATCCGTCCATGCCAAGGCCTCAAAAACAAAATCCAGTTGGTGAGATGCAACCTTCCCTCAACAAAGCCACTCTGACTATCCCCAATTAATTGGTGCCTTTCTAAGTTACAATATGTCAGAATGTGTCCCCCGCGTCCCCCAAGGTTAAGCAGATTGGTCAATCACTTCTCCAATAAATGCCACAACTTTTTTTAAAATCCATTCAGGATGTGGGTTTCGCTGGATGGGTCGGGATTTAAAGTAAAAGTTTATGTATTAGTCACAAGTAAGGCTTACATTAACACTGCAATGAAGTTACTATGAAAATCCCCTAGCCGCCACAGTCCGACGCCTGTTCGGGTCAATGCACCTAACCAGCACGTCTTTCAGAATGTGGGAGGAAACCCAAACAGACACAGGGAGAACGTGCAAACTCCACACAGGCAGTGACCCAAGCCGGGAATCGAATCCGGGTCCCTGGCGCTGTGAGGCAGCAGTGCTAACCACTGTGCCACCATGCCGCCCAGTTTATTGCACATCCCTTGACCTGAAAGGCTTGCAAGGTCATTTCAGAAGGAAGACCCCATCCCTGTGGGTCTGGAGTCACAGGGGCATCACAGGGGCATAGTGGATAGTGGCACAGCGCTAGGGAGCCGGGTTCAGTTCCGGCCTTGGCTCACTGTTTGTACGTTCTCCCCATGTCTGCGTGGGTTTCTTCTGGGTTCTCCAGTATCCCCCCACATTCAAAAAGGCGTGCCACTTAGGTGGATTGGCCATGCTAAATTGCCCCTTGTTGTCCAAAGATGTGTAGGTTAGGTGGATTGGCCATGCTAAATTGCCCCTTGTTGTCCAAAGATGTGTAGGTTAGGTGGATTGGCCATGCTAAATTGCCCCTTGTTGTCCAAAGATGTGCGGGTTAGGTGGATTGGCCATGCTAAATTGCCCCTTAGTGTCCAAAGATGTGCAGGTTAGGTGGTTTGGCCTTGGTAAGATGCTCTTTCGGAGAGTTGGTGCAGACTTGATGGGCCGAACAGCCTCCTTCTTCACTGTAGTGATTCCATGACCATGTAAGGATGGCTGATTTCCTTCCCTAAAGGAGGGCATTAGTGAACCAGATGGGTTTTTTCTTTACACAACAATTGACGATGGTTTCATGGTCACTTTTAATTCCAGATTTCAAATTCTACCATCTGCTGCGGTGGGATTAGAGTCCCCAGAACATTACCCTGCATCTCTGGATTACTAGCCCAGTGGCAACACCACCACCTCCAGTATCACACTTGTAACTGGGTAAAAATGATAGTCAGAACCTTCGTTACTGCCACCCTTGCTTCTCTTAACAATCTGGGACACATTTCGTAAACCTGACAACGAAACTACGATTAACCATCCTGAACCCCTTAATAACAGACAGTTAGGGGACTCCAGGGCCATCTGGACAATCAGTGCACATTTATTGAGTGTTAATGCATATTTAATGACTCAAAGTCCATTGGTAAACATTTGAAATTTTAAGTTTATCTATTCGTGTCACAAGTAGGCTTACATTAACACTGCAATGAAGTTATTGTGAAATTCCCCCTAGTCTCCACACTCCGGCGCCTGTTTGGGTACACCAAGGGGCAATTTAGCACGGCCAATGCACCTAACCAGCACATCTTTTGGACTGTGGGGGGAAACCAGAGCACCCGGAGGAAACCCACGCAGACACGAGGAGAACGTGCAGACTCCACACAGACAGTGACCCAAGCCAGGAGTTGAACCCAGGTACCCGGTGCTGTGAGGCAGCAGTGCTAACCACTGTGCCACTGTTCGATGAGTGGGATTTTCTATCCATTCCCGCCAGAGGGATCGTTCGGTCCCACTGACCATGAGTCCCCACCGCAGATTCCCGGGCTTTTTCAGTCATCGGTCCCCTCAGGGATCGTAACAAAGTCACGTTATCCGTTCAGCATCAGACAGTTGGTGCTGGTTTCTCTGGGGGAAATTTTGTCAACTCTTCTGAGAATTTGCAGAAACCCCAGAGGACTCGCAGGGAAACTCTTAACAGCACTTCCTCAGTACTGGACTGAAGCATCAGCAGACATACAGCAGTGTCCTAGCTCCTGTCACCTCTGACCCTAAAGGTAGAGGTCTATCACTAAGCCAAGGCGGTAGGGGTAGTTGGTGCCAAAGGTTAGGGAATAATATCAGTGCCAGTTGGATGCCATGATCAAGGCTGGCGAGACCCTCCGAATGTAGGAACTACATGCACCAAATCACCTGCTATTCAAAAGGTACTGGGGCAGCACGATGGCACAGTGGTTAGCACTGCTGCCTCACAGCGCTGGGTTCAATTCCAGCCTTGGGTGACTGTGCAAACTCCACACACATTCTCCCCGTGTCTGCGTGGGTTTCCTCCGGGTGCTCCGGTTTTCTCCCACACTCCAAAGATGTGCAGGTTAGGGTGGATTGGCCAAGCTAAATTGCCCATCAGTGTCCAAAGATGTGTAGGTTAGAGGATTAGTGGGGTAAATATGTGAGGTTACAGGGATAAGGCCTGGGTATGATGTTCTGTCAGAGACTCAGTGCTGACTCAATGGGCAACCTTTCCTGGTCCCCCCCATGTCGGCACTATAGATACGAAATCTCACCATCGCCTCCACTTTCTGAGGAGACTAAGGAAATTTGGCATGTCCGCTCAGCAACTTCTATTGATGTACAATAGGAAGCATTTTTTCTGGATGTATCATAGATTGATATGGCTCCTGTTCTGACCAAGACCACAAGAAACTACAAAGCCCAATCCATCACGCAAACCAGCCTCCCATCCATTGACTCTGTCTACACTTCCTGCTCCCTTGGAAAAGCAGCCAGCATAATTAAGGACCCCATACCCACCGGACATTCTCTCTTCCGCCTTCTTCCATCGGGAAAAAGTCTGAAATCACATACCAACCGACTCAAGAACAGCTTCTTCCCTGCTGCCGTCAGACGTTTGAATGGACCTACCTTATATTAAATTGATCTTTCTCTACACCCTAGCTATGACTGTAACACTACATTCTGCACCCTCTCCTTTCCTTCTCTATGAACGGTATGCTTTGTCTGGATAGCGCGCAAGAAACAATACTTTTCACTGTATACTCATACATGTGGCAATAATAAATCAAATCAAAGACTGTGCCCTCTGGTCCCACACTTTCCCCTGAGTGGAAACATTTACCCTGACAAACCCGCTGAGAATCGGACTTATTCTGCTGATTGCTATCACAACCTTTCTGATTCATTACGATCGTCTGAAATGGGTAAAATGGGGCAGCTACGATTATGATCGTGAACAGGATGTAGCAAGTACACTGCAAGGGAAGTCAAAATGAGTCTCTTCAAGCCCAAGATACCAATCTGTCCCTGCCAAACACGGGTCGATAAGAGGTGCGGAACATTTTCCATTTTGTGGCAACTGCCTCACCTCAGCCACTCACCCTCTCACCTCTTCAACACGTTTTCCACTCCCGTGCATTTTTTAAAATTCAAATAGTTGGGCTCAACTGAATTCATTCTCGAGCAACGCCCCCCCCACCCCTCCCCTTCCCTCCCCTCCCCCTACCCCCCCACCCCCTCTCATTGTCACGGTGCAGGGACCAATGTTCCTCCCATCTTCTCTCTCTCGAGAATCCTTCATTTTCGTCACTCCTATTCTGGTGTCCATGTTTTCAAAGGTTTACATCAGTGGTGAGCCCGGGGGAGGGGTGGGGGGGTGGGGGGGGGGGGGCACATGCGGCTCATCTGGGTTCTGAGTGCAGCCCCCACAAGACATTTTGTTGCCCGTTGCCCATGCGCGGGGTTGTCACATTCCGCTGGTTCCTGTCCGTGTAGTTTTTTTCCTCCCGGTGTGACTGAAGTGATTCACACGTAAAGCGAGGGTGAGTGAAGTGAGGTGGGTGCTGATTCCTCACAACATTGACTGTGAGAGCCGTGCGCTCCCTCTGTGTCCAAAGCATCAATATTTCTTTTGTTTTTACCATGTGACGTTGACGACAGCTCCATTAATATATAAACGATTCAGCATTTTCTATAACTCGATATGAAATATTCAGCCTGTATTAAACGTATTTAATCTTATTCATGCGGTCAGTGAATTATAGAATCCCTACAGTGCAGGAGGAGGCCATTCAGCCCATTAAGCCTAGACCGACAACAATCCCATCCAGAACCTATCTTCGTAACCCTATGTATGGAACTTGCTTAGCCCCCTGATACTAAGGGGCAATTTAGCATGGCCAATCCACCCTAACCTGTCCATTTTTGGACACGAAGGGGCAATTTAGCATGGCCGATCCACCCTAACCTGCACATCTTTGGGTACAAAGCGGCAATTTATCATGGCCAATTCAGCTAACCTGCACATTTTTGGACACGAAGGGGCAATTTAGCATGGCCAATCCACCCTAACCTGCACAGCGTTCGGACTGTGGGAGGAAACCGGAGCACCCAAAGGAACCCACGCAGACACGGGGAGAACGTGCAGACTCTGCACAGACAGTGACCCAAGCCAGGAATCAAACCTGGGCCCCTGGCACTGAGAGGCAACAGTGCTAACCACTGTGCCACCCTGTCATGGTTGGTGAACAAGCCTGATTTCAATCTTGTGGCCCACTGAGGTGGAGGAGGGCCACTCACTAGCCTTGATTACCCATCACTGGGGTGGGACCCACCAAGTACAGGAACTCCCTCCTAAACTATTTCCCTCCCTTTTCCAGCCCCCTTCAAGATGCTGTTAAAACCTTTTAACCACTTTGTACTAATACTCTCCATTGCCTCAGTATCAAGCGCTATTTGATAACACTCTGGTGAAGTGACTTAGAACCGCTTACTCTCAAAGCAGCAATCCAGACACAAGCCTCTTTGTAACATTTGTCACATCAGAGTTTGCAAAGACATTGGTGTGTCGTTAAGCTACCCACCACCCCCCGACCACCTTACCCCCCCCCCCCATTATTCCATGCAGTACACCCTGGTTAACTTAGGAATGGAAAATGATGAGCGAAGCTCCTTCTGTATCGGCCAAACTAAACCCAGAGCACAATTTCAGGATTAAATGCCTGCTCCAGTGCCCCTTCCAGCACTCCTAGTCGCGTGAGAAGGGGGAGACGGTGATGCAGTGGTAACGTCACTGTTTTAAGTTTATTTTAAGGAATGTCACAAGTAGGCTGACATTAACACTGCAATGAAGTTACTGTGAAAATCCCCTAGTCGCCTCACTCCGGCACCTGTTCGGGTACACTGAGGGAGAATTTAGCATGGCCAATGCACCTAACCAGCACGTCTTTTGGACTGTGGGAGGAAACCGGAGCATAGAGTCAAAGAGGTTTACAGCATGGAAACAGGCCCTTCGACCCAACTTGTCCATGCCGCCCTTATTTTTTTTTAAAAAACTCCTAAGCTAATCCCAATTGCCCGCATTTGGCCCATATCCCTCTATACCCATCATACGCATGTAACTATCTAAATGCTTTTTAAAAGATAAAATTGTACCCACCTCTACTACTACCTCTGGCAGCTTGTTCCAGACACTCACCACCCTGTGTGTGAAAAAATAGCCCCTCTGGACACTTTTGTATCTCTCCCCTCTCACCTTAAACCTATGCCCTCTCACTTTAGACTCCCCTACCTTTGGGAAAAGATATTGGCTATCTACCTTGTCTATGCCCCTCATTATTTTATAGACCTCTATAACGTCACCTCTCAGCCTCCTACGCTCCAGAGAAAAAAGTCCCAGTCTATCCAGCCTCTCCTTATAGCTCAATCCATTAAGTCCCGGTAGCATTCTAGTAAATCTTTTCTGCACTCTTTCTAGTTTAATAATATCCTTTCTATAATGGGGTGACCAGAATTGCACACAGTATTCCAAGTGTGGCCTTACCAATGTCTTGTACAACTTCAACAAGACGTCCCAACTCCTGGATTCAATGTTCTGACCGATGAAACCAAGCATGCCGAATGCCTTCTTCACAACTCTGTCCACCTGTGACTCCACTTTCAAGGAGCCATGAACATGTACCCCGAGATCTCTTTGTTCTGTAACTCTCCCCAACGCCCGGAGGAAACCCACGCAGACACGGGGAGAACGTGCAGACTCCGCACAGACAGTGATCCAAGCCGGAAATTGAACCCGGGTCCCTGGCACTGTGCTATCCACTGTGCCACCGTGCTGTCCAGAAACTCAGCTAATGTTCTGGGGAACCTGGTTCGAATCCCACCACGGCAAATGGTGAAATTTGAATTCAAAAATAATTGCCCATGGTTGTCACTGGACAAGCTACTCAGATGCCAAGGCAAATCCCTTTGAGGGGGTCAATCCAACCATGGTGTTCACTTTATTAAGTTCAATTAGCCGAGTTTGGAATTGAAAAGCTCGGCTCAGTTATGGTGACCACGAAACTACCATCGGTTGTGTTAGGCACCCATCTGGTTCTATTTTTTTTTCATTCATGGGGCATGGGCATCGCTGGCTGGGCCAGCATTTATTGCCCATCCCTAGTTGCCCTGAGAGGGCAGTTGAGAGTCAACCACATGGCTCTGGAGTCACGTGTAGGCCAGACCAGGTAAGGATGGCAGATTTCCTTCCTTAAAAGGGACATTAGTGAAGCAGATGGGATTTTTCGACAATCGTTTCATGGTCATCAGTAGATTCTTAATTCCAGATTTTTTATGATTGAATTCAAATTCCACCATCTGCCATGGTGGGATTCAAACCCGGGCCCCCAGAACATGAGCTGAGTTTCTGGACGGCATGGTGGCACAGTGGTTAGCACTGTGGTCCATCACACAAACCAGCCTCACATCCAATGACACCATCTACACTTCCCATTGCCTCGGAGAAGCAGCCAGCATAATCAAGGATCCCACACACCTTTATACTTTTAGAGTATAAAAGCTGGAGTCTGATGATGCAGCTGTATAGAACGCTGGTTAGGCCACATTTGGAGTACTGCGTCCAGTTCTGGTCGCCGCACTACCAGAAGGACGTGGAGGCGTTGGAGAGAGTGCAGAGAAGGTTTACCAGGATGTTGCCTGGTATGGAGGGTCTTAGCTATGAGGAGAGATTGGGTAAACTGGGGTTGTTCTCCCTGGAAAGACGGAGAATGAGGGGAGATCTAATAGAGGTGTACAAGATTATGAAGGGGATAGATAGGGTGAACGGTGGGAAGCTTTTTCCCAGATCAGAAGTGACGTTCACGAGGGGTCATGGGCTCAAGGTGAGAGGGGCGAAGTATAACTCAGATATTAGAGGGATGTTTTTTACACAGAGGGTGGTGGGGGCCTGGAATGCGTTGCCAAGTAGGGTGGTGGAGG
The DNA here is from genome assembly GCF_964213995.1 of Mustelus asterias. NCBI lineage: Eukaryota > Metazoa > Chordata > Chondrichthyes > Carcharhiniformes > Triakidae > Mustelus > Mustelus asterias. Next base: position 13,097,965 of record NC_135821.1, read on the forward strand.
CAGGCACGCTGATATCGTTTAAGACTTACCTGGATAGTCACATGAGCAGCCTGGGAATGGAGGGATACAAACGATTGGTCTAGTTGGACCAAGGAGCGGCACAGGCTTGGAGGGCCGAAGGGCCTGTTTCCTGTGCTGTACTGTTCTTTGTTCTTTGTTCTTTGTACCCCAGGCATACTCTCTTCCACCTTCTTCCATCGGGGCAGCACAGTGGGAGCATGGGGGAGGTGATGGCCTAGTGGTATTATTGTGCCTCACAGCACCAGGGACTTGGATTCAATTCCCGGCTTGGCCCACAGTCTGTGCAGAGTCTGCACCTCCTCCCAGTGTCTGCGTGGGTTTCCTCCGGGTGCTCCGGTTTCCTCCCATGGTCTGAAAGACGTGCTGGTTAGGGTGCATTGGCCGTGCTAAATTCTCCCTCAGTGTACCCGAACAGGCGCCGGAGTGTGGCGACTAGGGGATTTTCACAGTAACTTCATTGCAGTGTTAATGTAAGCCTACTTGTGACAATAAATAAACTTAATAGACTGACAATAATACCACTAGGCCATCACCTCCCCCATTAATGAATCATTAATCTGCCGTCCTGACCCAGTCTGATCTACATGTGACTCCAGGCCACAGCAATGTGGTTGACTCTTAACAGAAATGGCCGAGCGAGACATTCAGTTCAGGGATGGGCAACAAATGCTGGCCCAGCCAGCGATGCTCACATCCCATGAGGGAAGAAGAGACAAGAGGTTTAAAGTTTGCAAACCCACATCAGTTACAAATAAAAAGAAACTCTTGCCAACAGCAGAAGGGCGATAACTCATCAGTCTTGGTTTAAAAAAAAGAGGCAACATCAGGAAACATTTTTGAACAAGGCGAGTTATTTTGGTCTAGAATGCACTTCCTGAAGCAGTGGTGGAAGCAGTAGTGTCAAGCGTAGCTCTTAAAACAGAGTTAGATCAATATTCGAGGCGAAAAAGCAAGCAACTGTGGGGAAAGAGCAAAAGGGGGCGTGAAATTCATTGGGTAGCCCCAAGAGCTGGCCCGTAATAAGTCTTCGGAGGCAGAAGTCCCTTTATTTACAATTCCAATACAGTGCTCTCAGTCAGCGGTCTACCTTCGGGAGTGCCAGAGGAACGGACACTCCCGGTTAAGTACAAGGAAAAGACTCCCTGATTGGCCCATCAATTGACTCCTTAATAATGGAACTCTTTTTGACGTCCATTCTCCAATAGGCCAACCTCAATGGCCTGATTGAAGTCATGACACGGCCCAAGCATGATGGGCCGAATGGCCTTCTCCTGCGTCATGCAATCCGAACAAAACCCGCGAGTTAGTGCCGAGATAGATCAGATTGTACCGTCACCCCTGACAACAGGTCACAGAAGCAAAAAGGTCAACATTCTGAATACCTCAATATATTTTAGGAATAATTACGCTTTAAATTGATTTTTCTGTTATCCCTTCAGCGGACTCGTGGCTTGACGTATGAGGAGCGTTTGAGGATTCTGGGTCTGTACTCGATGGAGTTTAGAAAGATGAGGGGGGATCTCATCAAAACGTAGAGTACAGAAAGGCCTGGATAGAGTGGACGTGGGGAAGATGTTTCCATTAGTCGGAGAGACTCGGATCCGAGGGCACAGCCTCAGAGTAAAGGGACGGTCCTTTAGAACCGAGATGAAGAGGAATTTCTTCAGCCAGAGGGTGGTGAATCTGTGGAGCTCATTGCCAGAGGGCGATGGAGGCCAGGTCACTGAGTGTATTTAAGACAGAGATAGATAGGTTCTTGATTGGTGAGAAAGCAGGAGAATGTCAGGGTGGCACAGTGATTAGCATTGCTGCCTCACAGCGCAGGGTTCCAGGTTCAATTCCGGCCTCGGGTCACTGTCTGTGTGGAGTTTGCACATTCTCCCTGTGTCTGCATGGGTCTCCTCCGGGTGCTCCGGTTTCCTCCCACAGTCCAAAGATGTGCGGGTTAGGTTGATTGGCCGTGCTAAATTGACCCTTAGTGTCAGGGGGATTAGCAAGATAAATGCGTGGGGTTACAGGAATAGGGATTGGGTGGGATTGTGGTCGGTACAGACTCGATGGGCTGAATGGCCTCTTTCTGTACTGTAGGGACTCTAATGAGGTTGAGAAACTTATCAGCCATGATAAGTTCGATGGGCCAAATGGCCTACTCCTGCTTCTAGTTTCTCTGTTTCTAAAATGCTTCCAGTTATTTAGCTGGCTACGTTGATTCATTTTATTACCCATACACCTTTTGAATTAGAATTGAGTTAAGGTTTACTAAATATAGTAAAACTATAGAGAACTATATCGAAAAAACTCTTGTGTTATTCATAGGAAGTATGTACATACTTGCTTCCTGTCACACTTCTATTGTCACACATTAGCCTATCTTCTAGGCAAAGACACTCAATGTGTTCCAGTGACAAGACCCTTTGCTGTTTTAAGAATATCACTGTCCATTGGACTGATGAGTGGCAAGTTACATTCATGCATTCATGTCGAGAGGGCTAGAATACAAGAGCAGGGATGTACTTCTGAGGCTGTATAAGGCTCTGGTCAGACCCCATTTGGAGTATTGTGAACAGTTTTGGGCCGCATATCTAAGGTAGGATGCGCTGGCCTTGGAAAGGGTCCAGAGGAGGTTCACAAGAACGATCCCTGGAATGAAGAGCTTGTCGTATGAGGAACGTCTGAGGACTCTGGGTCTGTATCCGTTGGAGTTTAGAAGGATGAGGGGGGATCTTACTGAAACTTACAGGATACTGCGAGGCCTGGATAGAGTGGATGTAGAGAGGATGCTTCTATGAGTAGGAAAAGCTAGAACCAGAGGGCACAACCTCAGGCTAAAGGGACGATCCTTTAAAACAGAGATGAGGAGAAATTTCTTCAGTCAGAGAGTGGTGAATCTGTGGAACTCTTTGCCGCAGAAGGCTGTGGAGGCCGGGTCATTGAGTGTCTTTAAGACAGAGATAGATAGGTTCTTGATTAATAAGGGGATCAGGGGTTATGGGGAAAAGGCAGGAAAGTGGGGATGAGAAAAATATCAGCCCTGATTGAATGGCGGAGCAGATTCGATGGGCTGAGTGGCCTAATTCTGCTCCTACGACTTATGCCACACAAGTGCCAGGCAATGACCATCTCTAACAAGAAAGGATCCAACCATCACCTGTTGACATTCAATGGCATTACCATCGCTGAATCCCCCACGAGGGTGGCACAGTGGTTGGCACTGCTGCCTCACAGCGTCAGGGTCCCGGGTTCAATTCTGGCCTCAGGTAACTGTCTGCATGGAGTTGGCATGTTCTCCCCATGTCTGCGTGGGTTTCCTCCAGGTGCTTCAGGTTCCCCCCACAATCCAAAGATCTGCAGGTTAGAGTGGATTGGCCATGCTAAATTGACCCTAGTGTCAGGGGGATTAGCAGGGTAAATATGTAGGGTTACGGGAATGGGGCCTGGGTGGGATTGTGGTTGGTGCAGACTCGATGGGCCGAATGGCCTCCTTCTGCACTGTATGCGTGAAAAAAGTTACATCCTGGGGGTTACCATTGACCAAAACCTGAATCAGACCCAGCCAGATAAATGACTACAAGAGCGGGTCAGAGATGAGAAATTCTTCGGCGACTAACTCAACTCTTGACTCCCCAAAATCTATCCACCATCTACAAGGCACAAGTCAGGAGTGTGATGGAATACTCCCCACTTGCCTGGATGGGTGCAGCTCTAACAACACAAGAAGCTCAACACCATCCAGGACAAAGCAGCCCCCCTTGATTGGCACCCATCCACCACCTTAAACATTCACTCCTTACATCACTGGCACACAGTGGCAACCATGCATGCCATCAACAAGATATATTGCAGCAGCTTACCAACCTCAACAGTGCCCATCAAACCCCTGACCTCTACCAACTAGAAGGACAAGGGCAACACCACCACCTGTAAGTTCCCCTCCAAGCCACTCACCATTCTGACCTGGAAATATTTCGCCGTTCCTTCACTGTCATTGGGTCAAAATCTTGCAACTCTCTCCCTAACGGCACGGTAGCACAGTGGTTAGCACTGCTGCTTCACAGCTCCAGGGTCCCGGGTTCGATTCCCGGCTCGGGTCACTGTCTGTGTGGAGTTTGCACATTCTCCCCGTGTCTGCGTGGGTTTCCTTCGAGTGCTCCGGTTTCCTCCCACAGTCCAAAGGTCTGCGGGTTAGGTGGATTGGCCATGCTAAATTGACCCTAGTGTCAGGGGGATTAGCAGGGTAAATATGTAGGGTTACGGGAATGGGGCCTGGGTGGGATTGTGGTTGGTGCAGACTCGATGGGCCGAATGGCCTCCTTCTGCACTGTATGCGTGAAAAAAGTTACATCCTGGGGGTTACCATTGACCAAAACCTGAATCAGACCCAGCCAGATAAATGACTACAAGAGCGGGTCAGAGATGAGAAATTCTTCGGCGACTAACTCAACTCTTGACTCCCCAAAATCTATCCACCATCTACAAGGCACAAGTCAGGAGTGTGATGGAATACTCCCCACTTGCCTGGATGGGTGCAGCTCCAACAACACAAGAAGCTCAACACCATCCAGGACAAAGCAGCCCCCCTTGATTGGCACCCATCCACCACCTTAAACATTCACTCCTTACATCACTGGCACACAGTGGCAACCATGCGTGCCATCAACAAGATATATTGCAGCAGCTTACCAACCTCAACAGTGCCCATCAAACCCCTGACCTCTACCAACTAGAAGGACAAGGGCAACACCACCACCTGTAAGTTCCCCTCCAAGCCACTCACCATTCTGACCTGGAAATATTTCACCGTTCCTTCACTGTCATTGGGTCAAAATCTTGCAACTCTCGCCCTAACGGCACGGTAGCACAGTGGTTAACACTGCTGCTTCACAGCTCCAGGGTCCCGGGTTCGATTCCCGGCTCGGGTCACTGTCTGTGTGGAGTTTGCACATTCTCCTCGTGTCTGTGTGGGTTTCCTCCGGGTGCTCCGGTTTCCTCCCACAGTCCAAAGATGTGCGGGTTAGGTTGATTGGCCAGGTTAAAAATTGTCCCTGAGATGTGTAGTTAGAGGGATTGGCGGGTGAATATGTGGGGGTAGGGCCTGGGTGGGATTGTGGTCGGTGCAGACTCGATGGGCCGAATGGCCTCCTTCTGCACTGTAGGGTTTCTATGATTCTAACAGCATCATGGGTGTACCTACACCACACAGACTGCAAGCAGTTCAAGAAGGCAGCTCACCCACCACCTTCTTAAAGGGCAATTAGGGATGGGCAATAAATGCTGGCCGAGCCAGCGACGCCCACAGAATCCCTACAGTGCAGAAGGAGGCCATTCGGCCCATCGAGTCTGCACTGACCACAATCCCACCCAGGTCCTATCCCCATAACCCCATGCATTTACCCTAGCTAGTACACCTGACTCTAAGGGACAATTTAGCATGGCCAATCCACCTAACCCGCATATCTTTGGACTGTGGGTGGAAACCGGAACACCCGGAGGAAACCCAGGCAGGCACGGGGAGAATGTGCAAACTCCACACAGACAGGGAATCGAACCCGGGTCCCTGGCACTGTGAGGCAGCAGTGCTAACCACTGTGGGTCCACATCCCATGATAGATTTTAAGTTACCTTCTCTAATAATATTTATTCTGTAATATTTTGACAAATTGGCTCCCTGAGGCGCCTCCCACTGCTCGGAGACATTGGGTGTTCCAAAGGGGATAGGCATATAGCCTGCCCTCTGACCTTTGCCCTTGGGTAGCAGCTGGTTGACCCGCCCACCCTCCACTCACTGTCATGGCAAATCATCATCACGCCTGCTGTGTCCTTCCCCCTGCCACCCAGGACCTGACCAAACCTCGGGGAAGCCGGAATTCCCTCGAGTATCAGAAATCAAAGGTTGCCCCATTATGGAGGCGTTCAGGATGAGGTTCAGATCCGAGTCTCACAGATTTGGGAGTCAGGGCTCATGGGAAGAACAGGCAGGGAAGTGCAGTCAAGGCCACAGTCAGGTCAGCCATGATCTTACCAACTGGCAGAGCAGGTTCGAGGGGCTGAATGGCTTCTTCCATTCCCTCCAATAATCCATAGAATCCAGAGAGTGCAGAAAGAGGCCAATCGGCCCATCGAGTCTGCTCTGATTCCATGAAAGAGGACCCCACTGATGCCCTCACCTCCCTCCTGACCTATCCCTGTAATTCTACTCATTTAGCATGGCCAATCCACCTAACCTACACATCTTTGGACACTATGGGGCAATTTAGCATGGCCAATCCACCTAACCTACACATCTTTGGACACTAAGGAACAATTTAGCATGGCCAATCCACCTAACCTACACATCTTTGGACACTAAGGAACAATTTAGCATGGCCAATCCACCTAACCTACACATCTTTGGACACTAAGGAACAATTTAGCATGGCCAATCCACCTAACCTACACATCTTGGGACACTAAGGAACAATTTAGCATAGCCAATCCACCTAACCTACACATCTTTGGACACTAAGGAACAATTTAGCATGGCCAATCCACCTAACCTACACATCTTTGGAGTGTGGGAGGAAACCAGAGCACCCGGAGGAAACCCAAGCAGACATGGGGAGAACATGCAGACTCCACACAGACAGTCACCCGCATATGACAAAAGCCTTTGGGGGTGGGGGGGGTGGGGGGGGGGGGTGGGGGGGGGGGTGCTCCCTTGCCTTTTTGGAGTGAGGGGAGAACATTAGTACTGATTATGATTTGCAAAACAGGATGTGAAAAAGCAGCCAGAAACATTGTACAGTAAAAATCTCTCGCGATGCAATAAATTCACCACCCACACCCGCTATCCCGGCTGGAGAGACAAATTGTTTAAGCTTACTCATACCCGGAGCCCTCAAGCAGTCCTCATGCATCAAGTTTTTTTCTATCATAAGATATAGGAGCAGATTTAGGCCATTCGGCCCATTGAGTCCGCTCCGCCATTCAACCATGGCAGATATGCCCCACCTTCTTCCGTCGGGAAAAAGATACAAAAGTCTGAGGTCACGTTACAACCGACTCAAGAGGCGATGGCCTCGTGGTACTATCGCTAGACTGTTAATCTAGAAACTCAGCTAATGTTCTGGGGACCCAGGTTCGAATCCCGCCCACGGCAGATAGCGGAATTAGAATTCCACACAAAAAAAAATCTGGAATTAGGAATTTACTGATGACCACGAAACCATTGTCGGAAAAACCCATCTGGTTCACTAATGTCCTTCAGGGAAGGAAATCTGCCATCCTTACCCGATCTGGCCTACATGTGGCTCCAGAGCCACAGCAATGTGGTTGACTCTCATCTGCCCTCGGGTGACTAGGGATGGGCAATAAATGCTGGCCCAGCCAGCGATCCCCATGTCCCACGAATGTATAAAAAAAAGAACAGCTTCTTCCCTGCTGCCATCAGACTTTTGGATGGACCTACCTTATATTAAGTTGATCTTTCTCTACACCCTAGCTGTGACTGTAACACCTCATTCTGCACCCTCTCCTTTCCTTCTCCCCTATGTACTCCATGAACAGCATGCTTTGTCTGTACTTTTCACTGCATCCCAATACAAAGAATCCTACAGTGCAGGAGGAGGCCATTCGGCCCATTGGATCTGCACCGACCACATTCCCATGCAGGCCCTATTCCCATAAACCAGTGATTCCCAAACTTTTTTCACTGGGCCGCACTTTCGGAATAAAAATTTGCTCGCGCCACACCAAATTTTTTATTGATAAGAAATACGTTCAAAAACAAAAAAAAACAACTCCTAGCAGTGCTTGATTCATAACATAGAACACAACTACTTTATAATATCATGGGACATCCAGAAAGTATAAAACAATGCTTGTTTAAACCATGTTTAAATGTTTCTTTGATTGTCCTTGAATCTTCCCGCCACACTTGCCATCCTCTCTCACCGCACCAGTGTGGCGCGCCGCACCCTTTGGGAACCACTGCCATAAACCCATGCACTTACCCTAGCTAGACCGACTATAAGGGACAATTTAGCATGGCCAATCCATCTAACCAGCATGTCTTTTGGACTCTGGGAGGAAACTGGAGGAAACCCACGCAGACATGGGAAGAATGTGCAAACTCCACGGAGACAGTCACCCAAGCGGGAATCGAACCCGGGTCCCTGGCGCTGTGAGGCCGCAGTGCTAACCACTGTGCCACCCAAATGTGACAACAATCATTCAATTCAAACCACAGTGAAGAGAATACACCCACCTGCCGCCAAGCTCTGGAGATCCAGGTTTCCAAGAGTAACTCCAGTCTGGATTTGTGGAACTTGTGGGTGGTTTTGACAGCAATAAAGACATCTCTCAGTTCCACTTTCTTCCCCAGGTGAGTGCCAGGCAGCTGGGGATGGGCAGCAGTAGCAGAAGGAGTGCCCCTCCTGCCCTGCCCTGGTGCTGAGCTGTGGGCGCCCAGGTAAGCTCGCAGCCGCGCAGCCAGCCCCCAGCCAGCCAGCGGCTCCTCTCCCGAATCCACGCCGCCCGGGGCGTGCGAAAAGCGGCCACTTCCCATCCTGAGCCCGCTGCTTTCCTCTCGCCTCTGTCGGTCCACGAAAGAGACCAACAAGAAAGTAACCGTGGCTCCAGATATTGCCAACAAGATCTTCTTTAAACAGAGCCGCATCTTTTAATTCTTTAAGACAATTAATTATTTTTTCTTAAAATCCAAGTCGTAACAGTGAAATAAAACTCCAACTCAAGTAGAGTTTATTCATCTTTCTATTCAATATCAACTGGGGAAAAAATCCAATTAAACTAACATTTTCCAATCAGTAAATTTAAAAGGGAAATTTAATTGAAAATTACCATTAAAAAATAATCTCCCCTCTCTTCCCAGAAGTGTAATTATTCCAGGAAATTAACTCTTAATGCTGTTTCACCCTCCCTCTCTGAAATTTTACTTCCCCAGCCAAACATTAAGAATTAAACCACTCAAAGTCTGCAGCTTCTGAATTCAGCAAGTGTGTCTGAACTTCCTGGCATCCTCATTCACTCACGCTGCCACCTGTCCCCCAACTCCAGCCTGTCACAACTTTATTTTGCAACACTATTCTGTGTCAATTTCAGAAATTAAGGGGAGGTGCGGTTGCAATGAGTGACGGGCCAGGAGGCACCCAATCACAGAGGAAGGAGGTGATGTGAGATGTGACCCATCCTCTATTTTTATTAACCCTTCAAGCACCCCTTTTTGCCATCCCTCAGAGCTCTCAGCCCTGCTTTCTGTTCAAAAGTGGGCAGCTAAAAGTTTCCTCCGACAATCCAAAGATAAGTTAAGTTAAAGTTTATTTATTAGTCACAAGTCGGCTTACATTAACACCGCAATGAAGTTACTGTGCAAATCTCCGAGTCGCCACACTATTCAGGTGCACTGAGGGAGAATTTAGCACAGACAATTCACCTAACCAGCACATCTTTCTGACTGTGGGAGGAAACCAGAGCACCCGGAGGGAACCCAGACAGACACGGGGAGAACATGCAGCCTCTGCGCAGACGGTGACCCAAGCCGGGAATCGAACCTGGGTCCCCGGGGTTATGAGGCAGCAGTGCTAGCCACAGTGCCACCCAATCTACACTGCTTCTATTCTAACTTCTGCGCCATCACCAACAAGACTGATTCCTCCCAGTTTGTCTGGAGCAGCCAGAGGAAACCCATGCACACACCGTGTGCAGGTTAGATGGATTGGATCCCAAGATGTATAGATTAGGTGGATTGGCCATGCTAAATCACCCCTTAGTGTCCCAAAATGTGTAGATTAGGTGGTTTGGCCATGCTAAATTGCCCCTTAGTGTCCAAAGATGTGCAAGTTAGGTGGATTGGCCATGCTAAATTGCCCCTTAGTGTCCAAAGATGTGCAAGTTAGGTGGATTGGCCATGCTAAATTGCCCCTTAGTGTTCAAAGATGTGCAGGTTAGGTGGATTGGCCATGCTAAATTGCCCCTTAGTGTCCAAAGATGTGCAGGTTAGGGGGATTGGCCATGCTAAATTGCCCCTTAGTGTCCAAAGATGTGCAGGTTAGGGGGATTGGCCATGCTAAATTGCCCCTTAGTGTCCAAAGATGTGCAGGTTAGGTGGATTGGCCATGCTAAATTGCCCCTTAGTGTCCAAAGATGTGCAAGTTAGGTGGATTGGCCATGCTAAATTGCCTCTTTGTGTTCAAAGATGTGCAGGTTAGGTGGATTGGCCATGCTAAATTGCCCCTTAGTGTCCAAAGATGTGCAGGTTAGGTGGATTGGCCATGCTAAATTGCCCCTTAGTGTCCAAAGATGTGCAAGTTAGGTGGGTTGGCCATGCTAAATTGCCCCTTAGTGTCCAAAGATGTGCAGGTTAGGTGGATTGGCCATGCTAAATTGCCCCTTAGTGTCCAAAGGTGAGCAGGTTAGGGTGGATTGGCCATGCTAAATTGCCCCTTAGTGTCCAAAGGTGAGCAGGTTAGGGTGGATTGGCTGTGCTGAATTCACGGGGTTGTGGGTATGGGCCGGATGGGAGGGCCTGGATAAAATGCTCTGTCAGAGAGTTAGTGTCCGATCTTCAGCCTTCTGGCTCAAGGCAGCAGCGTCACCACTAGGCCATGGCTGAAGGTCACAGGTCAGCAGAACAGAGGACCTCTTCCAGTGCACTGGTCAACATTCAGGCCTCAATAATGCTCGTGGGATCTTGCTGTGTGCAAATTCAGCTGCTTTGATCTTGAAACACTCAGTTCATCCTCAGGACTTGACTGTTTCCCCTTTATGTATTTATAGACTTCGATAAGTCAGCAAAACAGCCCAGAATGAAGAACACAAGACCAACACGGTCAAAACTACACAGCAGACTAGGCAGTAGCCAATGTAATACTTAGGAGAAATGAAGTGGAACAGACTCCTTGCTGTCACTTCACATCAAATACAAAGGTTCTGGCTTTCCCAGTTTAGTAAGGAGCATTGAAGAACAGACAATACAAAATAGGAGCAGGAGTAGGCCATTCAGCCCCTCGAGTCTGCTCTATCATTCAACCAGAACCTGACTGATCCATTTCTGTTTCGAGTTCCACATTGGTGGCACAGTGGTTAGCACTGCTGCCTCACAGCACCAGGGACCCAGGTTCGATTCCCGTCTTGGGTCACTGTCTGTGTGGAGTCTGCACATTCTCCCCGTGTCTGCGTGGGTTTCCTTCGGGTGCTCCGGTTTCCTCCCACAGTCCAAAGGTCTGCGGGTTAGGTGGATTGGCCATGCTAAATTACCCCTTAGCATCAGGGGGACTACCTGGGGTAAATGCCTGGGGTTATGGGGATAGGGCCTGGGTGGGATTGTGGTCGGTGCAGACTCGATGGGCAGAATGGCCTCCTTCTGCTCTGTAGGGATTCTATGGTGACTTGCCATGCTGTGACACCCATCCCAACAAGAATCGATCGACCTCTATTTTAAAAATATTCAGTGACCCCCGTCTCCACCGCCTTCTGAGGCAGAGAGTTCCAGAGTCGCACAACTCTCAGAGAATGAAATATGCAAGTTAACTGGGATAAGGCAGAGGTGTGGGACTGGGTGGAATGCTCTTTCAGAGAGCTAGTGCAGACTCGATGGGCTGAATGGCCTCCTTCTGCACAGTAAAGATTCTGTATAGGTTACATTGCTTAAACTAGTGAATTAGAAAGACGAGGGTTTATTAACTGGAGGGAGGTTTAAAGTTTATTTATTAGTGTCACAAGTAGGCTTGCATTAACACCGCAATGAGGTTACTGTGAAAATCCCCCAGTCGCCACACTCCGGCACCTGTTCGGGTACACTGAGGGAGAATTTAGCACGGCCAATGTACCTAACCGGCACGTCTTTTGGACTGTGGGAGGAAACTGGAGCACCCGGAGGAAACTCACGCAGACACGGGGAGAATGTGCAGACTCTGCACGGATAGTGACCCAAGGCGGGAATCGAACCCAGGTCCCTGGAGCTATGAGACAGCAGTGCTAACCACTGTGCCACCATGCTCTTGTGGCACAGTGGGTTAGCATCCCTGCCTCTGAACCAGAAGTTCTGGGTTCGAGTCCCATCCCAGGACTTGATGGCCAAGGAAGGTGCGTTCATAACGTAGCCAAACAGGTTGAGTGTCAACCTGTAAAATCCACCCAAACACGCCAATGGCTGGCGGTAAAAGTGGGAGAGACTCCTGGTCAGACGCGGAGTGGCGCCCCTGAAGCTATAAACCCCCTGGCGACAGACTAATGACCTGTTCCGGGAAAAACTAGCTATGGAAACAAATGGAGTGGCACGGTGGCACAGTAGTTAGCTCTGCTGCCTCACAGCGCCATGGAACCAGGTTCGATTCCGGCCTTGGGTCACTGTGCGGAGTCTGCACGTTCTCCCCGTGTCTGCGTGGGTTTCCTCCAGGTGCTCTGGTTTCCTCCCACAGTCCGAAAGCCGTGCTGGTTAGGGTGCTAAATTCTCCCTCAGTGTACCCGAACAGGCGCGGAAGTGTGGCGACTAGGGGATTTTCACAGTAACTTCATTGCGGTGTTAATGCAAGCCCACTTGTGACACTGATATATAAAGTTTAACTTTAAATGGAAGTCTATCTTAGTGCAGCACTGGGTGCGGGAAGGGAATTAGAATGGGAATTATTCGCTGGAGCTGATGAGGATGAAGGATGTTCTGATTTGAGTATTCTGAACTCGGAATGGATTTGAGAGATGAAAGGTTCCATCCGTTAGTTGGTCAATGAGTAACAATGAAGATAAACAATTGATGAACACTGGGAACACTTATCCGTGCGCAATGCTACTGCTGAGAGATTTGTTCGTCTTGAGAGTGAGAGACAGAAGTCGGGAGCAACTACAGGTCCCTTTCCAAACTTGAGAAGTCTCAATCTCGCATTTCATGGGCCCAGTAAGAAGTCTCACAACACCAGGTTAAAGTCCAACAGGTTAATTTGGTATCACGAGCTTTCGGAGCACTGCTCCTTCATCAGGTGAGGTGAGATAGATCCAATTCCCTTCCTGCAAAGACAGACTTTGATTTCAAGTTAAAGTTTATTTATTAGTAGACTTACTGATTAAACAGCTTTTGATTAAGAAGCTTTGACTGTAATGTACGTGTTCAATTAGCAGTCATACTGCAAACAAGTTACTGTGAGACTTCTTACTGTGCCCACCCCAGTCCAACGCCGGCATCTCCACATCATGGAATTTCATGGGGTTTTCCCTTAAGTAGCATGGAGGCATTAGTGGCCGTGGGTGTTGGCACAGAGGTGGCATTGTCCGCGTGTCGGTTTGATTCACACAGACCATTCTCACCATTACTGTTTCTGCTGTCTGAATGCTGGAACTTCAACTTCCAAGATGTTGTATTGTGTGGATATTCAAAAGACAATATTCCATGGGTGTATTGACTCAGGAAGCCCGGCTGGAAAGGAACATGGTTTATTACAGAATGCAAAGTAAAACCGCTAGCGTGGTGTACACACACACTAGTCCCTGTCCGGGACTACAGTTCAGCAGGCCCAGTCCGAGGCCTGCCTTGTAAAAGGCAGAAATGGGTTCCAGCTGGGCAGGCCACTGCCTGTTACCAGGGGAACTCACACTCAACAAGCCCCACAGGGAGATCAATCAGTGATTTCCCCATGGATCCCGTGGGGGCTATCACAATGAAAATAATCAATAGATCGTCTCGGAAATGGATTGAAGCATCTCCCCTGCATTCATTGAGATATCCAGGGGTGAATTTTACCGTCCCGTCCACCAGGGGAATCGGAGCGGGCGAGGGGCGGAGCATTCAAAGGTCTGTTGATCCCAGGTGGGATTTTCCGGTTTCGGGGTGAGCTAGGCCAGAAATTCCCACCCCAATGTCTATCATAAGCAAACGAAAGTTTAATTACCAATAGACTTGGTGCCACTTTTGCCCCTTGGCTGAGTACACCACCTACTGTGGTGTTTAGCCATACAGGCCAAAGTAGATCATAAGAGGTAGCAGCAGAAGAAGGCCATTCGGCCCATCAGGTTTGCCCCACCATTCAGTGAGATCATGGCCGCTCTGATGTGATAATCCTCAACTCCATTTTCCTGCCTTATCCCCATAACCCTCGATTCCCTTACTGATTAAACAGCTTTTGATTAAGAAGCTTTGACTGTAATGTACGTGTTTAATTAGCAGTCATAGTCTCTCGGACGATGAGGTTGAAGCAATATGGAGAAACACAGTAGCACAGTGGTTCGCACTGCTGCCTCACAGCACCAGGGACCCGGGTTCGATTCCCGGCTTGGGTGACTGTGTGGAGTTTGCACGTTCTCCCCGTGTCTGCGTGGGTTTCCTCCGGGTGCTCCGGTTTCCTCCCACACTCCAAAGATGTGCAGGTTTAGGGGGATTGGCCATGCTAAATTGTCCCTTATTGTCCAAAGAAGCACAGGTTAGGTGGATTGGCCATGCTAAATTGCCCCTTAGTGTCAGGGGGATTAGCAGGGTAAATACGTGGGGTTATGAGGATAGGGCCTGGGTTGGATTGTTGTCAGCGCAGACTCAATGGGCCGAATGGCCTCCATCTGCACTATGGCGATTCTATGATTCTACGCATATTCCAGTGGGAATAATTGTGCTATATATGCTTGAAGAAAGACTTGCATTTATATAGCACCTTTTCCTTCGTCAGGACATCCCAAAGTGCTTTACAGCTAATCAAATACTTTTAGTAGGTTTTTTTGTAATTTAATTGGAGGATGTGGGTGTTACTGGCTGGGTCCAGCATTTATTGCACATCCATAATTGCCCCTTGAGAAGGTGGTGGTGAGCTGCCTTCTTGAATCGTTGCAGCCCATGTGGTGTCGGTATACCCCCAGCGCTGATAGGGAAGGAGTTCCAGGATTTTGACACAGCGACAGTGAAGGAACGGCGATATATTTCCAAGTCAGAATGACGAGTGGCTTGGAGGGGAACCTCCAAGTGATGGTGTTCCCATGTACCTGTTGCCCTTGTCCTTCTAGATGGAAGAGATCGAGGGTTTGGAAGGTGCTGCCTCAGGAGCCTTGGTGAGATCCTGTACTGCACGATATCGATATTGAATTTGATGATCAGCAATGATCAAAATGAATGGCGGAGCAGGCTCGAAGGGCCGAATGGCCTCCTCCTGCTTCTAGTTTCTATGCTTCTATGCATCTTGTCAATGGTACACACTGTGCGTCGGATGAGTCTTTCTAGGGTTCTTCAATTCTTGGCAACCATCTCTCAACTCCAGGGCTCGCTGCCATCAGCATTCTACCTGGTAGCCAACAGAGAATAACCCTTTCCCTTTTGCTTGCAGCAGCTGTTGTCTCTCTGTCTCTCTCCCTCCCAGACAACCCCGCCCCCGCCCCCACCACTCTGTTCCTGTCCAAAGTCAAAGACAAAGTCTGTAGAAACAAGAACATCTGTTTTTGCTTTCCTTTTCACATATTAAACTTGGCACGTTCATTTCAATATGACTTGACCTGGGCCCCCTCCTTTCCTTACTGTCGGGCAGAACTCCCAGCAGATCACATGACTCTCTTCATTATTTCATCTTAAATTGAAGGAGGTTGCAGGAATAATAATTTTACAACACTATCAAAATATAACATTGGAAGCATCTTAGCAAATAACTTAGTACGTACAACAAAATAAATATTCTCCCATCTTGCCATATTTAACAAATTGTTTTGGCAGCATTATGAGTATCATAGCATCCCCACAGTGCAGAAGGAGGCCATTCAGCCCATCGAGTCTGCACCGACCGCAATCCCACCTAAGCCTTATCCCCATAACCCCAAATATTTACCCTAGCTAATCCCACTGACACTAAGGGGCAATTTAGCATGGACAATCCACCCAAACCCGCACATCTTTGGAGTGTGGGAGGAAACCGGAGCACCCGGAGGGAACCCACGCAGACACGGGGAGAACGTGCAGACTCCGCACAGGCAGTGACCCGAAGCCGGAATTGAACCCGGGTCCTTGGCGCTGTGAGGCAGCAGTGCCAACCACTGTGCCACCGTGCCGCCCCATCACAGCAAATCTCCCGTGATGGTTAGGGTACGGGGTTCGGGTTATATGAGGTCTCAGGTTTCCAACTTTCTTCCAAATGGGCGGCACGGTGGCCCAGTGGTTAGCACTGCTGCCTCACAGCACCAGGGACCCGGGTTCGATTCCCAGCTTGGGTCACTATTTGTGAGAAGTTTGCACATTCTCCCCGTATCTGCGTGGGTTTTCTCCGGGTGCTCCGGTTTCTTCCCACAGTCTGAAAGACGTGCTGGTTAGGGTGCATTGGCCGTGCTAAATTCTCCCTCAGGCAACCTGAACAGGCGCCGGAGTGTGGCGACTAGGGGATTTTCACAGTAACTTCATTGCAGTGTTAATGTAAGCCGAATTGTGATGCTGATAAATAAACTTTAAAGAAAATGAAAGTTGCGTCTCTTTCTGTCATTCAGCACAGTTTATCTTCTTTCCTATTGCAAGTAGATTTTACAGCTTTTCCATGACGTGGGTTAGACTACTGAAACACTTGGCGCGGCACGGTGGCACAGTGGTTGGCACTGCTGCCTCACAGCGCCAGGGACCCGGGTTCCATTCCCGGCTTGAGTCACTGTTTGTGGAGAGCCTGCACGTTCTCCCCGTGTCTGCGTGGGTTTCCTCCGGATGCTCCGGTTTCCTCCCACAGTCCAAAGATGTGCTGGTTAGGGACATTGGCCGTGCTAAATTGCCCCTTGGTATCCTGGGATGCGTAAATTGGAGGGATTAGTGAGGTGAATATGTAGGGTTATGGGGATAGGTCTTGGGTGGGATTGAATGACTAAATGGCCTCCTTCTGCACTGTAGGGTTTCTATGATTCAGTCTGTTTAACTCTGTCAAGAACAGCACAGTTATCCGGATATTACCCCTAAATTACAATTTAGCATGGCCAATCCACCCTAACCCGCACATCTTTGGACACTAAGGGATAATTTAGCATGGCCAATTCCCCTAACCTGCACATCTTTGGACACTAAGGGATAATTTAGCATGGCCAATTCCCCTAACCTGCACATCTTTGGACACTAAGGGATAATTTAGCATGGCCAATTCCCCTAACCTGCACATCTTTGGACACTAAGGGATAATTTAGCATGGCCAATTCCCCTAACCTGCACATCTTTGGACACTAAGGGATAATTTAGCATGGCCAATTCCCCTAACCTACACATCTTTGGACACTAAGGGACAATTTAGCATGGCCAATCCACCTAACCTTCACATCTTTGAACACTAAGGGGTAATTTCGTATGGCCAATCAACCTAACCCATACATATTTGATGTGTGGGAGGAAATTGGAGCACCCAGAGGAAACGCACGCAGACATGGGGAGAATGTGCGAACTCCACACAGACAGTGACCCGAGGCCGGAATTGTAAAGAGTTTTAGAAAAACACAGCAAATAAGATTGAATAAGCTAATTCTATTTTAATGGGACGATAGTACCATCTCTCCCAGTCCTTTCTACTTCCCAACAATGTACGGGGAGGCTGTGGCGTAGTGGTATTGTTAGAACATAGAAAAGCTACAGCACAAACAGTACCTTCGGCCCACAAGTTGCGCCGAACATGACCCTACCTACTAGGCTTACCTATAACCCTCTATTGTTGCTGGGCTAGTAATCCAGAGATCCAGAGTCATGATCCAGCGACCTGGGTTCGAATCCCACCACGGCAGATGGTGAAATTTGAATTCAATTTTTAAAAAAACAAACTCCAATGACTGTCATGAAATACTGGTCGTAAAGACCCATCTGGGTCACTAATGTCCCTTTAGGGAAGGAAATCTGCCGTCCTTACCTGGGCTGGCATTCATGCCATTCCAGACCCACTCTTACTTGCCCTCTGAAATGGCCAAGCAAGTCGCTCAGGGACAACTAGAGATGGGCAATAAATACTGGCCCAGCGACGCCCATGTCCCATTGATGAATAACAAATAAAACTTATTGTTGTACTGTCAATGTCAGTGGCCTCACCTGGCAGCTTTAGGTCAAAACATTTCTGCCTGAGTTCCCTTCTCATTTGGAAAGTTTAATCTTTAACTTGCGTCCCCTGGTATTTGAAACTTTCGCCAAGACTCACTCAGCAGAGATACAGCTGAATAATTCTAGTAATTGTAAGAACAGTTGTAAGGGCGGCACGGTAGCACAGTGGTTAGCACTGCTGCTTCACAGCTCCAGGGACCCGGGTTCGATTCCCGGCTTGGGTCACTGTCTGTGTGGAGTCTGCACGTTCTCCCCGTGTCTGCGTGGGTTTTCTCCGGGTGCTCTGGTTTCCTCCCACAGTCTGAAAGACGTGCTGGTTAGGTGTATTGGCCGTGCCAAATTCTCCCTCAGTGTACCCGACCAGGCGCCGGAGTGGGAATTTCACAGTAACTTCACAGTCCAAAGATGTGCGGGTTAGGTTGATTGGCCATGCTAAAATTGCCCCTTACTGTACTGAGATGTGTAGGTTTGAGGGATTAGCGGGTTAATATGTAGGGGTCTGGGTGGGATTGTGGTCGGTGCAGACTCGATGGGCCAAATGGCCTCTTTCTGCACTGTAGGGTTTCTATGGTTTCTATGGTAACTTCATTACGGTGTTAATGTAAGCCTTACTTGTGACTAATAAATAAACTTTTAAGAATTTGATTTGATTTATTATTGTCACATGTATTAACCTATCGTGAAAAGTATTGTTTCTTGTGCGCAATACAGACAAAGCATACCGTTCATAGAGAAGGAAAGGAGAGAGTGCAGAATGTAGTGTTACAGTCATAGCTAGGGTATAGAGAAAGATCAACTTAATGCAAGGTAAGTCCATTCAAAAGTCTGACAGCAGCAGGGAAGAAGCTGTTCTTGAGTCGGTTGGTACGTGACTTTTGTATCTTTTTCCCGGCGGAAGAAGGTGGAAGAGAGAATGTCCGGGGTGCGTGGGGTCCTTGATTATGCTGGCTGCTTTGCCGAGGCAGCGGGAAGTGTAGACAGTCAATGGATGGGAGGCGGGTTTGCGTGATGGACTGGGCTACAGTAATGATCTAGTTCCTCCTCAACTCAGTCCTAAATCTGCTCCCCCCTTATTTTGAGGCCATGCCCCCCTAGTTCTAGTTTCACCCGCCAGTGGAAACAACCTCCTTGCTTCTATCTTATCTCTTCCCTTCATAATTTTATATGTTTCTATAAGATCCCCCCTCTTCTAAATTCCAATGAGTATAGGAATTTGGTGTATGGGTTAAGGATGGTGTATTAACTGCAGGTTAATAAATTAACAGCAGTACCCACCCAGAAAAGGCAGCATCCAGTTTTAAAAGTGAATTTCCAACTAAGTACAAAATCAACACAATTTATTGTCTTTACTCGCGACAGTACGCCAGGTAAAGTGAGCGTGGCTAAGTGGAGGATTATAATGTGAACACAAAGGATTATATATTTCTGGGATGTTTATCAGCTACCCATGATGTGGTGAAGACATTTTCACTTGTAGGGTGGAGGTGGGGTCTGAAACGAGGGTCACTGATTCTTCCTCTGTCCGGCTAACCATTAACAATCTCCAACACGCTTCCAATTCTGAATTCCGAATCCCTGTCACAGTCGGCTGTGCCACACACAGAAGGAGAGGCAAGATTCAAAAAACATCTCAAAGGACGATTCGCTAACCTCCCTCTTGCACAACTCTGGATTTGGAGTCGACCACTCACCTCCTCGAACCTGCTCCACCATTCACTATGATCGTGGCCAATTGAATTGCTTAGAATCATAGAAAGCAGCCTCCCATCCATTGACTCTGTCTACACTTCCCGCTGCCTCGGCAAAGCAGCCAGCATAATCAAGGACCCCCATGCACCCCGGACATTCTCTCTTCCACCTTCTTCTGTCAGGAAAAAGATGCAAAAGTCTGAGGTCACTTGCCAACCGACTCTACTTTCTCAGAAGACTAAGGAAATTTGGAATGCCAGCTGCGACTCTCATCAACTACTACAGATGCACCACAGAAAGCATTCTTTCTGGTTGTATCACAGCTTGGTATGGCTCCTGCTCTGCCCAAGACCGCAAGGGACTACACAAGGTCATGAATGTAGCCCAATCCATCACGCAAACCAGCCTCCCATCCATTGACTCTGTCTACACTTCCCGCTGCCTCGGCAAAGCAGCCAGCATAATCAATCCACACACCCCGGGCATTCTCTCTTCCACCTTCTTCCGTCGGGAAAAAGATACAAAAGTCTGAGGTCACGTACCAACCGACTCAAGAACAGCTTCTTCCCTGCTGCCATCAGACTTTTGAATGGACCTACTTTGCATTGAGTTGATCTTTCTCTACACCCCAGCTATGACTGTAACACTACATTCTGCACACTCTCCTTTCCTTCTCTATGAACGGTATGCTTTGTCTGTATAGCGCGCAAGAAACAATACTTTTCACTGTATACTAATACATGTGACAATAATAAATGAAATCAAATCAAATCAAAGAAGAAGGCCATTCGGCCCATCGAATCTGCACTGACCACAATCCTACCCAGGCCCTATCCCCATAACACCAGGTATTTGCCCTAGCTGGTCCCCCTGACACTGAGGGTTAATTTAGCATGGCCAATCCACCTAACCCGCACATCTTTGGACTGTGGGAGGAAACCGGAGCACCCGGAGAAAACCCACGCAGACACGGGGAGAATGTGCAAACTCCGACGGAAGAAGGTGGAAGAGAGAATGTCCGGGTTGCGTGGGGTCTTTGATTATGCTGGCTGCTTTTCCAAGGCAGCGGGAAGTGTAGACGGAGTCAATGGATGGGAGGCTGGTTTGCGTGATGGACTGGGCTATATTCACGACCATTTGTAGTTTCTTGCGGTCTTGGGCAGAGTAGGAGCCATACCAAGCTGTGATTATAACCTCAACCCCACATTCCTGCCTACCCCCTTTATAACCTTTCAGCCCCCCCTTATTAACTATGGACGGCACGGTAGCACAGTGGTTAGCACTGCTGCTTCACAGCTCCAGGGACCCGGGTTCGATTCCCGGCTTGCGTCACTGTCTGTGTGGAGTTTGCACATTCTCCTCGTGTCTGCGTGGGTTTCCTCCGGGTGCTCCGGTTTCCTCCCACAGTCCAAAGATGTGCGGGTTAGGTTGATTGGCCATGGTAAATTGCCCCTTAGTGTCCTGGGATGCGTAGGTTAGAGGGATTAGCGGGTAAATATGTAGGGATATGGGGGTAGGGCCTGGGTGGATTGTGGTTGGTGTGGTAAACCACTGTCGTGCCTTCGGCACCGTTGAGCTGTATATATTGTTGCCACTACTGTTCGTATATGAGACACTCCCTGACACCTTTAATTCGGCTGCACCCTTAACTGGAGGCTCCGCCCTCAGGGTATAAAGGCTGCAGCCCTCCCCCTCCGGCCTCAGTCGGGAGATCCTCATGCCCAGTATTGTTCTGTTTATTGTCTGTTCCACATCGTTCCTTTTTAGCGAATAAAAGCCTTCTGTTCCTGGCAACATCAGCCTTGTCTATTTATCAGACGCGCCACAGTCGGTGCAGACTCGATGGGCCGAATGGCCTCTTTCTGTGCTGTAGGGTTTCTAAGATTTCTAAGAATCTATCTAGCTCTGCCCTAAAAATATTCAAAGACTCTGCTCCCACTGCGTTTTCAGGAGAGACCCCCTAGTTCTCGATTCTCCCACAAGATAAAACATCCTCTCCACATCCACCCTGTCAAAACCCCTCGGGATGTTGAAGGTTTCAATCAAGTCGCCTCTTACTCTTCTAAACTCCAGTGGATACAAACCTTACCTCTCCAACCTTTCCTCACAAGACCATTCCTGGTTCTGGTGGCGTGGCCCCTTTAAGGAGACGTACCCTAAGGGCCATGTGATTGGGCAGGACCCTATGAAGCAGAGCCAATTGGGGATGAGGGGGCGTTTCCTGGCCAGAGGATGATCTGCAGTTGGAGCCAGGAAGCAGTAGTTTAAAGTTTGTTTATTAGTGTCACAAGTCAGCTTGCATCAACACTGCAATGAAGTTACTGTGAAAATCCCCCAGTTGCCACATTCCGGCACCTGTTCAGGTACACTGAGGGAGAATTTAGCACGGCCAATGCACCCTAACCCGCACGTCTTTCGGACTGTAGGAGGAAACCGGAACACCCGGAGGAAATGGTATGGCTCCACTGAAAGTGGGCAGGTCGTTGTCAAGACAAGCTCCACGCACACACTATGGTTTATTCACATTCCGCCAATCTGACCCATTTCCCAGCATGCTCTGCCAATCAGACCCATTTCCCAGCTTGCTTTGCAAATAGGCCAATTTCTCATCATCCTCTGTTAATCCAATCAATTTCCCAGCATGCTCTGTTAATCCAATCAATTTCCCAGCATGCTCTGTTAATCTGACTCATTCCCCAGCATGCTCTGAAAATAGACCCATTTCCCAGCATGCTCTGAAAATAGACCCATTTCCCAGCATGCTCTGCTGCCGATGTCAGTCAGTAAAGTTCTCGCAGTTGAGGTAACCTGGAAGCTGACCAACACATCCCACCGGTCACTGAGCTGAGGGTTGGACACAATGAGTCCACAGGCAGCGAACGTTCCCATTCACCCCCCAGCCTGCCTGTCGGGACGAGACAGGTGTTCTCCTCTCCAAAAGACCCCGGTGAACAATGAGCTGCCATTGCTTCCTCAGCCACGAACACCATCTCGCATTACCCCCCCTGCAGTTATCACTGGGCCTGCGCTCCCTTTACTAACCTTACTGTGTGTGTGTGTGCACGAGGGGAGTTCAGAGTGTTGGGAAGAGTGGTTAAAAATAATTCCATACTTCCCCCCCCGCCGACTATTTCTCCTCCGTCCTGCAACAATCCCCGACTGATCGTGAACCATTCAGAGAATATTTTGCAGTTCAGACCACTTATCATTTGCAAAATTCAACTCAGGATTGCTGTGGGAAATGAGTAGACAGCAGGGGGTAATTGGAGAATGGAGATGGTACCTCAGTCACCCCATTGACCCCCGAGGCATCCTTCAAGCTGCCCTCACCTCTCTGAAACAAAAACAAGTCAGTTTTGTAAATGCAAAATACCACGGATGCTGGAAATCAGAATGAGAAAGGAACAAAAATGACTTTACAGGCCTGAGAGACAGGAGTAGAGTTAATATTTAAAAGCTGAATGATTCTGAAGATTAATAGGGACTTGAAAGGTGAACTTTTTGGTATTGTCATGGGATGTAGGCATCGCTAGCTGGTCCATCCTTTCATCAACAGAGAATATTTAAGAGTCAACCACATTGCTGTGGCTCTGGAGTCACATGTAGGCCAGACCGGGTAAGGACGGCAGATTTCCTTCCCTAAAGGACATTAGTGAACCAGCTGTGTTTTTCCGACAATCAACAATGGTTTCATGGTCATCGGTAGACTTTTAATCCCAGATTTTTATTCAATTCACATTTCACCATCTGCTGTGGTGGGATTCGAACGCGGGTCCCCAGATCTTGCACTGGGTCAGGACAATACCACTGCCCCCCCCTATGGGAAATGTGCCCCGAACAATTAGGATCTCCCCTTGTTTCAGTGTTACCGCTCGATCTGTTCTGGATAAAATTACAACCCCTCAGATGCTGGACAATCCGTGGTTAGCACTGCTGCCTCACAGCGCCAGGAACCCGGGTTCAATTCCGGCCTCGGGTCACTGTCTGTGTGGAGTTTGCACGTTCTCCCCGTGTCTGCCTGTGTTTCCTCCGGGTGCTCCGGTTTCCTCCCACAGTCCAAAGATGTGCAGGTTAGGTGAATTGACCATGCTAAATTGCCCCTTAGTATCCAAAGATGTGCAGGTTAGGTGGATTGGCCATACTAAATTGCCCCTTAGTGTCCAAAGATGTGCAGGTTAGGTGGATTGGCCATGCTAAATTGCCTCTTAATATCCAAAGATGTGCAGGTTAGGTGGATTGGCCATGCTGAAGTATCCCTTAATGTTCAAAGATGTGCAAGTTAGGTGGACTGGCTATGCTAAATTGCCCCTTAGTATCCAAAGATCTACAGGCTAGGTGGAATGGCCGTGATAAATTGCCCCTTTGTATCCAAAGATGTGCAAGTTAGGTGGATTGGCCATGCTAAATTGCTCCTTAGTGTCCAAAGATGTGCAGGTTAGGTGGATTAGCCATGCTAAATTGCCCCTTAGTGTCCAAAGATGTGCAGGTTAGGTGGATTGACCATGCTAAATTGCCCCTTAGTGTCCAAAGATGTGCAGGTTAGGTGGATTGACCATGCTAAATTGCCCCTTAGTGTCAGAAAATGTGTAGGTTAGATGGATTGGCCATGGTAAATTGCCCCTTAGTGTCCAAAGATGTGCAGGTTAGGTGGATTGGCCATGCTAAATTGCCCCTTTGTATCCAAAGATGTGCAGGTTAGGTGGATTGGCCATGCTAAATTGCCCCTTAGTGTCAAAAAATGTGTAGGTTAGATGGATTGGCCATGGTAAATTGCCCCTTAGTGTACCAATAGATTAGGTGGGTTGGCCATGGCAAATGTCGGGGATAGGGTGGGGGAGAAGGCCCAGATAAGATGCTCTGTTAGAGAGTCCATGCAAACTTGATGGGCCGAATGGCCTCTTCTGCACTGTAGGGATTCCATGAATCTACAACAGTCACTCGGATTGGATTAACTGAAGTGTGGCTATTGCATTGGGACCTCTGGGCTGTGGGTGCAGAGAGGAGGTGGAGAAAGCAAGGGGATGCACTAAAAGTCAGGTTAGAGTCACACAGCGAGCACCAGGCACGGTCGGTAACACAGACTGGGAAATATATTCCTTCCCCCACCCCCAGCATGCGATGCAAACGGACGCAACTCATTTTACCAAGGATGGTGATGAAATTGGAACAGATACCTTTTATATCCAGTTGGTTTCACATCTAAACCCACCTGTCCTTCCTGAGTGAAGCCACAGGTTTTTTTTCTCTCTCTATTCTGAGTGTATCCCCATTGTCCGCTCTGCAGGCAAGCTGAGGCCTGCGAGTCTAATCTTTTTGTTCAGTTCCTGTTCTGGAGGGAGTTAGCACGCCAATGGGATCCGACTCCGATTTCACGCAGGCCATTGTTTAAGCTCCACGGCTGTGGATCTGGCAGATGAAAGGGGCTCTCTGTTGGGCTGAATCATAGCCTGGGAGAGAGGGCGTGATCTCCCCCTCGCTATTGACTGGCAATTCCTCATTGTCCCCAGAGCTACAGATGGCAGATGAACAGGGAGAGAATTCAGTAATCTGTGTGTGTATTTAAGAGAGAGAAAGAGAGAGAGACAGAGGAAGAGAGGTGGAACGTTAAGAGGGCTGAGTTTTGTGACCACCCTCTCTGTAAAAAAAGTTGCCCCTCAGGTCCCCTTTAAATCTTTCCCCCCTCACCTTTAACCTATGCCCTCTAACTTTGGATTCCCCTATCCTGGGGAAAAGTAAGAAGCCTCACACACCAGGTTAAAGTCCAGCATGTTTATTTGGTGTCACGAGCTTTCAGAGTGCTGCTCCTTCATCAGGTGAGTGCAAAGACATACACATAGAATCCCAACAGTGCAGAAGGAGCCCATTCGGCCCATTGAGTCTGCATCAACTACAATCCCACCTAGCCCCAATCCCCATAACCCCATGTATTTACCCTAGCTAGTCCCCCTGACACTAAGCGACAATTTAGCACGGCCAATCCATCTAACCCACACATCTTTGGAGTGTGGGAGGAAACTGGAGCACCCGGAGGAAACCCACGCAGACACGGGGAGAACGTGCAAACTCCACACAGTCACCCGAGGCCGGAATCGAACCCGGGTCCCTGGCGCTGTGAGGCATCAGTGCTAACCACTGTGTCACCGTGCCGCCCCCACATTGGGCGGGATTTTACGACCTTGCTCGAGCGAGACCGGAAATTCCCGCCCGAGGTCAACTGACATATTATAGAATCCCTACAGTGCAGAAGGAGGCCATTCGGCCCATCGAGTCTGCACCGACCACAATCCCACCCCAGGCCCCATCCCCGTAACCCCACACATTCACCATGCTAATCCCCCGACACTAGGGTCAATTTAGCACAGCCAATCCATCTAACCCGCACATCTTTGGACTGTGGGAGGAAAAAGGAGCACCCGGAGGAAACCCAGGCAGACACGGGGAGAATGTGCAAACTCCAACCGGACGGTGATCCAAGCCGGGAATTGAACCCAGGTCAGGCAGCAATGCTAACCACTGTGTCACCGTGCCGTCCACATCGGGTGGGATTTTACGGGCTTGCTTACGCGAGGCTGGAATTTCCCGCCCAAAGTCAACAGACATTTCTGTTGTCTGCCCCTCGCCCGCTCCGATTCCATGGCGGGCGAAGCGGTGGAATTCCGGTGCTTGGCGATTCACCTTATCTACGCCCCTGATGATTTTATAAACCTCTATAAGGTCACCCCCCTCATCCTCCTCCATCCCAGGTGGTTGGGGGGGGGGGGGGGGGGGCGGGGTGTGCATCTTGGCTTCCAGGAGGTGGGAATGGTGCGCCTTCCAGAACAATCTTCCAGGTAGAAGATGGGAAGGGTTCCAGGATTGAGGAACTGCAGTCGCGTGTTTAGATTGGAGAAGTTGGGACTGTCGAGGGCTGCCTTCATTGTGGCTGTCCCGAGATTGTTGGGGAAGCGAACGACACTCCAGAGGGACGAACTAGTCGAATTTCTGTGGAGTCTTGGGGCAGAGTTTTCCAGCCGCACTCGCCCCAAAGCCGGAAAATCCTACACGAGGTCAACGAACCTTTGCCTGGTCCGTGTCCCACCCGCTATGATTCCCGTGGCGGGTGGGTCAGGAAAATTCCCCGCCATAGAGTCATAAAGATATACAGCACGGAAACAGGCCCTTCGGCCCAACTCGTCCATGCTGACCAGGTTTCCTAAACTGAACTAGTCCCATTTGCCTGCGTTTGGCCCATATCCCTCTAAACCTTTCCCATCCATGTACCTGTTCAAATGTCTTATAGATGTCATTGTACCCGCCTCTCCCACTTCCTCTGGCAGCTCATTCCATAGACGCACCACCCTCTGTGTGAAAAAGTTATCCCGCAAGTCCCTTTTAAATCTTTCCCCTCTCACCTTTAACCTCTACCCTCTAGTTTTGGACTCCACTACCCTGGGGAAAAGACCTTGGGCTATTCACCTTATCGATGCCCCTCATGATTTTATAAACCTCTATAAGGTCACCCCCTCACCGTCCTACGCTCCAAGGAAAAAAGTCCCAGCCTATCCAGCCCCTCCTTATAATTCAAACCTTCCAGTCCCGGTAATATCCGTGTAAATCTTTTCTGCCCCCTTCCCAGTTTAATAACATCCTTCCTATAGCGGGACGACCAGAATTGTATGCAGTGCTCCAAATGTGGCCGCACCAATGTCTTGCGCTGTTGTAATATAACGTCCTGACTCCTGGACTCAATGCTCTGACCGATGTGCAATGTGTGCCAAACACCTTCACCCTAAGCTCTCTCCATCGTTCTGAGATTGAATTCTTCGATCTGTGGACTCTAAGCGTGGGACTTGGCCCCTGGACATACTGTGGTCACACTCTGGTAACTGCTTGACACTTGTTTGTTGGTGCTACTTCGAACCAGGTTACAGAGTAGGCATGTAGCTCTGAGGCACGATTCCTACCTCTCTCTTGAGAGAGACTCTAACACATGACTGACTGACGTCACTGATAAATCATCATTTACGTCACGCATTAGCATATCCCATCTGCTAACCCTTCCACGTCCGTTAAGCCAGTCTGAACGAGAGACAAAAGAAATGGCAGGCCTCGGCCTAGTCAGCAGGTCTGGTGTCTCTCCGTTTGAATGCTGACTCTAACTCGTGGGCCGCACTGACCTCGCACTGTGTAATTGCTTCCCAGATGAGTCCCGGACACTTCTTTGGGTCCCGTTTACCTCCAGAAAACTTCAATTTTCCGAGGAAAATGGTTGTTATTTTCCATACTAGTGCCCTCAATTGTCTCCCTAACCTCACACTCAGCCAGGGAAAAAGCTGGAGGCACCGCACCAGGGAGGGGGAACGTTTCCCGAACACTGTGGGTAGAATTTTAAGGATGGTGAGTGATCGGCCCCTCAGTCCCTACGGAGCAGCCGCTATCTCTCGAACTCCCGCTGCCGTTCAACGCTCACTGGAGCAGGACTTCTCACCACCCTTGGAAGGAGGTCCCACACGTGATCAGCCGACATCTCTTCAACCCGGTCGGGCACAGCCCTGGCGTGGCTAAGGACGGTACTGCGGCCATCTGCCTGGGACTGAGTCCCGGGACGGAGGACAAAGCCAGACCCGGGGACCCCCAGGGCAGGGGACGATTCGGGGGTTAGGCCTGGAGGAGGGGGGGTTGGACCTCCAACCTCTCGGAGGAGAGGGTGCCCTAACTCTGAGGGGAATTTCTGGGTGAGGTGACCCACCCTCCCCTTCCCGCCTGAGACGGAGAAACCCTCACCCATCCCAGAACCAAAACTCCCTTTCCCCCCGCAACCATGGAACCACCCGAGAACCAAACCTCCCCCCGCATTCCCACCCCTGAACCAAACATCCACTCACCCCACCCTCCAGAATCAACCACCTCCCACCACCCCCACCCACCCATGAAAAAAACCCCATCCCCCTCACCCCGGAACCACCCCCTCCCCTCCCCTCCCCCCTCCTCCCCCCTCCCCTCCCCCCTCTTCCCCTCCCCTCCCCCCTCCTCCCCTCCCTCCCCTCCCCCCTCCTCCCCTCCCCTCCCCCCTCCCCCCTCCTCCCCTCCCCCCTCCTCCCCTCCCCCCTCCTCCCCTCCCCTCCCCCCTCCTCCCCTCCCCTCCCCCCTCCTCCCCTCCCCTCCCCCCTCCTCCCCTCCCCCCTCCTCGTTGCTTACCTGTGGTCTGAGTCACTCGAGGACCTTGGGGCTCCTGCCTCCATCTTTTGGGCTGCAGTCATGGCTTCCGCTGTGGCGGCGCTGAGGACAAGAGCCTGCGGCCTCTGATTGGTCAGTAGACGGAGATGTCTGCCCACCCCCACCCGTCGCGCTCCCCCCGCCCCCGGGTGGGGAGAGAGAGAGAGACAGAGACAGAGAGAGGGGGGTGAGAGAGAGAGAGATAGAGACAGAAAGGGGGGGTGGGGAGAGAGAGAGAGGGACAGGGAGAGGGGGGTGGGGAGAGAGACAGAGACAGAGGGGGGTGGGGAGAGAGACAGAGACAGAGGGGGGTGGGGAGAGAGACAGAGACAGAGGGGGTGGGGAGAGAGACAGAGACAGAGGGGGGTGGGGAGAGAGACAGAGACAGAGGGGGGTGGGGAGAGAGACAGAGACAGAGGGGGGTGGGGAGAGAGACAGAGACAGAGGGGGGTGGGGAGAGAGACAGAGAGAGGGGGGTGGGGAGAGAGAGAGGGACAGAGGGAGGGGGGGTGGGGAGAGAGAGAGCGACAGAGAGAGAGGGGGGTGGGGGGAGAGCGAGAGAGAAAGAGAGACAGAGAGAGGGGGGTGGGGAGAGAGAGGGACAGAGAGGGGGGGGAGAGAGAGAGACAGAGAGAGGTGGGTGGGGAGAGAGAGAGGGACAGAGAGAGGGGGGTGGGGAGAGACAGAGACAGAGGGGGGAGGGTGGGGAGAGAGAGTTAGACGTAGAGATAGTAAAGGGACTGATCAGTTTGCTTTCTGATTGGCACAGGAGGGGCAAAGCAGCTGAGGAGGAAGGGCTCGGGAGAACCAATCGGGTGTAGATGCCAGGGGCAGAGTGGTTGTGGTGAAGGGGGTCCTGCATAGAGACCTCGAAGAAGACCCCCCCCCCCCGCCCACCCCCGACCTCAGAGTGGGCTAAGTCAAGGTCGCAACCTTATGCCCATCAGGAAACCCACTCCACTTTGTCAGGGAACCAGATGGCTAACCTGACGCAAATATAAATATATTTTGGGCGGCACGGCAGCACAGTGGTTAGCACCGCTGCCTCACAGCGCCAGGGACCCAGGTTCGATTCCCGGCTTGGGTCACTGTCTGTGTGGAGTTCTCCTCGTGTCTGCGTGGGTTTCCTCCGGGTGCTCCGGTTTCCTCCCACAGTCCAGAGATGTGCGGGTTAGGTGGATTGGCCATGCTAAATTGACCCTTAGTGTCAGTGGGACTAGCTAGGGTAAATACATGGGGTTATGGGAATAGGGCCTGGGTGGGATTGTGGTGGGGGCAGACTCGATGGGCCAAATGGCCTCCTTCTGCACTGTAGGGATTCTCCGATTCAGCAAAGTGAAGCAACGGGCGATCCACAAGCCCGACACACACGAACAAACCCATTTGAACTTGGAAAGCTGCGTTTTATTTTGTTTAAGGAAGTTACAGCTCAAAATGGATTACATTTTTAAAATCGCAATGAGCTACCATCACTACCAAACAGGCTTGGCGGCAATCCAGAGTTTCGCTAGGCCCTGGCTCTCGGGCCTAGCAGCCTCAACAAGGCCTCAGAAAACCCGAACGTCAATTCGAGCACTTTCCAAAAGAAACGTACTCCGAAATCTCCGAAGTAATGAATCCTTTGAGGTTTAAAGTTATGGGTTTTTTTTTTAAAAACACACACACCGAGATTAGCTGAGGTGGAATCAGTGATGGTTATCAGTCGAAGCACAGGAACTAGTCCTTTCGCTTCGGAAGACTTAAGTAAGCACTGTAGCTGCGTAGTGCCAAGATTCTGGTTTCTCTGCCATTGACGATTCCAGGACAACTAAGTGTTCTTTGTTTCTAATTCTACATTGCATCGTTCAGCTGGAATAAGTGGAGGTTTTTTTATCTTTTTCCGAGGGAGATACTCAGCTGGGACTCTGAGAGAGAGCTCTCGAGTGCCCTTGACGCTCCACCTGACCCTCGGAGTGTTTTACCGGCCTTTAGTTACAAGCCAGCGCCCAAAGCATGAGTTACAGCTAAACATTGCCGGAGATTTAGGCCTTACTTTTGACGTCAACGGAAGCCCACTGCTGTCATAAACACTTCACCTTTTTCTGCTCTAGAAAGCGCCGGTAAATATGAGAGCAAGAGGTCGCGCACTAAGATTCGAGGCGTTCGCCTCAGAATGAGGCTGGAAGGTCTTCACTTCTTTGCCTCCATTTTGCCTCACTTCCCTCATTGCCCCGCTCTGTCTTTGGGCTTTTCCCTTTCTAATCTCTCTCTCCCTTTTCTCTTCAATCTTCTGCTTTTCAACAATTCTACCTCTCTCGGTTTTTTCTTCCCAAACACCAATTCGCCCAGTCTCTCCTTCTCGGTTCCCCCTTCACTCCTCGACTGTTACCTCCCGCAGTTCCAACTCTCTCACTCTCTCTCTCTCCCTCTCTCCCGCACACTTGCCTCTCTGTGCCATCAGTGTCCTCTGCTGCAGTCCACCAGTAACCATTCGCTCACATCCTGTGACAGTGGGAACTGTATCAATGCCTTCCTCAGAATGATGGGTAGACTGGGTCACATTCAAGCCGTTTCTTGGTACAGCTCGAGGCCTTGTGTCATGGACCTTGTCATGTGATCTCGATCATAGAGCATCTCCTGTCAGTCACAATGTGACAATCCCCCCAAGCCCAACCATTCCCAGTTACACTGTGACCCCCTCAAACCCACCCATTCCCAGGACAATGTGACTCCCTCAAATGCGCCCAATGCCAGTTACAATGTGACTCCCTCAAAACTATCCAATGCCAGTTACACTGTGACTCCCTCAAACCCACCCATTCCCATGACAATGTGACTCCCTCAAACCCACCCAACCCCAGTTACACTGTAACTCCCTCAAACCTACCCAATGCCAGTTACACGGTGACCCCCTCAAACCCACCAATTCCCAGGACAATGTGACCCCCCTCAAATCCACCCATTGCCAGACACA
Organism: Mustelus asterias; assembly: GCF_964213995.1. NCBI lineage: Eukaryota > Metazoa > Chordata > Chondrichthyes > Carcharhiniformes > Triakidae > Mustelus > Mustelus asterias. Next base: position 13,129,821 of record NC_135821.1, read on the forward strand.
ACATGACTACCCTAAGGTTATGAAGGGGCAGGGTAGACACTGAGAGCTTGGGTGGCACAGTGGTCAGCACTGCTGCCTCACAGCGCCAGGGACCCGCGTTCAATTCCGGCCTTGTCTGTCTGTGTGGAGTTTGCACGTTCTCCCTGTGTCTGCGTGGGTTTCCTCCGGGTGCTCCGGTTTTCTCCCACAGTCCAAAGATGTGCGGGTTAGGTGGATTGGCCATGCTAAATTGCCCCTTAGCGTCCAAAGATGTGCAGGTTAGGTTGATTAGCCATGCTAAGTTGCCCCTTAGCATCAGGGGGACTAGCAGGGCAAATATGTGTGGTTATGGGGATAGGGCCTGGGTGGGACTGTAGTGGGTGTAGGCTCGATGGGCCAAATGGTCTCCTTCTATAGGGATTCTTTGATTCTTCTATGATTGTAACCATCACCATTCAGGTTGAAGGACTCAGAGAAGCGATCGTAACCACCATCACAGCGGAGACATCTAACTTCCCAGCTTTCTCCAACGTGACTGGTCAATCCCTTTCAATGGAACCCAAACTGTCACATGACTGAAGGCAAATCTTTCCCCAGGAGAAACCTGTAGTCAAATTATATCGCACTGAAATCCTGGCATGTGATAGATGGGAGAACGTTGAGTGATTATCTACTGATTATTCTGTGTCCCGGCGGTGTCCCAAGCAGTAATGCTGATACCTGAATCGGGTCAGCCCGTAACAGCAGAACACAGCCCACCTCAGCCCCTTCCCACTCGGAATCCAGTCTCTCCCTCACTCCAGGGGATCCGGTAATCCATGTACAAACCACCTCAGCCCCTTCCCACTCGGAATCCAGTCTGTCCCTCACTCCTGGAGATCCGGTAATCCGTGTATAAACCACCTCAGCCCCTTCCCACTTGGAATCCAGTCTGTCCCTCACTCCTGGAGATCCGGTAATCCATGTACAAACCACCTCAGCCCCTTCCCACTCGGAATCCAGTCTGTCCCTCACTCCTGGGGATCTGGAGATCCACATACAAACCACCTGACCCCCTTCCCACTCGGAATCCAGTCTGTCCCTCACTCCTGGAGATCCAGTAATCCATGTACAAACCACCTGAACCACTTCCCACTCGGAATCCAGTCTGTCCCTCACTCCTGGAGATCCGGTAATCCATGTACAAACCACCTGAACCACTTCCCACTCGGAATCCAGTCTGTCCCTCACTCCTGGAGATCTGGTAATCCATGTACAAACCACCTGAGTCCTCTCGCTCGGAATCCAGTCTGTCCCTCACCCCTGGTGATCGGGTAATCCATGTACAAACCGTCTCAGCCCCTTCCCACTCGGAATCCACTCTGTCCCTCACTCCTGGGATCTGATAATCCACATACAAACCACCTGAACCCCTTCTCACTCGGAATCCAGTCTGCCCCTCACTCCTGGGGATCCGGTAATCCATGTACAAACCACCTGAACCCCTTCCCACTCGGAATCCAGTCTGTCCCTCACTCCTGGGGATCCGGTAATCCATGTACAAACCACCTCAGCCCCATCCCACTCGGAATCCAGTCTGTACCTCATTCCCAGGTATCCATTATTCCGTAAATAAACCACCTGACCCTGGGATGGAGCATTCGAGCTATGAGGAGAGACTGGATAAGCTTGGATTGTTTTCTCTAGAGCAGAGGAGGCTGAGGGGGGGACATGGTTGAGGTGGATAGGACTATGCACAGACAGTGACCCAAGCTGGGAATCGAACCCGGGTCCCTGGCGCAGTGAGGCAGCAGTGCCAACCACTGTGCCACCGTGCCGCCCCTCTCGCCATGAAAACCAAAAGCAAGCGCCAGAACTTTCCATGTCCAATCCTGCCTCCCGGTGCCGGGCTCATCGAGACTCCTTGGATTGGAAAGGGAGCTGGAAAGGGGGGGGGGGGGTTTCCTGGACCTCGCTGCTATGGCCTATCCTGCTTCTCCAGAAGGTGCGGGGTGGGGGGGAGGTGTGAGTGTTGGAGGACGGTGATGCTCCCCTCGGTTCAACAGTCCTGCTCCCCATTTCAGAACAAAATAAGACAAAAAAGAGAAAGGCCATTTCTTGGCCTGTGACTTTGGGAGCGGTTTCAGAGCAGCCGGTTCTCAGTGACGTTGGGCGGGGAGTCATAAAACGGAATAAAATTGGAGCATCGGGGTTAGAGAAGTCAATCCGAATTTCCGATACATCTTTAAAGAGTCAGGGAGTGTCTTAAATATTAAATATGTTTTTCGCTTATCCCTTTCTTTACCTCGCGTTGTCTGTCGTCTCCACAAATTAGGTCACTTCCTGTTGACCCCTGCTGTGACCTGGGCGCTCAAAGGTCAGTCGAGGGTCACTTGCCTCACTGCAGCATGATGTCGTTCAGGTTTTCCTGCAGGACGGTGTCCTTGACGGCGTGGAAGACGAAGCGGATGTTCTCCGTGTCGATGGCGGTGGTGAAGTGGTGGAAGAGGGGTCGGCTGCGGTCCCTCCGCTTGCCGTTGAAGCACCGCAGCAGGTACCTCTGGACGTCCTCCAGGTGGTGGGGCCGCCCCTCGAAGTCGGGGAAGTGTCGCCCGATGCTGACCGTCCGCACCTTGGCCTCCAGCAGGTCCGTCTTGTTCAGGAAGAGGATGATGGAGACCCTGGCGAACAGCTTGTTGTTGACGATGGTCTCAAAGATGTTCATGGACTCCACCAGGCGGTTGGTGCGGCGGTCCTCCATCAGCACCTGGTCAAACTCGCTGGACGACACCATGAAGAGGATGGAGGTGATGCCCTCAAAGCACAGGAACCACTTCTGCCTCTGCGAGCGCTGCCCGCCCACGTCCATCATCCTGAAGGGGATGCCCTTGATGAGGAAGTCATACTCCACGATGCCCTTTGTGGCCCTCCGAGCCAAGAGGATGTCCTGTTTGGTCGGAAGATAATTCTGGAAGGAAAAGCAGACACAACCCACGTGATCAACCTGAGGAAAGAATAAGGCCATTCAACCCAACACATCAATCCTGGTGCTCTCGCTCCAAACAAGCCTCCATATCCTTCTACTCCAAATGTGCAGGTTAGGTGGATTGGCCATGCTAAATTGCCCCTTAGTGTCCAAAGATGTGCAGTTTAGGTGGATTGGCCATGCTAAATTGCCCCTTAGTGTCCAAAGGTGTGCAGGTTAGGTGGATTGGCCATGCTAAGTTGCCCCATAGTGTCCAAAGATGTGCAGGTTAGGTGGATTGGCCATGCTAAATTGCCCCTTAGTGTCCAAAGATGTGCAGGTTAGGTGGATTGGCCATGCTAAGTTGCCCCATAGTGTCCAAAGATGTGCAGGTTAGGTGGATTGGCCATGCTAAATTGCCCCTTAGTGTCCAAAGATGTGCAGGTTAGGTGGATTGGCCATGCTAAGTTGCCCCATAGTGTCCAAAGATGTGCAGGTTAGGTGGATTGGCCATGCTAAATTGCCCCATAGTGTCCAAAGATGTGCAGGTTAGGTGGATTGGCCATGCTAAATTGCTCCTTAGTGTCCAAAGATGTGCAGTTTAGGTAGATTGGCCATGCTAAATTGCCCCTTAGTGTCCAAAGATCTGTAGGTTCGGTGGATTGGCCATGCTAAGTTGCCCCATAGTGTCCAAAGATGTGCAGGTTAGGTGGATTGGCCATGCTAAATTGCCCCTTAGTGTCCAAAGATGTGCAGGTTAGGTGGATTGGCCATGCTAACTTGCCCCTTAGTGTCCAAAGATCTGCAGGTTAGGTGGATTGGCCATGCTAAATTGCCCCTTAGTGTCCAAAGATGTGCAAGTTAGGTGGATTGGCCATGTTAAGTTGCCTCTTAGTGTCAGGGGGATTAGCAGGGTAAATACGTGGGGTTACGGGGATAGGGCCTGGGTGAGGTTGTTGTCGGTGCAGGCTCGATGGGCCGAATGGTTCACACTAATGCAACATCAAAAAATGTTGTGTTCCAGTCTAACTTCATAACATAGCTTGGAGTTTCCAATCTCATCTTGAAGAGGGATAGAAAAAATGTGGGAGTTTCTACCATCCCTATCCGTAGCATAATTAGGGACAAGGGGATAGAAAACATAGATACCATGTTTCTATAGATATTGCTCTTGGGGTAAAGGGATCAAAGAATATGAGAGGAGGAGGCCATCCGGTCCTTCGGGCCTGCTCCGCCACTCATTATGATCATGATTGATCATCAAATTCAACATCCTGATCTCCCCTTCCTCCCCCATATCCCTTGATCCCTTTAGCCCCAAGAGCTATATCTAATTTCTTCCTGAAACCACACAACGTTTTGACCTCAACTACTTTCTGTGGGAGTGAATTCCACAGATGCAGGGCGCAGGACGTGATGCAGTTAACCTGAAACCCACATGAAAATAACCCAATAAACATTAACTGGGCAGACATGGCTAACGGCAACTAGACACCTTTTGTGGAGTAGTTTCGATGTTCGCCACTGGCCAGTGGATTCAGGAAATCCGTTAGAATCCTTTGAATATAGTAGTGGCTCAGTGGTGGCACAGTGGTCAGCACTGCTGCCTCACAGCGCCAGGGACACGGGTTCGATTCCCAGCTTGGGTCACTGTCTGTGCACATTCTCCCCATGTCTGCGTGGGTTTCCTCCGGGTGCTCCGGTTTCCTCCCACACTCCGAAAGACATGCTGGTTAGGTGCTAAATTCTCCCTCGGTGTACCCGAACAGGCGCCAGAGTGTGGCGACTAGGGGGATTTTCACAGTAACTTCATTGCAGTGTTAATGTAAGCCATTCTTTGACACTGATAAATAATCTAATAAAAACTCTCCCACCATGTGGACTGGACAGTGCAGGAGTTACATAGCTCGCTAGCACCACCCTCTGGCGAAGGTGGTGCAGCGCAGCAGCAGGGGCCCCTCCGGCTCAGGAAGCGAGGATTGGCCAGCACTCAAACAGCCACCCAGCAGCCGTGAGCACAAACAGCTGGCAATTGGGTCTGATAAACACAAGCACAGCCCCTGCTCCAGCACTCAGTGTTAATAACCGCTGGACAGCAACTGGGACCTATCTCTCGAGCGGCTGGTGTACAACGGGGCGGGGGTTTATGTCCCACTTTTAAGTATCTGTAGAAGCTGCGTCTGGTTCTGGCCACCTCACTTCCGGAAGGATCTATTAACCTCGAAGGGAATGCAGTGCAGATTGGAGTGTCCAGCGTCAATTCACGGTGAGGGCACATCTGGAGCACTGAGCACAGTTACAGCGTCCTCCAAGGCGGCCTTCACGACACACGACAGCGCAGAGTCGCTGAGCAGAGACTGATAGCCAAGTTCCGCACACACGAGGACGGCCTCAACCGGGATATTGGGTTCATGTCACACTATCTGTAACCCCCATGAATTGCCTGGGCTTCCAAAATCTCACTAACTGTCCCAGCTGGAGACAGTACACATCTCTTTAACCTGTGCTTAACCCTCTCTCCACTCACATTGTCTGTATCTTTAAGACTTGATTACCTGTAAAGACTCGCATTCCAACCATTATTTTGTAAATTGAGTTTGTGTCTTTATATGCCCTGTTTGTGAACTGAAATCCCACTCACCTGACGAAGGAGCAGTGCTCCAAAAGCTAGTGGCTTTTGCTACCAAATAAACCTGTTGGACTTTAACCTGGTGTTGTGAGACTTCTTACACAGTTACAGAAACAGAGAAGCTCGAAGCAGGAGGAGGCCATTCAGCCCATCCAGCCTGCTCCGCCATTCATTTCGATCATGGCTGATTCAATATCCTGATCCCCCCCCTTCCCCCCATATCCCTTGACCCCTTTAGCTCCAAGAGCTAGATCTAATATCTTCTTGAAATTACATAATGTTTTCATAGAATAGAATCGTAGAATCCCTACAGTGCAGAAGGTGGCTATTCGGCCCATCGAGCCTGCACCGACCACAATCCCACCCAGGCCCTATCCCAGTAACTCCATGTATTCACCCTGCTAGTCCCCGTGACACTAAGGGGTAATTTAGCACGGCCAATCCACTGAACCTACAATCTTTGGACTGTGGGAGGAAACCGGAGCACCCGGAGGAAACGTATGCAGACACGGGGAGAATGTGCAAACTCCACACAGACAGTGACCCAAGCCAGGAATTGAACCCAGGTCCCTGGCGTTATGAGGCAGCAGTGCTAACCACTGTGCCACCGTTATTGAAACATAGAAACTAGAAGCAGGAGTAAACCATTTGGCCCTTCGAGCCTGCTCTGCCATTCATTTTGATCATGGCTGATCATCCAACTCAATATCCTGATCCCCCCTTCCCCCCATATCCCTTGATCCCTTTAGCCCCAAGAGCTATATCCAATTTCTTCTTGAAATAACACAACATTTTGGCCTCAACTACTTTCTGTGGGAGTGAATTCCACACATTCACCACCCTCTGGGTGAAGAAATTTCTCCTCACCTCAGTCCTAAAAGGTTTACCCCTTATCCTCAAACTCTGACCCCTAGTTCTGGACTCCCCCACCATTGGGAACATTCTTCCTGAATCTACCCTGCCTCAACCTGTTAGAAGTCTGGTCTCCGTATTTCAGGATGGATATAAATGAGTTTGAAGCAGTTGAGAGAAGGTTGACTTGATTGGTACCTGGGATGAGTGGGTTATCTTATGAGGGAAGATTGGACAGGTTGGGCCTGTATCCATTGGAGTTTAGAAGATTGAGAGGTGGTCTTATGGAACAATATAAGATCCTGAGGAGTCTTTACAGGGTGGATGCTGAGAGATTAGAACTGCTTAGTACTGCTGCCTCGCGGCGCCAGGGACCCGGGTTCAGTTCCAGCCTCGGGTCACTGTCTATGTGGAGTTTGCACATCGTCGCCGTGTCCTCTGGGTGCTCCAGTTTCCTCCCACACTCCAAAGATGTGTAGGTTAAGTGGATTGGCCATGCTAAATTGCCCCTTAGTGTCCAAAGATGTGTAAGTTAGGTGGATTGGCCATGCTAAATTGCCCCTTAGTGTCAGGAGGATTAACAGGGTAAATATGTGGGGTTATGGGGATAGGATCTGGGTGGGATTGTTGTCAGTGCAGACTTGATGGGCCGAATGGCCTCCTTCTGTCGGGATTCTATGATTCTATGACTGCGTGCCAATGCAGTTGGCAACTCTCGTTGGCGTTACTGCCAATGAGGACGAACTGGTGTCTGCCTGCTGCTGTCCGACAGACATCAGTGTCAACACCGAGATTCGGAGCCAGTGACGTCAGTCGGCTGGACAGCGTAACCCACATCCTGCCCCGTCCCCCCGACCCGACTCCTGTCGACCGGCCCGAGGTATTTCTCACAGCGAGCCGCCACTTTTCTCTGTCTGTTGACTGTGCAGTGCCGTTTGTGCTTTTAGTAACACCGTGTGAAAGACTCGCTTTCCCAGCACGAGGGAGAGAGAATCAACAGCCCGCCAGCCCCTGAATCAATATTTTTCCTGGCGCAGGAAGAAGCCGGAATCTCAAAGCCCATCCCACCCTCCCCGGCTTTGTCCTCGCTGCGGGACCCAAACCTGCAACATTCCGATTCGCCACGGCTGAGACTGAGGAGCGAGGACTGGAAAAATGTGTCAAGCACAGGGCTGGAGGATGGAAGAGGCCCAACATCCCCCAGTCCCGATTCCCCAAGGGTGGCTCTGTCGGCACCGACAGCTCAGAGCGCTGCTTGATCAAGCCGGGATTGGCCGAGATTGTCAGAAGGGTTCTCGATGTTCCATTGTTAAAAACGGCAAACGGCCAACGCCGCACCGAACACTCACCAACTGGCCAATCCGCTGCAGATTATCCAGGAAGTAGCCCACTGATTCAGCCTATAGGATAACAGGAAACAGGAGAGGTTTAAGCATTGGATATACACGCCTAGACACACACACACACACATACACGCACATACACACACACACGCACATACACACGCACATACACACACACACGCACATACACACACACACGCACATACACACACACACGCACATACACACACACACACGCACATACACACGCACACACGCACATACACACGCACATACACACGCACATACACACGCACATACACACACACACACACGCACATACACACACACACACGCACATACACACACACACACGCACATACACACACACACGCACATACACACGCACATACACACGCACATACACACACACACCCACATACACACGCACATACACACGCACATACACACACACACACATACACACACACGCGCACACGCGCACATACACACGCACATACACACGCACATACACACGCACATACACACGCACATACACACGCACATACACACGCAATACACACGCACATACACACGCAATACACACGCACATACACACGCACACACACACACGCACACACACGCACACACACACGCACACACACGCACATACACACGCACATACACACGCACGCACGCACACACACATGCACACACGCACGCACATACACACGCACATACACACACACATACACACGCACATACACACGCACATACACGCGCCCTCATACGCGCGCCCTCACACGCGCGCCCTCACATGTGCGCCTTCACACGCGCCCTCACACGCGCGCCCTCACACACGCGCCCTCACACGCGCGCCCTCACACGCGCGCCCTCACACGCGCGCCCTCACACACACGCCCTCACACACGCGCCCTCACACGGGCCCTCACACGCGCCCTCACACGCTCCCTCACACACGCCCTCACACACGCCCTCACACACGCCCTCACACACGCCCTCACACACGCCCTCACACACGCCCTCACACACGCCCTCACACACGCCCTCACACACGCCCTCACACAGGCCCTCACACACGCACTCACACACGCACTCACACACGCACTCACACACGCACTCACACACGCACTCACACACGCACTCACACACGCACTCACACACGCACTCACACACGCACTCACACACGCACTCACACACGCACTCACACACGCACTCACACACGCACTCACACACGCACCCTCACACGCACCCTCACACGCACCCTCACACGCACCCTCACATGCACCCTCACACGCACCCTCACACGCACCCTCACACACACTCACACACATAAACACACACACAGACGCACTCACAAACATGCACACACACACTCTCACACGTGCACTCACACACACATACACACAGAGTACACACAGACATGCACTCGTACACACTCGCACGTGCACACACTCTTATCGGTTACTCGTCCATCCCGACTGTCTGTCCCCCCGTTCCGTGGTGGCATTCCCTGGAAAGGGAGCTCGCAATGTTCACTATTACTCCCAACAAGTGGCTGTGGTGGAAGAATCAATGCAGACTGGACACAGGGGCGGCACAGTGGTTAGCACTGACCTCAACCGCTTGGCCTCTGAGGGCGTGTGTGAGGGCCTGTGTGAGGGCGCGTGTGAGGGCGCGTGTGAGGGCGCATGTGAGGGCCTGTGTGAGGGCGTGTGTGAGGGCGTGTGTGAGGGCGCGTGTGAGGGCGCGTGTGAGGGCCTGTGTGAGGGCGTGTGTGAGGGTGTGTGTGAGGGCGCGTGTGAGGGCGCGTGTGAGGGCCGTGTGAGGGCACGTGTGTGAGGGCACGTGTGTGAGGGCGCGCGTGTGAGGGCGTGCGTGTGAGGGCGCGCGTGTGAGGGCGCGTTATTGGGTTCAGGTCACACTATTTGTAACCCCCACAGAGTTTCACTGGCTGTCTTGTCTGGAGACAATACACATCTTTTTAGCCTGTCTTGATGCTCTCTCCACTCACGTTGTTTTGTTTCTTAAAGACTTGATTAGTTGTAAGTATTCGCATTCCAACCATTATTCATGTAAATTGAGTCTGTGTCTTTATATGCTCTGTTTGTGAACAGAATTCCCACTCACCTGAAGAAGGGGATTGGAGCTCCGAAAGCTTGTGTGGCTTTTGCTACCAAATAAACCTGTTGGACTTTAACCTGGTGTTGTTAAACTTCTTACTGTGTTTACCCCAGTCCAACGCCGGCATCTCCACATCATTGTATTGTTAAGCAGTATGCTCTATTCTTGTTGCTAATAAAAGCCTTTATTTCCCGAGTACGATCGAGCATCTCGAGTGAATTAATCACGCATCAGTTTATTTGTATTGAAGCACCTCAGAGTGTAACACAAAGCATGCAGAGAGCCGGAATATTATTGCACTTTGGGTGGCGGCCATTTTGAAACATTTGTAACATTCTTTCAGATATTTTACCAATAAAGTGGATTTCTGAAGTAAAAAATAAATGACTCGACTGCAAGATAATCCTCCCCTCCAGCCCCCCCCCCCCCTCCCCGGAGGCACCAGCTCTCCAGCGATAGCGCTAAATGTCTATTAAGACAAGAGGATGTCCACATGACACACACAACAACTGTCTTTGGCAGACTGTTACAGCACAGACTCTCCAGCAGGGGACACCGAAGCGCTCCAAGGCTCGAGGTGCCACTGGGCCCAGTACCTCGAGACGAGCGCTGAATCAGTCAAAATAAAAATAAGAAAGGAAATGCCTCGAGATACGCGTTCGCACAAAGCCCAAGGAACTGTCAAATGTTGAGCTATTTTGGCACGAGCTCGTTTATCTCCCCTGCGCCCTGGCCAATGTTTTATCCCCACATGACCAACGTCAACAGAATAGAAAAGCTTCAACGGCGACACAGTTAGCTCTGAGCTCTGGAATTCCCGCCCCGAACCCTCCCCACCTTTAAACTTCTCTCGAGGCACGGTGGCACAGTGGTTAGCACTGCTGCCTCACAGCGCCAGGGACCCGGGTTCGATTCCCAGCTTGGGTCACTGTCTGTGTGGAGTTTGCACGTTCTCCCCGTGTCTGCGTGGGTTTCCTCCGGGTGCTCCGGTTTCCTCCCACATTCTGAAATGTGCAGGTTAGGTGGTTTGGCCGTGCTAAATTGATCCTAGTGACGGGGCGTTAGCAGGGTAAATATGTGGGGTTATGGGAATGGGGCCTGAGTGGAATTGTGGTTGGTGCAGACTCGATGGGCTGAGTGGCCTCCTTCTGCACTGTAGGGATTCTATGAGTGGTCTGGCACACAAGGAGGCCATTTGGCCCACCCTGCTGGCTCCAACACATACGTTTTAAAAAAAAATTCATTCATGGGACATGGGCGTCGCTGGCTGGGCCAGCATTTATTGCCCATCCCGAGTTGCCCTTGCAGGGCAGTTAAGAGTCAACCACATTGCTGTGGCTCTGGAGTCACATGTAGGCCAGACCGGGTAAGAACGGCAGATTTCCTTCCCTAAAGGACATTAGTGACCCAGATGGGTTTCTCCGACAATTGACAATGGTTTCATGGTCATCAGATTCTTAGTTCCAGATTTTTTTTTACTGAATTCAAATTCCACCACCTGCCGTGGCGGGATTCGAACCCTGGTCCCCAGAACATTAGCTGAGTTTCTGGAGTCATTGCGTAGCGGTAACAGGTGGCACAGTGGGTTAGCACTGCAGCCTCACAGTGCCAGGGACCCAGGTTCGATTCCCGGCCTGGGTCACTGTCAGTGTGGAGTCTGCACGTTCTCCCCGTGTCTGCGTGAGTTTCCTCCGGGTGCTCCGGTTTCCTCCCACAGTCCGAAAGACGTGCTGGTTAGGTTCATTGGCCATGCTAAATACTTCCTCAGTGTAACCCGAATAGGCGTTGGAGTGGTGGCGACTAGGGGATTTTCACAGTAACTTCATTGCAGTGTTAATGTAAGCCTACTTGTGACACTAATAAATAAACTTAAACTTAATCCCACTCTATGCCTCCGTATACAGTTTTGTGAGCCTGATCTGGACAATTAAGGACAGATTAGGACTGATTAGGGACAGTCAGCATGGCTTTGTGAGTGGAAAATCATGCCTCACAAATTTGATTGAGTTTTTTGAAGGAGTAACCAAGAAGGCAGATGAGGGCAGTGCAGTTGATGTTGTCCACATGGACTTTAGCAAGGCCTTTGACAAGGTACCGCATGGTAGGTTGTTGGATAAGGTTAAATATCACGGGATCCAAGGTGAGGTATCTAAATGGATACAAAATTGGCTTCTTGACAGAAGCCAGAGGGTGGTTGTAGAGGATTGTTTTTCAAACTGGAGGCCGGTGATCAGCGGTGTGTCTCAGGGATTAGTGCTGGGTCCACTGTTATTTGTCATTTATATTAATGATTTGGATGAGAATATAGGAGGCATGGTTAGTAAGTTTGCAGATGACACCAAGATTGGTGGCATAGTGGACAGTGAAGAAAGTTATCTCCAATTGCAATGGGATCTTGATCAATTGGGCCAGTGGGCTGACGAATGGCAGATGGAGTTTAATTTAGATAAATGCGAGGTGATGCATTCTGGTAGATTGAAACAGGGCAGGACTTACTCAGTTAATGGTAGGGCGTTGGGGAGAGTTACAGAACAAAGAGATCTAGGGGTACATGTTCATAACTCCTTGAAAGTGGAGTCACAGGTGGACAGAGTGGTGAAGAAGGCATTCAGCATGCTTGGTTTCATCGATTGGAACATTGCATACAGGAGTTGGGACGTCTTGTTGAAGTTGTACAAGACATTGGTAAACTGTGTACAGTTCTGGTCACCCTATTATAGAAAGGATATTATTAAACTAGAAAGAGTGCAGAAAAGATTTACTAGGATGCCACCGGGACTTGATGGATTGAGTTATAAGGAGAGGCTGGATAGACTGGGACTTTTTTCTCTGGGGCGTAGAAGGCTGAGGGGTGATCTTATAGAGGTCTATAAAATAATGAGGGGCACAGATCAGCTAGATAGTCAATATCTTTTCCCAAAGGTAGGGGAGTCTAAAAATAGAGGGCATAGGTTTAAGGTGAGAAGGGAGAGATACAAAAGGGTCCAGAGGGACAGTCTTTTAACACAGAGGGTGGTGAGTGTCTGGAACAAGCTGCCAGAGGTAGTAGTAGAGGTGGGTACAATTTTGTCTTTTAAAAAGCGTTTGGACAGTTACATGGGTAAGATGGGCCAAATGTAGGAAATTGGGAATCGCTTAGGGGTTTAAAAAAAAGGGCAGCATGGACAAATTGGGCCGAAGGGCCTGTTTCCATGCTGTAAACCTCCAAGACTCTATGAATTGCTGTGTGAGATATATTTTCCACCCTCTGATTGGTTTAGCTGCCAAGGAACACCACCACCTGCAAGTTCCCCTCCAAGCCACTCACCGCCCTGAACTGGAAATATATCGGCCGTTCCTTCGCAGTCGTTGGGTCAAAATCCTGGAATTCCCTCCCTAACGGCATTGTGGGTCAACCCACAGCCCGTGGACTGCAGCGATTCAAGATGGCAGCTCACCACCACCTTCTCAAGGGGCAACTAGGGATTGTGCACAGTTTTGGTCCCCTTATTTGAGGATAGATGCAGTGACATTGGAGGCAGATCGGAGGAGGTTCACTAGATTGATTCCAGAGATGAGGGGTTTGTCGTATGAAGAGCGATTGAACAGTTGAGGCCGATACTCTCTGGAATTTCGAAGAATGAGGGGAGATCAAATTGAGGTATTCAAGATGATAAAAGGTGTGGATAAAGTAGACGTGGAGCGGATGCTTCCTCTCGTGGGGCATTCTAGTACGAGAGGTCACAGTCTTAGGATAAGGGGCAGCAAATTTAAAACAGAGTTGAGGAGAAACTACTTCTCCCAAAGGGTTGTGAACCTGTGGAATTCGCTATCCCAAAGTGCGGTGGATGCTGGGATAGCGAGTAAATTTAAGGAGGAGTTAGACAGATTTTTAATTGGTAATGGGTTGAAGGGTTAAGGGGAGAAGGCAGGAAAATGGGGGCGAGGGGCATATCAGCCGTGCTCGAATGGCAGAGCAGATTCGATGGGCCGAATGGCCTAATTGTGCTCCTATATCTTACGAACCTATGAAGGATGGGCAATAAATGTTGGCCAGCCAGCGACGCCCATGTCCCACGAATGAATATCAAAAGAAGACCGGAACCACCAAAGGAAAGTTCGTCAGTCACAAGTAGGCTTACATTAATGAAGTTACTGTGAAAATCCAGTGCGGTCACACAGATCTCCTCGTCTCCAAGTTAAGCAGAACATCCTGAGGTAATTCAGAGTTTGACAAAGGGTCATCTGGACTCGAAAGGTCAGCTCTTTTCTCTCTTTACAGATGCTGCCAGACCTGCTGAGATTTTCCAGCATTTTCTCTTTTGGTTTCAGATTCCAGCATACGCGATAATTTACTTTCATTCTGAGGTAATTTTTTTTTTGGGGGGGAGTGGGTCTCGGAAAAGTAATTTTCATTCCTGGCAGGAATAACGTTTCCAGTATTCTTTGGATAAAAAGCTATTTTGGCAAAGGAAACTCCGATCAGCAGTCGATTTTATCACATCGGATAGGAAGCAATTATTCTGGCCTTTCCCTGCCCTCTCCTCTTTGGCAAACACCAGGCTCGAGAGCAGGCCTACCCCTGATAGAGACCCTTGCAGCAGCCCATTCGGCCCACTGTATCCGTGCTAGCTGGAAAAACAATAGCCACCCGACCTTTTCCCACCTCACGGACTTAAAGTTTAAAGTTTTTAGTTCATTAGTGTCACAAGTAGGCTTAAACATTAACACTGCAATGAAGTTGCTGTGAAAATCCCCCTAGTCGTCCTATCCCGATGCCTGTTCGGGTACACTGAGGGAGAATTTAGCATAGAATCCTGACAGTGCAGAAGGAGGCCATTCAGCCCATCATAGAATCCCTGCAGTGCAGAAAGAGGCCATTCGGCCCATCGAGTCTGCACCGACCACAATCCCACCCAGGCCCTATCCCCGTAACCCCACATATTTAACCTGCTAATCTCTCTGACACTGGGGTCAATTTAGCATGGCCAATCAACCTAACCCGCACAACTTTGGACTGTGGAAGGACTGTAGGGATTCTATGATTCTATTTATTTTTAGTTAATTTATTAGTCACAAGTAAGGATTACATTAACACTGCAATGAAGTTACTGTGAAATTCCCCTAGTCGCCACACTCCGGCGCCTGTTGGGTCAATGCACCTAACCAGCACGTCTTTCAGACTGTGGGAGGAAACCGGAGCACCCGGAGGAAACCCACGCAGACACGAGGAGAACGTGCAAACTCCACACAGACAGTGACCCAAGACCGGAACTGAACCCGGGTCCCTGATGCTGTGAGGCAACAGTGCTAACCACTGTGCCACCATGCCGCCCCATCGAGTCTGCACTGAGCACAATCCCACCTAGGCCCTATCTCCGTTACCCCACATATTTACCCTGCTAATTCCCTGACACTAGGGGCAATTTAGCATGACCAATCAACCTAACCAGCACGTCTTTTGGACTGTGGGAGGAAATCAGCGCACCCGGAGGAAACCCACGCAGACACGGGGAGAACGTGCAAACTCCACACAGAGAGTGACCCAAGCTGGGAATCGAACCCGGGTCCCTGGCGCTGTGAGGCAGCAGTGCTAACACTGTGTGAGGGGTCTCACACACACACACAGCAGTGTCCTGGGAGATTGACCTTCAATTCCCGGACACTCCGGGCCAATCCTGGAGAGTTGACAACCCTACTAACTCGGATAGTGCAGACCAGATCTCTGTCATGCATTGTGCGTAAGGGTTTTCCCTCACATCAATGTTGGAGCTTTTGCCAATCGTGTTAAAACAATAGGGATGAGGGGCATATCTCATCCCCACTGCAGTGCAGAAGAGGCCCTCCGGCCCATCATATCTACATTAGCACATTAGTGACACCTTAGAAACATAAAAGAAACATAGAAAAACTACAGCACAAAACAGGCCCTTCGACCCCACAAGTTGTGCCGAACATATCCCTCCCTTTTAGGCCTACCTATAACCCTCCATCCTATTAAGTCCCATGTACTCATCCAGGAGTCTCTTAAAAGACCCTATTGAGTTCGCCTCCACCACCACTGACGGCAGCCGATTCCACTCGCCCATCACCCTCTGTGTGAAAAACTTCCCCCTAACATCTCCCCTGTACCTACCCCCCAGCACCTTAAACCTGTGTCCTCTCGTAGCAGCCATTTCCACCCTGGGAAAAAGCCTCTGAGAGTCCACCCGATCTATGCCTCTCAACATCTTACATACCTCGATTAGGTCTCCTCTCATCCTACGTCTCTCCAAGGAGAAAAGACCGAGCTCCCTCAGCCTATCCTCATAAGGCATGCCACTCAATCCAGGCAACATTTATTGTAGGTGTACCTGGCAATGCAGTCTTAGCTTCCCCTGCTACTTCATACAATTGTACTGTTTGGTCAGTAGTAAATCTGTTAGAGATCTGGTTGCCCCGATGTCAATTAGCATATCACATTTCTGCCCCCATGCTGCTTCTACATACATTCCAATTTATCCTTTAAAATCATACTTCATTGATTTTGACACTCTTATTGCTATCACATATGATCAAATTGTTAACATTATCTTGTTAGGTTGAATCAAAAACCCTTTCCCACTGCACTGTCACTATAAACTAAAGATCTGCCTGTGAATCTAACTAGCTCACCTAAACCCCGCTTCCACACACCTGACCTTCCATCTGCCAGCACTTGGGATTAGGTGGGAGTTCAGATCTTTCTAATATGTGTCAGTGTCATCTGTCTCTCAACCTTTCTGTCAATGGGAACAATTTCTCCCTATCCATCCTGACGAGATCCCTCACCTCAGTCATATTGAGTTATAAGGAGAGGGTGGATAGACTGGGACTTTTTTCCCTGGAGCGTAGGAGGCTTAGGGGCGATCCTATAGAGATCCATAAAATAATGAGGGGCATAGATCAGCTAGATAGTCAACATCTTTTCCCAAAGGTCGGGGAGTCTAAAACAAGAGGGCATAGGTTTGAGGTGAGAGGGGAGAGATACAAAAGTGGCCAGAGGGGCAATTTTTCACACAGAGGGTGGTGAGTGTCTGGAACGAGCTGCCAGAGGTAGGAATAGAGGTGGGTACAATTTTATCTTTTAAAAAGCATTTAACCAGTTACATGGGTAAGATGGGTATAGAGGGATATGGGCCAAAATGCAGGCAATTGGGACTAGCTTAGGGGTTAAATAAAAAGGGCGGCATGGACAAGTTGGGCCAAAGGGCCTGTTTCCATGCTGTAAACCTCTATGGCTGGAATTTTACCAGCACGCTGATGCGCGATTGATTCACACGGGAGGCTAGGACGTACCCAGGAATAAAGGCTTTTATTCACAACAAGATTGGAGCACACTACTTAACAATACTATCCCAGACTAAGGGCTACTAGGAAGTAACAGTGACCTTTATACTCCTGTAAGAAGGCGGAGCCGAACGGAGTGTACCACATAGACAATGATAACAGGTGGAACACCCAAACCCTAACCCCAACAGAGTAACATATGTACAAGTACCCATAGTGGTAACCATCTATGGTTCACCACACACGCCCGCCCCGATTCCGGGGGTGGGCGAGGCTCGGAGAACGGCATTCTCCACTGGCCTCGGGCAGGATCGTACGAACCTACGTACCGGTAAAATTCCGCCCTATGACTCTAAATCGCCTCTTAACTTTCTCTTGTGAACAGGCCTGACCCAAAGATCGTGGGCCTGAAACGTTTGTTCTGTTTCTCTCTCCTCAGATGTCCATAGAACTGCCCAGTGGCTCAAACAAACAGAAAGTAAACACAAATAAATGTCCAACTACACGAGCCAAGAGTTTGATTGTTCCTTCTGAATTGCAACGGGGACTTTCCACTCTTTCTCCCAACCCCTCGTCATCCCAAGCAGGAGCCAAGAAAGGAATGGGGGAACTTCTGGGAACCTGACTGAATGTTCTGAAGTGGCTGGCAGCGGAATGTCTACAGTCTTCTTTAGAACCTGCTTCCGGAAAGTTCCCTCGTAAAAAAAACGTTTCTGCTAAAGCCGGAGCTCATGGGATTAAGGGCAGCTAACGGAGTTGGTTCGGGGACTGGTTGAGTGGCAAGATTGTAGGGGCCGTGGACAGGTACTCTAACTGGCGGGATGGGACTAATGGAATCGCCTAATGTCCCTTAAGGATGGAAATCTGCCATCCTTACCCGGTCTGGCCTACATGTGACTCCAGAGCCACTGCAATGTGGTTGACTCTCAACTGCCCTCGGGCAACGAGGGATGGGCAATAAATGCTGGCCCAGCCAGCGACGCCCATGTCCCACGAATGAATAAAAAAAAGCTAAGGCCTCAACTATTCACCATGTCTATCAGTGACTCTCCAGGGCTCCTTAGACAGGGAGGCGATGGCCTAGTGGTATTATTGCTAGACTATTAATCCAGCAACTCGGCTAATGTTCTGGGGACCCGGGTTCGAATCCCGCCACGGCAGATGGTGGAATTTGGATTCAATAAAAAATATCTGGAATTAAGAATCTACTGACGACCATGAAACCATTGTCAATTGTCGGAAAAACGCATCTGGTTCACTAATGTCCTTTAGGGAAGGAAATCTGCCATCTTTACCCGGTCTGGCCTACTTGTGGTTCCAGAGCCACAGCAATGTGGTTGACTCTCAACTGCCCTCAGGCAACTAGGGATGGGCAATAAATGCTGGCCAACCAGCGCGCCCATGTCCTACGAATGAATAAAAAAAGAAAGCACCTTCCAAATCTAGGACCACGACCAGCGAGGAGGACAAGGGTAGCAGATACCTGGGAACACCCACCACCTGGAGGTTCCCCTCCGAGCTACTCACCATCCTGACTTAGAAATATATTGACATTCCTTCGCAGTCGCTGGGTCAAAATCCTGGAACTCCCTCCCTAACAGCACTGTGGGTGCACCTACACCTCTGGGACTGCACCGGTTCAAGATGGCGGCTCACCATCACCTTCTGAAGGGGCAATTAGGGACGTGAAGTAAAAACTGGGCCTAGCCAGCAAGGCCTACATCCCTTGAATGAATAGAACTAAAACTTGGATGACGGGTTTAGAGGACCACGGTTCAAAGTGTTCACCAATGACCCAAAGAGAGACAGCACTGCAAACAGTACACCCAGAGGCAAAAAAATTATGAAGAGGTAGTAAATGAAGGGGAAAATCTGCAGCAAATTGTTTTCAAGGTAGACAAGTGTGAGGTGATGAGAAACAGGGCCTGGAGTAGGCCTCTTGGCCTCTCAGGCGTGCTCCAGAGTTCATGACAATCCTGACTGAATATTTACCTCAGTTTCACCTGCTCGCACTAACCCCATAAATGCTTTCATTCCCAAATATCTAACGGCATTGTCTTGAACGTCCTCTGGGGTGGAGAATTCCAAAGATTCACACACTTTGAGTGAAGAAATTCCTCCTTAGCTCAGTCCAAAATGGCCGACTCCTTATTCAGAGACTATTGCCCCCACCCCCCCATGCTCTGGCTTCCCCGGCCCAAGAGACACCGTTTTCCCAGCAGTTACCCTGTCACGGCTCTTAAGCATTTGATTCACTTCACATAGACAATCGCTCATTCTTCTAAAATCGAGGGAATATAGGCCTAGTCCTCACAGGGCAATCTCCTCACCTCAGGAAACAGTCTAAGTGAACCTTTGTCTCCCATGTCCTTTCAGCGACAGAGTGGCACAGTAATTAGCACTGCTGCCTCACAGCTCCAGGGGCCCAGGTTTGATTCCCGGCTTGGGTCACTGCCTTTGCGGAGTTTGCACATTCTCCCCGTGTCTGCGTGGGTTTCCTCCGGGTGCTCCGGTTTCCTCCCACACTCCAAAGATGCGCGGGTTAGATGGAATGATCGTGCTAAATTGGATGAACAATTTAGCGATAATACCACTAGGCCATCGCCTCCGTAGTGGTAGTTATTGTCAGTGCAGACTTGATGGACCAAAGCTGCGTGACTCTATGGGCGGAATGTTCCAGCCTCGCGCAACCCGACGCCGGAAAATCTTGCCCGAGGTCAACGGACATTTCCATGGTCCGCCCCTCACCCGCTACGATTACCATGGTGGGCGGGACGGTAAAATCCACCCCTATAACTCCAAGCGGACAATAGGTGGTACAGTGGCCGAGAGGTATTATCGCTCGACTATTAATCCAGAAACTCAGCTAATGTTCTGGGAACCCGGGTTCGAATCCCGTCACATCAGATGGTGGAATTTGTATCCAATAAAAGAAAAATATCTGGCATTAAGAATCTACCGATGACCATGAAACCATTGTCGATTGTCGGAAAAACCCATCTGGTTCACTAATGTCCCTTTAAGGAAGGAAATCTGCCGTCCTTACCCAGTCTGGCCTATATGTGACTCCAGTCCACAGCAATGTGGTTGACTCTCAATTACCCTCGGGCAACTAGGGATAGGCAATAAATGCTGGCCAGCCAGCGATGCCCATGTCCCATGAATGAATAAAAAATGCAGTAAAAAGAATGACCAGGGTGAGGTTAGGGCCGGTCAAGGACAGTAGTGGGAACTTGTGTATGGAGTCAGTAGAGATAGGCGAGGTGATGAATGAATACTTTTCATCAGTGTTCACCAAGGAGAGGGGCCATGTTTTTGAGGAAGAGAAGGTGTTACAGGCTAATAGGCTGGAGGAAATAGATGTTCGGAGGGAGGATGTCCTGGCAGTTTTGAATAAACTGAAGGTCGATAAGTCCCCTGGGCCTGATGAAATATATCCTAGGATTCTTTGGGAGGCAAGGGATGAGATTGCAGAGCCTTTGGCTTTGATCTTTGGGTCCTCACTGTCCACGGGGATGGTGCCAGAGGACTGGAGAGTGGCAAATGTTGTTCCTCTGTTTAAGAAAGGGAATAGAAATGACCCTGGTAATTATAGACCGGTTAGTCTTACTTCGGTGGTTGGTAAATTGATGGAAAAGGTCCTTAGGGATGGGATTTACGACCATTTAGAAAGATGCGGATTAATCCGGGAGAGTCAGCATGGATTCGTGAAGGGCAAGTCGTGCCTCACAAATTTGATAGAATTTTTTGAGGAGGTAACTAAGTGTGTTGATGAAGGTAGGGCAGTTGATGTCATGTACATGGATTTTAGTAAGGCGTTTGATAAGTTCCCCCATGGTCGGCTTATGATGAAAGTAAGGAGGTGTGGGATAGAGGGAAAGTTGGCCGATTGGATAGGTAACTGGCTATCTGATCGAAGACAGAGGGTGGTGGATGGAAAATTTTCGGACTGGAGGCAGGTTGCTAGCGGAGTGCCACAGGGATCAGTGCTTGGTCCTCTGCTCTTTGTGATTTTCATGAATGACTTAGAGGAAGGGGCTGAAGGGTGGATCAGTAAATTTGCTGATGACACCAAGATTGGTGGAGTAGTGGATGAGGTGGAGGGCTGTTGTAGGCTGCAAAGAGACATAGATAGGATGCAAAGCTGGGCTGAAAAAATGGCAAATGGAGTTTAACCCTGATAAATGTGAGGTGATTCATTTTGGTAGGACTAATTTAAATGTGGATTACAGGGTCAAAGGTAGAGTTCTGAAGACTGTGGAGGAACAGAGAGATCTTGGGGTCCATATCCACAGATCTGTAAAGGTTGCCACTCAAGTGGATAGAGCTGTGAAGAAGGCCTATAGTGTGTTAGCTTTTATTAACAGGGGGTTGGAGTTTAAGAGCCGTGGGGTTATGCTGCAACTGTACAGGACCTTGGTGAGACCACATTTGGAATATTGTGTGCAGTTCTGGTCACCTCACTATAAGAAGGATGTGGAAGCGTTGGAAGGAGTGCAGAGGAGATTTACCAGGATGCTGCCTGGTTTGGAGGGTAGGTCTTATGAGGAAAGGTTGAGGGAGCTAGGGCTGTTCTCTCTGGAGCGGAGGAGGCTGAGGGGAGACTTAATAGAGGTTTATAAAATGATGAAGGGGATAGATAGAGTGAACGTTCAAAGACTATTTCCTCGGGTGGATGGAGCTATTACAAGGGGGCATAACTATAGGGTTCATGGTGGGAGATATAGGAAGGATATCAGAGGTAGGTTCTTCACGCAGAGAGCGGTTGGGGTGTGGAATGGACTGCCTGCAGTGATAGTGGAGTCGGACACTTTAGGAACATTTAAGCGGTTATTGGATAGGCACATGGAGCACACCAGGATGATAGGGAGTGGGATAGCTTGATCTTGGTTTCAGATAAAGCTCGGCACAACATCGTGGGCCGAAGGGCCTGTTCTGTACTGTACTGTTCTATGTTCTATGTTCTAAAATTGCCACAATCTAGAGGCCACATGCAGATCAAGGTTGCCATGAAGTCTTTGTGGATATTGGCTGGCGAACTAGATGGCTACAGGAAGAGGGCTGACATGGATAGAATGGGCCAAATCTCCTCTGTCTGTGAAGCAAATCTTTCTGCATTTTCTGCCGGGCTGCATTCTCTGGGCTCCCTGTTCCCCGCCACCCCACTCCCCACTCTCTCTCCCCTATTCCCCTCCGACTGAGAAATTGATCGCAATTCCACCCACACAAAAAACAGCAGCCATTTTGTGCTCTGCGGGGCGTCGATGGGCGCAGGGCGAGACGTCCGTGCCATGATCAGATTGGGCCGGCAGCTCTGGAGTCGCAGCAGCGCCAGCCTCAGGTGGTGGCCAATTCTGGGACTGCAGCCAACCACAAAGAAGAGGCGGTAATGGAGGCCGGACTGGAGGTAAGTCCACAGGATTGGCAGAGACCTGACGGGCAGGTGGGAGCTTTGGGTGGGGGGGGGAGGGGGTGTGGGTGGAGAGTTGTGCCTTGTGAGGGAGGGAGGTTAGGAGGATCTAGGTTTGAGGGGCCAGGTGAAGAGGATTAAGGGGGATGGATGATCTTGGGGGGGGCAAAAGGGCATAGGGTCACCTATAGGTGATCACCCCTTTCCTTGGCCAATGCCAGTTGACCCAATAAAAGATACCAAGCTTGGTGTACACCTCCCTCCACCACGGCTAAGATAGGGAGCAAGGATGGGCTGAAATACAGAGAGGCGGCCATTAATTTTTTTTATTCATTCGTGGGACATGGGCGTCGCTGGCTGGCCAGCATTTATTGCCCATCCCTCATTGCCCGAGGGCAGTTGAGAGTCAACCACATTGCTGTGGACTGGAGTCACTTTGTTTTAATTTATTATTGTCACAAGTAGGCTACCATCAACATTACAATGAAGTTGCTGCGAAAGTAGGTCAGACCGGGTAAGGATGGCAGATCTCCTTCCCTAAAGGACATTAGTGACCCAGATGGGTCTTTCCAACAATCGACAATGGTTTCATGGTCATCAGTAGATTCTTAATTCCAGATATTTTTTTTATTGAATTCCAATTCCACCATCTGCCGATGTGGGGTTCAAACCCGGGTCCCCAGAACATTAGCTGAGTTTTTGGATGGATAGGCTAACGATAATACCACTAGGCCATCGCCTTCGCTGCAAACGTGTAGATATATCAAACAGAAACCAAAAAAATGTACAGCTACAGGGAGAGAGGAGCATTGTGGGATAAACTGGCATCTTCTGCACTGTTGGACCGTTCTTCAATATTTTTCTTTGTGGAGGAGGAGGCCAAAGAAAAGGCTTTTGATTAAAACACACTTGACAAGTTTGTCTTTCTTTATGTCCCATTTCTCCCTGTCAAGTCACTGCTTCAGTCAAAAATGGGCCAATAGTTAATCAGATTGCCAGTGGGACAATTGGGCCCTGGGTTCCGTACAGTTACATCATGGTCTCAATGCCAACCGCTGGGAACCCCTTTCCAGAATGTTCCAGAATGAAGGAGGGTGAGGGGATGGGGGTGGGGGGGGGGGGGGGGAGGGAGGCGTGTGGAAGGAGGTTCCCTACTTTGCTGCATCCCTTGTCCGAGGAGTTTCCCTCCATTCCCTCCTTTCTGAGGCAACCTGAGAGGGGTTGAAGATTCGCTAGGTCCCAAGTGGTCGCCACCTCCACCATTTTACAAAATGGCAGCCAAGGTCTTAAATGATGTTGACTCTGAGAGATTTTTGTTTTAGAAGCAAATAACGAAAGCATTCACCAAGATGTATTTCTAAAGCCCCCGACCATTGTTCTCCTGGGTGTGTCACCTCACCCTGTCAGAACGTAACTGGTGACAATTTTGTATTGGATGTAACGGTAACAAACTGTAAGGGTCAGCTGACCCAGTAAACCATGGAACCAATGACAGAATGATGTGATGGTCAGCTGACCAGCTGACTCACTGTAAATAAGAACCTGCTTGGAATTGTGGGAAGCTTAAATTGGCCCAAGGCGAGGCCCCAAGTTTGGAGCAATGGTGTTTCTTTATCAAACCCTTTCTTTGATTTATAAGTTTGAGTAAGTTTTGTTATATTTTTATTGTCTGCATTTGAAGAGTTCCTTCCAAAGAAACACCCCCACCCCCCATTCCCTCACCCTGTTGTGGGGATTAATTCCAGGAGGCACTAGGGCAATCACAGGGGACAACACTAAATCACCAGGAATGAAAGATCCAGCCCCAAGCAAATCTGGCACAGAAGATCATCAAATCATACAATCCCGACAGAGCACGAGGAGGCCATTTGGCCCACTGAGTCTGCACCAACCACAATCCCACCCAGGCCCTATCCCCTAACCCCATGTATTTACCCTGCTAATCCTCCTGACACTAAGGGCCAATTTAGCATGACCAATCCCCCTAACCTGCACATCTTTGGCCACCAAGGGAGAACTTAGCATGACCAATCCCCCTAACCTGCACATCTTTGGCCACCAAGGGACAATTTAGCATGGCCAATCCACCCTAACCTACACATCTTTTACATCTTTGGACACCAAGGGACAATTTAGCATGGCCAATCCACCGAACCCGCACATCTTTGGACATTAAGGGGCAATTTAGCATGGCCAATCCACCTAACCCGCACATCTTTGGACACTAAGGAGCAATTTAGCATGGCCAATCCACCTAACCAGCACATCTTTGGACACTAAGGGGCAATTTAGCATGGCCAATCTACCTAACCCGCACATCTTTGGACACTAAGGAGCAATTTAGCATGGCCAATTCACCTAACCAGCACATCTTTGGACATTAAGGGGCAGTTTAGCATGGCCAATCCACCTAACCAACACATCTTTGGACATTAAACGGCAGTTTAGCATGGTCAATCCACCTAACCAATGCATTTTTGGACACTAAGGGGCAGTTTAGCATGGCCAATCCACCTAACCTAATCTTTGGACATTAAGGGGAAGTTTAGCACAGCCAATCCAGTTAACCTACACATCTTTGGGCATTAGGGGCAATTCAGCATGGCCAATCCACCTAACCTGCACATCTTTGGAGTGTGGGAGGAAACTGGAGCACTCAGAGGAAACCCACGCAGACACGGGGAGAACGTGCAAACTCCACAGAGAAAGTGACCCGAGGCCAGAATCGAATCCGGGTCCCTGGTGCTGTGAGGCAGCAGTGCTGACCACTGTGCCACCGTGCCGCCCACTCACAGGGATGTTCAGAAAAGATCCTTTGATGAAAATTTTCACTGATCAGTTGGGAAAGTGTTGCGGGGGTGGGGGGTGGGGGGGGGGGGTGGGGGGTGAGTTTGAAAGTCTGTTTGACTGAGCTCACCCAATCAGGAAACAAAGAGCTGGTTCTCCAATTAGCCGGGTAGGGATGGTGGAGGGTGGGGGGGGGAGATGGGGGAGGGGTCAGGGTTGGTGTTGATGGACCAATGATGGCAGTGTGAGAATGATTAGTGCCAAAAGGGAGGGAAATCACATGATGCAAGCTCCAGGACCATATCTGACCAGAGTTGGCAACTAGGCCGAAGCCTTGCTGGATTCAGGAGGGCGGCTCCCGTTTGCCATTCGGGGACTATTTAATTTGGCCAAATGATCCCAGCTGAGAATTCCGAGGCTGCATTCGCTCTTCCCTCTCATTTCCCTGCGATATCGCAGCTGTGCCGACAGCTGTAAACAGGGGAGAAAGATTTACTGATAACCGCAGGCGTTGCCATGGGGATAGGGAGACTGGAACCTCGTACTTAAAGGGCAAGCTTCTCCACAAAAAGAGAAACTGGAGACGGCAAACTACCTCAGAGATGGAGGAACCAAGCGTCGGTTTGCTGTTTTGCAAACCGCCTCCTGCGCAAATGATATAAATACTGGCGTCCGTGGCGTTGTGCAGTGGACAGCCTGGAATGCAAGGCCCCTCTTCACTAAGAGAGGAGGCCGTGTCCCTTTAACTGGCCGAGGAAGGTTCTGCACAGATGAAAGATCCTTCACAGTTTTGGGCTGAGAGCAATCTATCCGAAGGGCAACAGATTACAAGGGGGTTGCTGGCCTCCTCTTCCAGTCACGTGAGCCTCCCCACCCCTCAGCCATTCCCAAAATAGATTCCAGACCATTACCCGCAGGATAAGCCAGATTACAGCAGCTCACAGCTTCTGGGAGTTTCCCAAGACAGCAACTTTTGTTCATCCAACATGTTCATGGCTTCTCATCCGCTCTCCCCTCACAGGATCATAGAATCCCTACAGTGCAGGAGGAGGCCATTCGGTCCATCCAGTCTGTACTGACTCTCTGACAGAGTATCTTACCCGGGTCCCATCCCCCACCCCATCATAGAAATCATAGAAATCATAGAAACCCTACAGTGCAGAAGGAGGCCATCCGGCCCATCGGGTCTGCACCGACCACAATCCCACCCAGGCCCTACCCCCACATATTTTACCCGCTAATCCCTCTAACCTACACATCCCAGGACTCTAAGGGGCAATTTTTTTAACCTGGCCAATCAACCTAACCCGCACATCTTTGGACTGTGGGAGGAAACCGGAGCACCCGGAGGAAACCCACGCAGACACGAGGAGAATGTGCAAACTCCACACAGACAGTGACCCGAGCCGGGAATCGAACCCGGGACCCTGGAGCTGTGAAGCAGCAGTGCTAACCACTGTGCTACCGTGCCGCCCATCCCCATAACCCCGCACATTTACCACGACGAATCCGCCGAACCCGCACGTCTTTTGGACTGTGGGAGGAAACCGGAACACCCGGAGGAAACCCACGCAGACACGGGGAGAACGTGCAGACTCCATACAGTGACCCAAACCGGGAATCGAACCCGGGTCCCTGGCGCGGTGAGGCAGCAGTGGGACACGGGCTGGAGGGAGTGGTCCCGGAAAGTGTCATGGTGTCAGCTGAAGCACAGGCAAAGAAAGCTCCTGCTGATTCCCACTTACTGAAACCAGGACCACTCCCTCCTGCCTGTGTCCTGGTGTGAGAGAGTGAGTGAGGCGAGTGAGGTGAGTGAGTGAGTGAGTGAGGAGTCAGAGAGTGAGTGAGAGAGTGAGAGAGTGAGAGAGTGTGAGTGAGTGAGTGAGTCAGAGAGTGAGAGAGTGAGAGAGTGAGTGAGTGAGGTGAGTGAGTGAGTGAGTGAGTGAGTGAGTGAGGAGTCAGAGAGTGAGTCAGAGAGTGAGAGAGTGAGAGAGTGAGAGAGTGAGAGAGTGAGTGAGGTGAGTGAGTGAGTGAGTGAGTGAGTGAGTGAGAGAGTGAGAGAGTGAGTGAGTGAGTGAGTCAGAGAGTGAGAGAGTGAGAGAGAGAGTGAGCGAGAGTGAGAGAGAGTGAGAGAGAGTGAGTAAGAGAGTGAGAGAGTGAGAGAGAGTGAGAGAGTCAGAGTAAGAGAGTGAGAGAAAGTGAGAGAAAGTGAGAGAGAGTGAGATAGAGTGAGAGAGTCAGAGAGTCAGAGAGAGAGTGAGAGAAAGTGAGCGAGAGTGAGAGAGAGTGAGGGAGAGTGAGGGAGAGTGAGAGAGAGTGAGGGAGAGTGAGGGAGAGTGAGCGAGTGAGCTTCTCCCTCCTGTTGTTAAAGTGTTAACTGTCTATGTGAATCTGAGCACACACACACACAGACACATACACACACAGACACATACACACAGATGCGCGCGCACGCAGACGCAGAGACACACACAGATGCAGTGACACAGACAGGCACACACTCCCACACAGACACACACGCACACTCCCTCGCGCGCACACTCCCGCGCCGCACACTCCCGCGCCGCACACTCCCGCGCGCGCACACTCCCGCGCGCGCACACTCCCGCAGACAGTACAGTACACTCGGGATTCACAGCGAGCTGTCGTGTTGGCACTCTGGGCCGGCTGTCGGGGCCATGTGAACATTCACAGCACGACTCCAGGCTGACACGTAGCTGACCTCACATCTCACATCCACACTCACAGATACTGTCCGGAGCCGAGAGCCAGCCAGGAACCCGAGCGGATTGAGGCTGTTAGCAGCACAAAGCAAACTCTCACCGGGGCTCCCGAATCCAGAGGGGCGAGGAAGAAACCGTTTTTAAAAGTGTCGGGAATCCCACAAAGCGGCAGAAGAAAGTAGGTCACAAAACTCACAAATCACACCCCGGATAGCCAGCGACCAAACCAAACAGCCCAATGAAGAATTACAAACTACTTCGACAGTTATCAGCAAACATAACTCCGGGTCTAATTAAGTCACAACTTGATGTTAAATAGGAGAGAAGTCGTTGTGTAAAATGTGTGAAGGGAATGGGACACAGGCCTGGTTACTGAGAGGACGCGATGGGGGGGGTGGAGGCTGCCTCTATTACTGGGAGATTGGGCAGGGGTGAGGGGGGGGGGGGGGCGAATGTTCCTGTTACTGAGAGATCGCCGGGAGGGTCCAAAGTCCAAAGATGTGCAGGTTAGATGGATCCGCCATCTGGTAAATGTGTAGGTTCACTGGGGGAAGAGAGCCTGGGGAAGAAGCTCTGTCGGAGAGTTGATGCAGCCTCGATGGGCCGAATGGCCTCCCTTTGCACAGTAGGGACTCTATGACGCTTACTGAGAGATCGGGGGGCGGGGGCACAGTCGTGGTCACTGAGGGGCCACCAAGCCGATTGATCAACCCCTTTCTACAGGATGAGGAGGAGGGCAGCACGGTGGCACAGTGGTTAGCACTGCTGCCTCACAGCGCCGGGGTCCCGGATTCGATTCCCAGCTTGGGGGTCACTGTCTGTGCGGAGTCTGCATGTTCTCCTCGTGTCTGCGTGGGTTTCCTCCGGGTGCTCCGGTTTCCTCCCACAGTCTGAAAGACATGCTGGTTGGGTGCATTGGCCATGCTAAATTGCCCCTTAGTGTCCAAAGATGTGTAGGTTAGGTGGATTGGCCATGCTAAATTGCTCTTTGTGTCCAAAGATGTGTAGGTTAGGTGGATTGGCCATGCTAAATTGCTCTTTGTGTCCAAAGATGTGCAGGTTAGGTGGATTGGCCACGCTAAATTGCCCCTTAGTGTACCCCGAACAGGCGCCAGAGTGTGGCGACTAGGGGATTTTCACAGTAGCTTCATTGCAGTGTTAATATAAGCCTGCTTGTGACACTAATAAATAAACTTTAAAAACTTTAGGAGGGTTTTGTACAATAACTCGGTCTTACATTTGAAAGAATTTGCCTTCAGTCTCTGGTGAGATGGGTGATTATAAGGAGGCCTCCAATATCTCTGGGCCGGTTCCACACTGCCCAGCGCCATGTGAAAAGACACTTTATCTCCCGCGCCTCCTGATCAGACTGTGTGGTTAGCCTTCCAAGTGCTTGTACAAACATGGCAAAAAATATATAAATACTTCTCCTGGAGACGGAAGCGTTCCTGTTTATCTAAAGCAGGCAGCCGAGACCATGCCCTCCCCCACCGTGCCCAAGCAGATCTGGATTCAAGAAGAACAGGATCCAAGGAGACAGGCGGATGCGGCCAGAACTCTGTCCTTTTCTGGAAGCTTTGCACCGTGCGACACGGTGGCACAGTGTGTTAGCACTGCTGCCTCACAGCGCCAGGGACCCGGGTTCAATTCCCGGCTTGGGTCACTGTCTGTGCGGAGTCTGCACGTTCTCCCAGTGTCCACGTGGGTTTCCTCCGGGTGCTCCGGTTCCCTCCCACAGTCCAAAAGACATGCTGGTTAGGTGCTAAATTCTCCCTCAGTGTTACCCGAACAGGCGCCAGAGTGTGGCGACTGGGAGATTTTCACAGTAACTTCATTGCAATGTTAATGGAAGCTGACTTCATAAATAAACAAAACTAAACCAGCTGTCTCCCACATCACCAATGCTTTGGGATAGATTTCCAACAGAAATTCCCCGCCCTGGGACCGAATAATTTCACCAGATCGTTCGTGCACCAGTTAAGGCAGCCATTTGAGGCCTGGTTTAAGGTCTCCTCCAAAAAGACCACCGCGGGGTTGTGAACGAGGCCCAGTCCATCGCGCAAACCAACCTCCCATCCATTGACTCTGTCTACACTTCCCGCTGCCTTGGAAAAGCAGCCAGCATAACCAAGGGGTGGCACAGTGGTTAGCACTGCTGCTTCACAGCTCCAGGGACCTGGGTTCGATTCCCGGCTTGGGTCACTGTCTGTGTGGAGTTTGCACATTCTTCCTGTGTCAGCGTGGGTTTCCTCCGGGTGCTCCGGTTTCCTCCCACAGTGCAAAGATGTGAGGGTTAGGTTAATTGGCCATGCTAAATTGCCCCTTAGTGTCCCGGGATGCGTAGATTAGCGGGTAAATATGTGGGGATATGGGGGTAGGGCCTGGGTGGGATTGTGGTCAGTGCAGAATCGATGGGCCGAATGGCCTCTTTCTGCACTATACGGTTTCTATGATTTCAAGGCCTCCATGCAACCTGGACATTCTCTCTTCCACCTTCTTCCGTCAGGAAAAGGATACAAAAGTCTGAGATCACGTACCAACCAACTCATAAGAACTAGGAGCAGGAATAGGCCATCTGGCCCCTCGAGCCTGCTCCACCATTCAATAAGATCATGGCTGATCTTTTTGTGGACTCAGCTCCACTTACCCGCCCGCTCACCATAACCCTTAATTCCTTTACTGTTCAAAAATCTACCTATCCTTGCCTTCAAAACATTCAATGAGGTCGCCTCAACTGCTTCACTGGGCAGGGAATTCCACAGATTCACAACCCTTTGTGTGAAGAAGTTCCTCCTCAACTCAGTCCTTAATCTGCTTCCCCTTATTTTGAGGCCGTGCCCCCTAGTTAAGGAAGAACAGCTTCTTCCCTGCTGCCATCAGACTTTTGAATGGACCTAGCTTACGTTAAGTTGATCTTTCTCTACGCCCTAGCTATGACTGTAACACTACATTCTGCACCCTCTCTTTTCCTTCTCCCCTATGTACTCTATGAATGGTATGCTTTGTCTGTATAATGCGCAAGAAACAATACTTTTCACTGTATCCCAATATGTGACAATAATAAATCAAATCAAAATCGGAAAAGACAGCCCCGCTGACAGAGCGGCACCCCCTCGGTACTGCACTGGGAGGCCCCAGGCTAGACTCGGCACTCCAGTGTCTGGGGTGGGACGTGAACCAGTGACCTTCTGGCTCTAAGCGAAGCAACCACGCAGCGAACCAGGGCCCTATACCCGTAATCCAGTGCATTTAGCATGGCGAATCCACTAACCTGCGCATCTTTGGACACTGAGGGGCAATTTAGCATGGCCAATCTACCCTAACCAGCACGTCTTTTGGACTGTGGGAGGAAAACCGGAGCACCCGGAGAAAACCCACGCAGACACGGGGAGAACGTGCAAACTCCGCACAGACAGTGACCCAAGCCGGGAATCGAACCCGGGCCCCGGCGCTGCGAGGCAGCAGTGCTAACCACTGTGCCGCGCCCTCGTCAGAACTTATTTCACTGCAGGCAAATATCAGTCACGATCTTACAGGAGACAGATGATCACAGTGCTGCTTGTGGGATCTTGCTGTGTACAAGTTGGCTGCCACAGTTCCTACACAACAAACTTCATTGACCGCAAAGTGATGGATGTCCTGAGGTTTGCCCTAGCTAGTCCCCCTTTGTGTCAGGGGGACTAGCTAGGGCAAACATGTGGTGTTGCGGAGAAGGGCCTGGGTGGGATTGTGGCCGGTGCAGACTCGATGGACCGAATGGCCTCCTTCTGCACTGGAGGGACTCTATGATTCTATGAAGTCTATCTCCGACCAGCATTTCCATGTGAAAACCAGCTGGCTGGAGTCGCTGGGTGGGAGCAGGCTACATTCCTCTATCTCCAGAGGCTAGGTGGAACAGGCTTCAGGGGCCGAACGGCTCCCTCCCACACTTACCATCACCTTGCCCCCCTCACCTAGTACAACAGCTGTATGTTATTTCAATCATTCTCGAGATGTGGGTATCGCAGGCTCGATGGGCCAAATGGCCTCCTTCTGCACTGTTGGGATTCTATGAAAAAGATCTATTTTGTCAATTCTTCCATGGGATGTGGGCCTCATTGGCTGGGCCAGCATTTGTTGCCCTCCCTGAGTCCCTTGGGCTGAGTGTCCCGCTAGGTCCTTTCCGAGGGCAGTCAAGAGTCAACCACATTGCTGTGGCTCTGGAGTCACATGTAGGCCAGACCGGGTAAGGACGGCAGATTTCCTTCCCTAAAGGACATTAGTGAACCAGATGGGTTTTCCCGACAATCGATCATGGTTTCATGGTCATTGTTTTAATCCCAGATTTTTACTGAATTCAAGTTTCACCATCTGCCGTGGTGGGATTCGAACCCGGGTCACAGAATCATAGAATCTCTACAGTGCAGAAGGAGGCCATTCGGCCCATCAGGTCTGTGCTGATCACAATCCCACCCAGGCCCCTATTCCCGTAAACCCACATATTTACCCTGCTAATCCCCCTGTCACAAGGGGCAATTTAGCACGGCCAATCCACCTACCCCGCACATCTTTCGGACTGTGGGAGGAAACCAGAGCACCCGGAGGAAACCCACGCTGACACGGGGAGAATGTACAGGCTCCACGCGGACAGTGACCCAAGCCGGGAATCGAACTCAGGTCCCTGGCACTGTGAGGCGGCCGCGCTAACCCGCTGTGCCGCCTCTGGCGCATTATCCTGGATTACGAGTCCGGTGACAATACCATGACGCCACCGCCTTCTCCTCATTGAGACGTGGGCATCGCTAACAAGGCCAGCCTTTACGGCCCATGTTTGGTTGCCCCTTGAGAAGGTGGTGATGGGCATTTTTCTAAAACCGCGGTGACAGTCCGTGTGGTGGGGTTGCTCCCGACACTGAGGGTGGGAGGGTTCTGACCCGTTCTCCTTCACTCCAGAGTACACAGGCCGATCCCACTCATTCTCCCCTCACCGGGCATCCTCCCCGTCGCAGCAGCCAATCCCATCGACCTTCCGTCACTGCGCGGCCTCTATGGCCGAGCACTCAGAGCAAGGAGCTGGCCTACTTTCATGTCCCAGTTTGAATTGTTTTGTCATCCTCCCCCCCCCACCCCGCCTCCCCGCCATCTCTCTCGCCAGAATGAGTCAGTCAGTCTGTGTCTGCTGTCGAACACAGGCCCCTCAAGCCTGCGGCAGGATCTGTGTAAAAGGTCATGGTCACCATGGCAACCTATCCAGCATTTTACCCTGAATGAGGAGGAGGAGGAGGCAGTGACGCAAGTGTGTGTCTCTGTGCTTGTATGTGCATGTGAGAGTGTGTGTGTGAGTATGAGTGCGAGAGTGTGTTTGTGCGTGTACCTGTGTGCATGTGAATACACGTGTGTGTGAGTGTGTGTGTGGGAATGTGTGTGTATCTGCGTGTGTGTGTGGGAATGTGAGTGTGTGAGAGAGTGACTGCGAGTGTGTTTGTGCGTGTACGTGTGTGCGTGTGCGTGTGAGTATGTGTGAGTGAGTGTGTGTGTGTGTGTGTGTGAGTGTGTGTGTGTGTGAGTGAGTGTGAGTGTGTGAGTGAGTATGAGTGTGTGTGAGTGTGTGAGTGAGTGTGTGAGTGAGTGTGTGTGTGTAAGTGAGTGAGTGTGAGTGAGTGTGTGAGTGTGTAAGTGAGTGAGTGTGAGTGAGTGAGTGTGAGTGAGTGTGTGAGTGAGTGTGTGTGAGTAAGTGAGTGTGAGTGAGTGTGTGAGTGTGTAAGTGAGTGAGTGTGAGTGAGTGTGTGAGTGAGTGAGTGAGTGAGTGTGAGTGAGTGTGTGTGAGTGTGCGCATGAGTGTGCGCGTGAGTGTGTGTGTGTGAGTGTG
This sequence comes from Mustelus asterias, assembly GCF_964213995.1. NCBI lineage: Eukaryota > Metazoa > Chordata > Chondrichthyes > Carcharhiniformes > Triakidae > Mustelus > Mustelus asterias. The sequence goes on from NC_135821.1 coordinate 13,163,747, forward strand.
AGTGAGTGTGTGTATGAGTGTGTGTGAGTGAGTGTGTGAGTGAGTGTGTGAGTGAGTGTGTGAGTGAGTGTGTGAGTGAGTGTGAGTGAGTGTGTGTGTGTGCGCGTGAGTGTGAGTGTGTGTGAGTGTGTGTTAGTGAGTGTGTGTGTGAGTGAGTGTGTGAGTGAGTGAGAGTGAGTGAATGTGAGTGTAAGTGAGTGAGTGTGTGTGTGTGTGCGCGTGAGTGTGTGTGAGTGTGTGTGTGTGAGTGTGTGAGTGAGTGTGTGAGTGTGAGTGAGTGTGTGTGTGAGAGTGTGAGTGTCTGAGTGAGTGTGTGTGTGTGAGAGTGAGTGAGTGAGTGTGTGAGTGAGTGTGTGAGTGAGTGTGTGAGTGAGTGTGTGAGTGTGAGTGAGTGTGTGAATGTGTGTGCGTGTGAGAGTGAGTGAGTGTGTGAGTGTGAGTGAGTGTGTGTGTGAGAGTGTGAGTGTCTGAGTGAGTGTGTGTGTGTGAGAGTGAGTGAGTGAGTGAGTGTGTGAGTGAGTGTGTGAGTGAGTGTGTGAGTGTGAGTGAGTGTGTGAATGTGTGTGCGTGTGAGAGTGAGTGTGTGTGAGAGTGAGTGAGTGAGTGAGTGTGTGAGTGAGTGTGTGAGTGTGAGTGAGTGTGTGAATGTGTGTGTGTGTGAGAGTGAGTGAGTGTGTGAGTGAGTCAGTGAGTGAAAGCTCATGGTTCACACTGAACCTGGCTGGTAAGGTTCCAGGCAGCAGGTTGGGAATATTGGGAGGTTTCCAGCAGGGCAGTGTCAGATCAAACTGGAGGCTGTGTCTGCTGAGCCCAGGAGAAGGCCGAGGATTAAATAAACAGTCTGGAAATAGAGTGGGTGGGAGGCTGGAGACAAACAGGAAATGGGAGCAGGCAGGCAGGATGTAAACTGGAGTCAGAGACACAACAAAGTAGCTGACAATGCGGATCAACAGGAGTGAACGCAAGAGGGACGGGTGGAGGAAAGGGCCCAAGTGGAGGGTGCCAGACAGAGACTGCGAGAAACCTGGAGGCGGTGCCTCAGAGTCCCGACAGTGCAGAAGAGGCCATTCGGCCCATCGAGTCTGCACCGACTCATCTTAACCAGGCCCTCTTCCCTACCCTATCTTGGGGCATGAAGGGACAATTTAGCATGGTCAATGCCCCTAACCTGCACATCTTTGGACTGTGGGAGGAAACCGGAGCACCCAGACAAAACCCATGCAGACATGGGGAGAACGTGCAAACTCCACACAGACAGTGACCCGAGGCCAGAATTGAACACCCTGGTGTTGTGAGGCAGCAGTGCTAACCACTGTGCCACCATGCCCCGAGAGAAGGTTAAAGGTGGGGAGGGTTCGGGGCAGGAATTCCAGAGCTCAGAGCCCAGGCAGCTGTAGGCAACCTGCACCTGGGCATGGCTAAGAATACTGTAAACAGGACCAGGCAGCGGGCGACAGAGGGAGCCGTCCGACCTGACCATCTGCCCCTGTACCACGGCTAATTCCCAGCTGTGGCCATGCTAAATTGCCCCTTAGTGTCGAAAGATGTGCAGGTTAGGTGGATTGGTCATGCTAAATTGCCCCTTAGTGTCCAAAGGTGTGCAGGTTAGGTGGATTGGCCATGCTAAATTGCCCCTTAGTGTCCAAAGATGTGCTCCCTGGAGAGGGAGCAAGCGGAATCTGAGGGCGTCATTGAAACATCCCGTGGTCCTTGGGTACTGCAGGGGCTGGGGTGAATTTGGGTTTGATGTTTTATGTTTTCTTTATGGTTTATTTTCTGTTTCCCCCAGGGGCTGCCCCATTCACTTTGTCCATCAGAGAAAGATCGATTTAGTTTATTTGATTTGCTAAAAAAGGCCTGGCAGCACAGGTATCAGGCAGGCACAGGACATGACTCATTTCATGTTGCGCAAGGCTGCTGATGCTACCTGTCTGGGCTCTCGGGGGAGGAAAGGAGGGGGGCGGTGGGGAGGCAGGCGGATGAGACAGATTGGTCAAGGTTGCCCAACCCCGTGGAACTGAGATTTCAGAAAAGACTGATTACAAGCAGCGGAGACGAGCAGGAAGAAAGGTTGGGAGCTGGGACTGACAGCCGGCAATAAGTTTAAGTTTATTTATTAGTGTCACAAGTAGGCTTACATTAACACTGCAATGAAGTTACTGTGAAAATCCCCAGTTGCCACACTCCGGCGCCTGTTCGGGTTACACTGAGGGAGGATTTAGCACGGCCAGTGCACTCTAATCAGCACGTCTTTCGGTCTGTGGGAGGAAACCGGAGCACCCGGAGGAAACCCACGCAGACACGGGGAGAACGTGCAGACTCCACACAGACAGGCAGCAGTGCTAACCACTGTGCCACCCACGTAGTTGAACCATGTTCTATATCATAGGATCCCTACAATGCAGAAGGAGGCCATTCGGCTCATCAAGTCTGCACCGACCACATTCCCACGCAGGCCCTCTTCCCGTAACCCCACGTATTTACCCTGCTAATCCCCTGACACTAAGGTTCAATTTAGCATGGCCAATCCACCTAACCCGCATCTTTTTGGACTGTGGGAGGAAGCCGGAGCACCCGGAGGAAACCCATGCAGGCACGGGGAGAATGTACAAACTCCACACAGACAGTGACCCGAGGCCGGAATCGAACCCGGGTCCCTGGCGCTATGAGGCAGCAGTGCTAACCACTGTGCCAACGTGCCGCCCCAATATGACCTTCAGAGGATTATCCAACATCACACAAAACAGAAGGGCAAACCTGGAACTTCACTTTGAGTTTATTAATGACACGTTATTAATAGACTTCCACACAATATACGACACAGACACAAACTATTCCATCCAACTGGTCCATATCAGTGTTTAAACACCTCAACCCTCTTCATCTAACCCCCATCAACATATCCTATTCCTTTCTCTCTCTTCTAATTCACCACCTTCCCTCAATTGCTCACCTCAATTAACCCCTGTGCTATTGGGCGGCACGGTGGCACAGTGGTTAGCACTGCTGCCTCACAGCGCCAGGGACCCAGGTTCGATTCTGGCCTTGGGTGACTGCCTGTGTGGAGTTTGTACATTCTCCCCGTGCCTGCATGGGTTTCCTCCGGGTGCTCCGGCTTCCCCCCACAGTCCAAAAAGATGCGGGTTAGGTGGATTGGCCATGCTAAATTGAACCTTAGTGTCCAAAGATGATGTGGAGTTGCCGGCGTTGGACTGGGGTGGGCACAGTAAGTAGTCTCACAACACCAGGTTAACGTCCAACAGGTTTATTTGGTAGCACGAGCTTTTGGAGCATTGCCCCTTCATCAGATGTGTCGCCTGATGAAGGGGCAACGCTCCGAACGCTTGTGCTACCAAATAAACCTGTTGGACTTTAACCTGGTGTTGTGAGACTACTTACTGTCCAAAGATGTGCAGGTTAGGTGGATTGGCCATGCTAAATTGTCCCTTAGTGTCCAGAGATGTGCAGGTTAGGTGGATTGGCCATGCTACATAAGAAGAGAGTACTGATGGGTTGGTAAGTGGCCTCTGATTTAGGGAAGGCATTGCCATGGAGAATGAACCAGTTAATGGATTACTCAGTCATTTTGTTAATAACTATCATTCATTAACTGCTGCATTCTCCATGACAACGCCGCGACCAAACCAGAGTCCACTGGCCAACCGATCAGCGCTCTCTTCTCACGCAGTATGAATTGTTGTTGCCATTACAATTTGGTATTCGTGCAAATAGTCCTGATGAATGCAAGACGAAAAGATTCGACAACATGTGTCTATTTTTTCAGTAATACTCAAGTCCATTCCTACCAACCCATGATCAGAGATTACTGTCGCCCTGAGGCTACTTTATGCAATGCGAAGTGGAATTTCCCTTTACATTTGGTATTCTTGTGAATTGTCCTGATGAGTGCAGGATGAAAAACTTCGACAGCATGCATCTTCTTTCAGCAATAATCTCTGAAGTAAAATTCTTGTTTTGTTTTTAAACACATTAGGTGCAGGAGCTGTAGAAATAGCGAGGATTGGAAATTCGATTTGAACTCTTGCTCAGAGACCAGCAGCAAGACAGGATGGAGTATATGAGTAGAGAAGTGTTGTTGCAATTGTATAGAGTGTTGGTGCGACCACATCTGGAGTATAGCGTCCAGTTTTGGTTTCCTTATTTGAGGAAGGATGTTGCGGCATTGGAGGCAGTTCAGGGGAGGTTCACCAGATTGATTTTGGGGATGAAAGGATTGACGTATGAGGAGAGATTAAACAGTTTGGGCTTGTACTCACTGGAGTTTAGAAGGATGAGGGGGAATCCAATCGAGGTGTACTAAAAGGGATTGATAGAGTAAAGTAAACTTAAAAACTAGATTTATTAGTCACAAGTCGCCTTACATTAACACTGCAATGAAGTTACTGTGGAAATCCCCAAGTCACCACACTCTGGCGCCTGTTCGGGTACACGGAGGGAGAAGTTAGCATGGCCAATGCACCCAACCAGCACATCTTTCAGACTGTGGGAGGAAACCGGAGCACCCGGAGGAAACCCACGCAGACACGGGGAGAACGTGCAGACTGCGCGCAGACAGTGACCCAAGCCGGGAATCGAACCCGGGTCCCTGGCGCTGTGAGGCAGCAGAGCTAACCACTGTGCTGCCCTAAAACGTAGACTAAATGTTTCCTCTTGTGGGGCAATCTGGAACAAGAGATCGCAGGTATAGGTTGAGAGGCGATAGATTTAAAACTGAGATGAGGAGGAACTACTTCTCGCAGAGGGGGGTGAATTTGTGGAACTCGCTGCCCCATAGCGCGGTGGAGTCTGAATCATTGAATGGTTTCAAGAAGGAGATAGATATATTTCTAATAAGAAAAAGGGATAAGGGGATATGGGGAACAGGTGGGGAGGTGGGTTTGAGACCAGGGAGAGATCAGCCATGATCTGATTGAATAGCGGAGAAGGCTCAAAGGGCTGAATGGCCTATTTCTGCTCCTAATTCCCATGATCCTTTGACCTGTTCCAGGCAGTAAATGCTGACTTTGCTACAGACATGCTCAGATCACAACGCACTTTGGGTTTTTTAAAAAACTAAACAAAAGGCGCTATATGAATGCAAAGTGAGGTGTTGTTGGCCATCATTGGGAACTGGTCGGGAGTGACTTTTCTACCCCCCCCCCCACCACCCCCCGCCCTCAGGGGCACTGAGGCCAACTGAAACCCACCCACAATCCCTCCAGCCACTCCACAGTATTGGTCTCCTTACTCAGGGTAAGATGTAAAAGTGTCGGAAACATTCAGAGAAGGTTTACTAAACTGGTCTGGGAATGGACGGGCTGACTTATGAGGAACAAGGTTGGTTGGACAAGCTAGACTTGTATCCGCTGGAGTTTAGAATCATAGAATTCCTACAGTGCAGAAGGAGGCTATTCAGCCCATCGCGTCTGCACCGACAACGATCCCACCCGGGTCCTATCCCCCTAACCCCACGTATTTTTCCTGCTAATCCCCTTGAGACAAAGGGGCAATTTAACATGGCTAATCCACCTAACCTATACATCTTTGGACACCAAGGGGCAATTTGGCATGGCCAATCCACCTAACCTACACATTATTGGAGTGTGGGAGGAAACCAGAGCACCCAGAGGAAACCCACGCAGATCCAGGGGGAGAATGACAGAATCCCTACTGTGCAGAAGGAGGCTATTCAGCCCATCGAGTCTGCACCGACAACAATCCTATCCAGGCCCTATCCCCATAACCCCACATATATACTTTGCTAATCTCCCCGACACTAAGGGGCAATTTAGCATGGCTAATCCACCTAACCAGCACACCTTTGGACACCAAGGAGCAATTTAGCATGGCCAATCCACCCTAACCTGCACACCTTTGGACACTAAGGGGCAATTTAGCATGGCTAATCCACCTAACCTACACATCTTTGGAACTATGGGGCAATTTAGCATGGCCAATCCACCTAACCTGCACATCTTTGGACACTAAGGGGCAATTTAGCATGGCCAATCCAACTAACCTGTACATCTTTGGACACTAAGGGGCAATTTAGCATGGCCAATCTACCTAACCTGTACATCTTTGGACACTAAGGGGCAATTTAGCATGGCCAATCCACCTAACCTGTACATCTTTGGACACTAAGGGGCAATTTAGCATGGCCAATCTACCTAACCTGTACATCTTTGGACACTAAGGGGCAATTTAGCATGGCCAATCCACCTAACCTGTACATCTTTGGACACTAAGGGGCAATTTAGCATGGCCAATCCACCTAACCTGTACATCTTTGGACACTAAGGGGCAATTTAGCATGGCCAATCCACCTAACCTGTACATCTTTGGACACTATGGGGCAATTTAGCATGGCCAATCCACCTAACCTGTGCATCTTTCAGATTGTGGGAGGAAACCCACGCAGACACGGGGAGAAAGTGCAGACTCCGCACAGACAGTGACCCAAGCCGGGAATCGAACCCGGGTCCCTGGCGCTGTGAGGCAGCAGTGCTAACCACTGTGCCACCGCACCGCCCCAATTGTCATTGACCTCAAGATAACTGTATTTCTTTCCTTGTCTTTGTCTCACTGCCAGCACAGACTGAACACTTGCCCGTTAAGCTATCGGGAAAGTGGCGGATCTGATTCTTCCCACCAAGCCTCTGACTGTCGATAAACAATAGCTCTTTCATCGCCCTGGCCTGTCCCTCTGCCACAGCAAGGCTGGCAATGCACAGTGAGCTTCACAGCTCAAATTCTTAAACCTTTAAAGCATTCACCCCTCTTGGAGAAAACAGAATTAACATCCAGTGCCATGCACGTCAAATTAATTAACATTCATCCGTGAATGTCATCACTCCTCTCCCACCCCCGCTACCCTCACCCATGCCTCAAGGCAGAGTCAAGATAATGGAGCGGCTGTAATCTAGTTCTGTATGCACTGGAACTGTCTCTCGACAACATGGCGTTTGCAACCACCCCTCTGCTACTTGAACAGGCAGAGAAACATCGAAACATAGAAAACAATAGCAGGAGGAGGCCATTCAGCCTTCGAGCTCAATCCACCATTCATTTTGATTCTGGCTGATCATCAAATTCAATATCCTGATCCACCCCCCCTTCCCCCCATATACCTTGATCCCTCTGACTCCAAGAGCTATATCTAATTTGTTCTTGAAATTACACAACTTTTTGGCCTCAACTATTTAATGAATTCCACTCATTCATAGAATCATAGTGCAGAAGGAGGCCATTCGGCCCATCGAGCCTGCACCGACCACAATCCCACCCAGGCCCTATCCCCGTAATCCCTCGCATTCACCCCGCTAATCCCTCTGACATTAAGGGACAATTTAACACGCCCAATCAACCTAACCCATACACCTTTGGAGTGTGGGAGGAAACCGGAGCACCCGGAGGAAACCCACGCAGACACGGGGAGAACATGCAGACTCCAGATGCTGACCGGGCCGGAATTGAACTCGGTTCCTTGGCGCTGTGAGGCAGCAATGCTAACCACTGTGTCAACATGCCACCTATTCAACGCTCTCTGGGTGAAGGAATTTCTCCCCACCTCAGTTCTAAAAGGTTGACCCCTTATCCTCAAACTATGGCCCCCCTAGTTCTGGACTCCCCCACCATCGGGAACATTCTTTCTGAATCTACCCTGTCTAACCCTGTTAGAATTTTATAAGTTTCTATGAGATCCCCTTTCAATCTTCGAAACTCCAGTGAATATAATCCTAACCGATTTAATCTCTCTTCATGTGACAGACCTGCCATCCCAGGGAATCAGCCTGGTAAACTTTTGCTGGATTCCCTCTATAGCAAGGACATCCTTCCTCAGATAAGGACACCAAAACTGCACACAATACTCCAGGTGCGGCCTCACCAACGCCCTGTACAATTGCAGCAAAACACCCCTATCCCAACACTCAAATCCTCTTGCTATGAAGGCCAACATACCATTCTTTACTGCCTGCTGTACCTGCACACGACATATACTCAGATCTTTGATATCACGGCTGGGATTTTCCAGTCCCGCTGCAGTGAACGGACTTTTGGCTGAGCGCCAAGTTCTCCATTCTCGCCGGCAGCGGTGACGAGGCGTGCGAGACTGGAGAATCCCAGCCCCCATTTAAGAAATTGCCTCATCGCTTCCCCCTGTGAAACTGCGGGGCTCTCTCGGCATACGGCACCTCCTCATGTTCAAATCCCTTCATGCCTCGTCCAGCCCAATAACCCTCCAAGGTTGCGTCCCTCCAATTGAGGGCGTTTTGTGCAACTCCAACTTAAACCCCCTTCCAATCGCAGCTCAAACCTCTGAAACTCCCTCCCCCAAACCTCTGTCCCTCAAACCTACCTCATACCCACATGTCCTAATATCTCTTTTTTTCTGTTTATTCATTGACGGGACATGGGCGTCGCTGGATGGGCCAGCATTTATTGCCCATCCTTAACTGCCCTCAGAGGGCATTTGAGAGACAACCACATGGTTGTGGGTCATAAGTTGGCCAGATTGGGTAAGGAGGGCAGATTTCCTTCCCTTAAGGGACATTATTAACTGAATTACAAGTTCACCAGCTGCTGGGATGGGGCTTGAACCCGTGTGCCCATAGCATTAAGCTGTGACTAGTCCAGTGACACTCCACCGCCATCAACCCCCAATCAGAAATGGAAGAATGTGCAGGACTACAGGGAGAAGAATGGGCAATGGTATTTGGTGCACTGCTCATTTGGAACCTGGCACATACACGATGGGCCGAATGGTCTCTTTCTGTGCTGTAACAGTTCTGTAACTATAATGAAAGAAGCCAAGATTTGACATAGCAGAGGTTAGTTCAGTGCAAGTCTAAAGACATTTTCTTTTATTCATTCATGGCTAGGCCAGCATTTATTGCCCATCCCTAGTTGCCCTTGGAGGGCAGTTGAGAGTCAACCACATTGCTGTGGCTCTGGAGGCCAGACCAGGTAGTCCCTCCTCATCTCAGTTTTAAATCTACCGCCTCTCAACCTATACCTGTGACCTCTTGTTCTCGGCTGCCCGATAAGGGGAAACATTTGGTCTACATTTACATCATCACTTTAGTGTTTTATATACCTCAATCAGATCCCCTTTCATCCTCCAGTGAGTGTGTCGGTGTGAGAGGCCTACAGAGAGAGGCTTGCCCCGCCATCTTGGAGGGTGTGTGTAGGCCAGACCCGAGTAGATTGACAGATTTCCCTCCCTAAAGGACTTTGGTGAACGAAATGGTTTCGCCAACATTCTGGTGGTTTCATGATCATTATTAATTTTGATGTATGAATTAATTGAATTTAAGTTCTCCCAACTGGCGGTGGTAGGATTGGAAGCTCTCCAGAACACTACTCTAGGCCTCTGGATTACTCATCTAGTAACACTACAACTGTTTTTCCTTTTTCATTCGTGGGACATGGGCGTCATTGGCAAGCCTGCATTTATTGCCCATCCCTAGTTGCCCGAGGGCATAGAATTACAGAATCTCTACAGTGCAAAAGGTAGCCATTCGGCCCATCGAGTCTGCACCGACCACAATCCCACCCAGGTCCTATTTCCGTAGCCCCACATATTTACCCTGCCAATCCCCCTGACACTAAGAAACAATTTAGCATGGCCAATCAACCTAGCCCACACATCTTTGGACTGTGGGAGGAAACCAGAGCACCCGGAGGAAACCCACTCGTAGACAGTCACCCGAGGCTGGAATCGAACCTGGGTCCCTGGAGCTGTGAGGCAGCAGTTGCTGTGGCTCTGGAGTCACATGTAGGCCAGACTGGGTAAGGATGGCAGATTTCAGTGAGAGTGTTTTCCTTCTTTCTTTGTCCACGTTCTTGGTACATGGCTCGATGTGGAATACCCTGAGGTACACTCAGAAAATCCCCAGCAGCAGGGCCAGAGCACCATCCAGCAGAGAAAGAGGCCATTCAGCCCATTGTCCCTTTGTCAGCTCTTCAAACATACCTTTTCAATTAAGGCCCCTCTACTCTTTCCCCTTAAGCCCTGGACGGCACAGTGGCATAGCGGTGAGCACTGCTGCCTCACAGCACCAGGGACCCAGATTCGATTCCCAGCTTGGGTTACTGTCTGTGTGGAGTCTGCACGTTCTCCCCGTGTCTGCGTGGGTTTCCTCCGGGTGCTCCAGTTTCCTCCCACAGTCTGAAATACATGCTGGTTAGGTGCATTGGCCATGCTAAATTCTCCCTCAGTGTACCCGAACAGGCGCCGGAGTGTGGCGACTAGGGGATTTTCACAGTAACTTCATTGCAGTGATAATGTCAGCCAACTTGTGACACTAATAAATAATCTTTAAACTTTAAAACTTTAATTTAGCATGGCCAATCCCCCTATCCCGCACATCTTTGGACTGTGGGAGAAAACCGGAGCACCCGGAGGAAACCCACGCAGACACGGGGAGAATGTGCAAACTCCACACAGACAGTGACCCGAGCCGGGAATCGATCCTAGGGTCCCTGGTGGTGTGAGGTAGTAGTGCTAACCACTGTGCCACCCCTCTTGAATACCTCGATTGAACCTTGATTATTGTAGAATCCCTACAGTGCAGAAGGAGGCCATTTGGCCCATTGCGTCTGTAACGACCACAAGCCACCAAAGCCCTATTCCTGTAACCCTCATATACCCTCCTAATCCCCCTGACACTCCCGTAACCCTCATATACCCTGCTAATCACCCTGACACTAGGGTCAATTTAGCATGGCCAATCCACTTAACCTGTGCATCTTTAGAATGTGGGAGGAAACCGGAGCACCTGGAGGAAACCCACGCAGACACGGGGAGAATGTGCAAACTCCACACAGTAAGAAGTTTAACAACACCAGGTTAAAGTCCAACAGGTTTATTTGGTTTATATCGCGCATTTCGACACAGACATCAAACTCCACACAGACAGTGACCCAAGCCAGGAATTGAACCCGGGTCCCTGGCGCTGTGAAGCGTCAGTGCTAACCACTGTGCCACCGTGCTGCCAAGATATGCGGGTTAAGGGGATTGGCCATGCTAAATTGACCCTAGTGTCAGGGGATTAGAGGAGTAAATATGTGGGGTTACAGGGATAGGATCTGGGCGGGATTGTGGTCAGTGCAGACTCGATGGGCTGAACGGCCTCCTTCTGCACTGTAGGGATTCTATGATTCGCCTCCACCACGCCTCTAATCAGCACACCCTGAACCACCCACTGGGCGAAAAAGCCCTCAGGGACCGCAGTGGGTTAAAGCAGGTGGCTCACCCACCACTTTCTCAAAGGGGGCAATTAGGGATGGGCAATAAATTGGTGGGAACACAGGAATGAGCTGACAAAAAAAGATTTAATATCCATTGCTGTGAGAATAAAATCCAGTAAGTGGCTCATCTCAGAATCGAGTTTCAATGCTTCAAAGCTAAATGATGCCAAAATCAAATAGAATCATTGCTTAATATTGAAATTACTCACCAGCTGAAACTCATTCCTCCTCCTGTAGGCCTCTTGGATGCTGTGATCTTGCCACAAGGCTTGAATGGCTGGTAAAACCCTTTGAAAATGTCCTTCAGTCACCCCTACACAAGAGTTCTCGAAGGCAATCAGGAATAGCCCATGCTTCCCATTCTCCCAGTTCCCCCAGGCAAGTCGCAGCTTCTCCCTGGCATCCACCAGCACCCGCATCCCGGTGATAATGTTCCCGTAGATGGTCTCCCTGAATTCCTCCAGGGTTTTCCTGTCGAAATCCTGCCCATGTATGATCCGCATCTGCTTGAGGAAAGTGCTCTTGCCACTCTCCCCCGCCCCCAGCAATAGGATCTTCACCATCCGCCTCAGGTAAGGTCTCTCCTTGGCCAACATCTGATCGATCCCTTTACTCCGCCGCCTCATCTCCAACTCGTCCTCCGATCCGAAGCAATTCGGGAGGCAGCCGTTCGCCCAGGCATCTTCCAACCCAGCCATCACGCCTCCTCCACGCATGAATCAGAGAGAGAAAAACAGCGTTTTTAAAAAAAAGTTTTACAAAGTTGAACAAAACAAGGGAGGGAGAGTGGGAAACTAAAGTTTGAGAAAGTTTTACAAAGTTAAACAACAGGGAGAAAGTTTGAGAATAGTTTTCCAAAGTTGAGCATCAGGGAGAAAGTTTGAGAATAGTTTTCCAAAGTTAAACAGGACTGGAAGAAAGTTTGAATAACTTTTACAAAGTTGAACAACAGGGAGAAAGTTTGAGAATAGTTTTTCAAAGTTAAACAAAACAGGGAGAAAGTTTGAGAATAGTTTTCCAAAGTTAAACAAGACAGGAAAAAAGTTTGAGAATAGTTTTCCAAAGTTAAACAAGACAGGAAGAAAGTTTGAGAATAGTTTTCCAGAGTTGAACAACAGGGAGACAGTTTGAGAATAGTTTTACAAAGTTAAACAACAGGGAGAAAGTTTGTAAAAGTTTTACAAAGTTGATCAAAATAGGGGAAGAAAGTTTGAGAATAGTTTTACAAAGTTGATCAAAATAGGGGACGAAAGTTTGAGAATAGTTTTACAAAGTTAAACAAAACAGGGAGAAAGTTTTTAAAAGTTTTACAAAGTTGAACAAGACAGGAAGATAAAACTAGTTTCAGGAAAGTTTTGAGGAGGGAGAGAAAGTTTTACAAAGTTGAACCAAACAGGGAATGTAGAGAAAATAACAGTTTCTAGCGCTCCACATACAGGATATTCCAAGTGTGCTGAAATTACTCAGTTTGCCATTGCTGCTCTGCTGTCTGTCTCAGGGCACCAAGCTCATTTCATTTTTACTTCAAGGGGATTTGTTTTTGCCTTGTCGCCTTCCTCTCCAGTGTCCAGCCGACTCGATGGTCGAGGAATGACATTTGGGAGAGAGCGAGAGAGAGCTGAAACAGCTGTCACTCTAATGTCTGCTGAACCCTCCCCTCCCCTCTCGTCCCCTCCCCTCCCCCTCCCCTCCCCTCTCGTCCCCTCCCCTCCCCTCTCGTCCCCTCCCCTCCCCTCTCGTCCCCTCCCCTCCCCTCCCCTCCGGGGCAGAGAGAGAGAAAACACACAATCTCATCCACACACACTCATACGGTCTCTCATACTCTCTCTCTCACACACACTCTCTCTCCCGCACAGACATCTCTCTCACACACAGGTACATACACACTCATCACACTCATAGGGTCTCTCATACTCTCTCTCTCACACACTCTCCTAAACACACACTTCTACTCTCTCTCACACACACACACACTCTCTCTCACACATACACTCTCTCTCACACACATTCTCTCTCTCTCACACACTCACACACACACTCACACACAAAGCACCAGAAATGAATTTTACAGCAAGGGCAATCCCAGACTCAGAGTTTTCCTTCATGCTTCAATAGCATGCGATGTGCCTTTGCAATCTGCCCCCTCCACACACTTTCTGCATCTGTGTGAGATACAGGAGAGAGCAGGCAAGTGAGAGAGTCAGCGTGAAGTGGGTGTGGGTGGGGAGCTGTGAGAGAGAGATTGAAACAGAAGCTTAGGGTTTGGAATTTGCATGTGTTAGTGTCTGGATCTCATCGCCCCAGTGTGAGGAAGTCACCACATGTGGCAGTCAGGAGCCGCCCACCAATTCTGTAGCAACCAGGGGCAAATTGTGTCACTGGCCTGAACTCCAGCTGTATTTTGGAGCAATTCTGCTGTGTGTTGGTGCATCAGAATTCACCCAGGAGTGTCTGAACTCACACTTGTACACGCGTGTGGAAGCCTGGAGACATGGATGGTGATGGTGGAGTCTCCAACACGCCCCGTGTGACCAGGAATCTCTCCCACTTTAACCGCCAGCCATTGGCGAGTTTGGAAGGATTTTGACACTTTCAACCTGTTTGGCCGCATTATGGATGCACCTTCCTTGGCATCAGGTCCTGGAGAAGGGATTTTCCAGCCCCACCCTTCCCGGGGCTGGAAAATTCCCACCGAGATCAGAGAAACATTGAAACTAGAAGCAGGAGGAGGCCATTCGGCCCTTCGAGCCTGCTCCACCATTCATTTTGATCATGGCTGATCATCGAATTCAATATCTTGATCTCCCCCTTCCCCCCATATCCCTGATCCCTTTAACACCAAGAGCTATATCTAATTTCTTCTTGAAATCGCACAATGTTTTGGCCTGAACTACTTCCTGTGGTAGTGAATGTGAGGTAATGCATTTTGGAAGGGCTAACACAGATAGGAAATATACAGTAAATGGCAGAACCCTTAAGAGTATTGATAGGCAGAGGGATCTGGGTGTACAGGTACACAGGTCACTGAAAGTGGCAGCGCAGGTGGAGAAGGTAGTCAAGTAGGCAAACGCCATGCTTGCCTTCATCGGCCGGGGCATTGAGTTTTAAAATTGGTAAGTCATGTTGCAGCTTTATAGAACCTTAGTTAGGCCGCACTTGAACAAAGAACAAAGAAAATTACAGCACAGGAACAGGCCCTTCGGCCCTCCAAGCCTGCATCGACCATGCTGCCCGACTGAACTAAAACCCCCTATCCTTCCGGGGACCATATCCCTCAATTCCAATCCTATTTATGTACTTGTCAAGACGCCCCTTAAAAGTCACTACCGTATCCGCTTCCACTACCTCCCCCGGCAACGAGTTCCAGGCACGCACTATCTGTGTAAAAATCTGCCTCGTACATCTGTTTTAATCCTTGCCTCTCACACCTTAAATCTGTGCCCCCGAGTAATTGACTCTTCCACCCTGGGAAAAAGCTTCTGACTATTCACTCTGTCCATGCCTCTCATAATCTTTAGACTTCTATCAGGTCTCCCCTCAACCTCCGTCGCTCCAGTGAGAACTTGAAATATAGTGTTCAATTCTGGTCACCACACTACCAGAAGGATGTGGAGGCTTTGGAGAGGATTGAGAAAAGATGTACCAGGATGTTGCCTGGTATGGAGGGCATTAGCTATGAGGAGAGGCTGGAGAAACTTGGTTTGTTCTCACTGGAGCGACGGAGGTTGAGGGGAGACCTGATAGAAGTCTACAAGATTATGACAGGCATGGACAGAGTGGATAGTCAGAAGCTTTTTCCCAAAGTGGAAGAGTCAATTCCTAGGGGGCAAAAGGTTTAAGGTGCGAGGGGCAAGGTTTAAAGGAGATGTACGAGGCAGATTTTTTACACAAAGAGTAGTGGGTGCCTGGAACTCGTTGCCGGGGGAGGTAGTGGAAGCGGATACGGTTGTGACTTTTAAGGGGCGTCTTGACAAGTACATGAATGGGATGGGATAAGAGGGATACGGTCCCCGGAAGGGAAGGGGGTTTTAGTTCAGTCGGGCAGCACGGTCGGTGCAGGTTTGGAGGGCCGAAGGGCCTGTTCCTGTGCTGTAATTTTCTTTATTATTTGAATTCCGCAGATTCACCACTCTCTGGGTGAAGAAATGTCTCCTCACCCTCAGTCCTCAGAGGTTTACCCCTTATCCTCAAACTATGACCCCCTAGTTCTGGACCCCCCCCCCCCCCCCCCACCATTGGGAAAATTCTTTCTGAATCAACCCTGTCTAACCCTGTTTTATAAGTTTCTACAAGATCCTTTCTCACTCTTCTGAACTCCATTGATTGCCCAATTCTCCGGCCCGACCACCATGTCTCCCGCAGCAGATGATTTCGGCACCAGACTGGAAACAGAATCCAGAGCTTCTGGGTCAGAGCCAGGAATGTACCCTCACTGTGACACATGACATTCACACGACATTACAGCTGAATGGGCTGAGATGAGATTTTTTCTCCAGTTTCGAGTTCTTTCCGAGTCTCTGCTGGGCTGAGAGGGAGGGATTCAATCCCCTTCACTTCTGCAGAGGCCAAACGCGACCCAAGTTTTTTACTTCACTGGTTTTATTCAAGCAGGGAATCTATACCCACACAAGATGGAATATACGCTTCTCGAACAATTACAATAGAATCCCGACAGGGCAGAAAAAGTCCATTCAGCCCATCGGGTCTACAATGACTCTTCAAAAGAGCATCTCTCCCAGACCCTATCCCCAAAACCCCACACATTTATCATGGCCAATCCACCTAACCCGCACATCTTTGGACACTAAAGGAAAATTTAGCATGGCCAATCCACCTAACCTACACATCTTTGAACACTAAGGGGCAATTTAGCATGGCCAATCCACCTAACCTACACATCTTTGGACACTAAGGGGCAATTTAGCATGGCCAATCCACCTAACTTACACATCTTTGGACACTAAGGGGCAATTTAGCATGGCCAATCCAACTAATCTACACATCTCTGGACACTAAGGGGCAATTTAGCATGGCCAATCCACCTAATCTACACATCTTTGGACACTAAGAGGCAATTTAGCATGGCCAATCCACCTAACCTACACATCTTTGGACACTAAGGGTCAATTTAGCATGGCCAATCCACCTAATCTACACATCTTTGGACTCTAAGAGGCAATTTAGCATGGCCAATCCACCTAATCTACACATCTTTGGACTCTAAGAGGCAATTTAGCATGGCCAATCCACCTAACCTACACATCTTTGGAGTGTGGGAGGAAACTGGAGCACCCGGAGGAAACCCACGCAGACACGGGGAGAGCGTGCAAACTCCACACAGACAGTGACTGAAGCCGGGAATCAAACCTGGGTCCCTGGCGCTGTGAGGCAGCAGTGTTAACCAGTGTGCCACCGTGCCACCCACTGGCTATCGATTGTTCCGGGGGGAGACTGGGCAGCTGTTTGTGAAACATGGGGGCGAACGGATGGTGAAATCACAGCGGGTGGGAGACTGCCGACCTCTGCGGGCGTGGCCAATGTCGGAATGTGTGATGGGAGATAACGGTCTGAATCCTGGTCCACGATGTACCAACTGTCCCAGTGATTGTGCTCACGCTGGGCAGAGTGCCTCATGTCTGTCACCCTGACGCTGGTCTGTAAATGGATCCTTCATGGAACCACACACAGCCATTCAAACAAGCAATTGATTGTCAAAACAACAGAATATTTAATCCTAGCATTACGATTTTAACTTCTCCAGGGTTTTTGATTTGATTTATTATTGTCACATGTATTGGGATACAGTGAAAAGTATTGTTTCTTGCGCGCTATGCAGATAAAGCATACCATTCATAGAGTACATAGGGGAGAAGGAAAGGAGAAGGTGCAGACTGTAGTGTTACAGTCACAGATAGGGTGTAGAGAAAGATCAGCTTAATATAAAGTAGGTCCATTCAAAAGTCTGATGGCAGCAGGGAAGAAGCTGTTCTTGAGTTGGTTGGTACGTGACCTCAGACTTTTGTATCTTTTTCCCGATGCAAGAAGGTAGCAGAGTGGTTAGCATTGCTGATTCACAACACCAGGGACCCGGGTTCGATACCCGGCTTGCAGAGTCTGCACGTTGTCCATGTGGGTTTCCTCCGGGTGCTCCGGTTTCCTCCCACAGTCCGAAAGACGTGCTGGTTAGGGTGCATTGGCCATGCTAAATTTTCCCTCAGTGTACCCGAACAGGCGCCGGAGTGTGGCGACTGGGTGATTTTCACAGTAACTTCATTGCAGCGTTAATGTAAGCCTACTTGTGACACTAATAAATAAACTTTAAACTGGAAGAGAGTTTGTCTGGGGTGCGTGGGGTCCTTGATTATGCTGGCTGCTTTCCCGAGGCAACGGGAAGTGTAGGCAGAGTCAATGGACGGGAGGCTGGTTTGCATGATGGACTGGGCTATGTTCATGACCCTTTCTTGAGGTCTTGGTCAGAGCAGGAGCCATACCAAACTGTGATACATCCAGGAAGAATGCTTTCTATAGTGCAGCTGTAAAAATTTGTGAGAGTCGTAGCGGACATGCCAAATTTCCTTAGCCTCCTGAGAAAGTAGAGGCGTTGGTGGGCTTTCTTAACTATAGAGTCAGCATGGGGGGAGCAGGACAGGTTGTTAGCGATCTGGACATGTAGAAACCTGAAGCTCTCGACCATTTCCACTTCGTCCCCACTTCATCCACTTCATGATGTAGACAGGGGCATGTCCTCCATAATGCATCCTGAAGTCGATGACAATCTCCTTCGTTTTGTTGACATTGAGGGAGAGATTATTGTTGCCGCACCAGTTCACCAGATTCTCTACCTCATTCCTTCTCGTCATTGTTTGAGATCCGACCCACTACGGTGGTGTCGTCAGCAGACTGGGAAATGGAGTTGGAGGGAAATTGGCCAGACACTGGGCTGCGTTATAACATCACATTCCTGTGTCAACCATTTGATAGCTTTTCTTCCTTCATGCAATGTCAGGATCTTTGGCCAGGCCAGCATTTGTTGCCCATCCCTAATTGCCCCTTGAACTGGGCAACCCGTCCAGTCGTCTCCAATCCTTGACATTCAATGGCATTGTCAGCACTGAATCCCCATTATCAACCTCCTTGGGGGTTACCATTGAGCAGAAACTGAACTGGACCAGCTATACAAATACTGTGGCTCGAGCAGGTCAGAATTCTATGGCGAGTAACTCACCTCCTGACTCCCCAAAGCCTACCCACCCTCTACAAGACACAAGTGTGATGGAATGCTCCCCACTTGCCTGGATGAGCTCCAACAACACTCAAGAAGCTCGACACCATCCAGGAACAAAGCAGCCCCGCTTAATCAACACCTCATTCACCATCCGTAGCATTCACTCCCCCCACCACTGATGCTCAGTTGCAGCAGTGTGTACCATCTACAAGGTGCACTGCAGCAACTCACCAAGGCTCCTTCTACAGCACCTTCCAAACCTGTGAACTCTTCCACCTAGGCGGCACGGTGGCACAGTGGTTAGCACTGCTGCTTCACAGCTCCAGGGTTCGATTCCCGGCTTGGGTCACTGTCTGTGTGGAGTTTGCACGTTCTCCTCATGTCTGCATGGGTTTCCTCCGGGTGCTCCGGTTTCCTCCCACAGTCCAAAGATGTGCGGGTTAGGTTGATTGGCCATGCTAAAATTGCCCTTAGTGTCCTGGGATGCGTAGGTTAGAGGGATTAGTGGGTAAATATGTAGGGATATGAGGGTAGGGCCTGGGTGGGATTGTGGTCGGTGCAGACTCGATGGGCCGAATGGCCTCTTTCTGTGCTGTAGGGATTCTAAGACAAGGGCGGCAGATGCATACGAACACCACCACCTGGAGGTTTCCCATCCAGTCACTCACCACCCTGACTTGGAAATATATCAGCCGTTCCTTCACTGCCACTGGGTCAAAATCCCCTCTAACAGCACAGTGGGTGTACCTACACCATAGTAGCTGCTATGGGTTCATGAAGGTGGTCACCCACCACCTTCTAAAGGGGCAATTAGGGACGGACAATAACAATGCTGCCTAGCCAATGAGGCCCACATCCTGTTAAAGAATAAAAAGCCACGTGACCTTTTAGAAATATAGAAACATAGAAGATAGGAGCAGGAGGCCATTCGGCCCTTCGAGCCTGCTCCGCCATTCATCACCATCATGGCTGATCATCCAACTCAATAGCCTAATCCTGCTTTCTCCCCATAACCTTTGACCCCATTCGCCCCAATTGCTATATCCAGCCGCCTCTTGAATACATTCAATGTTTTGGCATCAACTACTTCCTGTGGTAATGAATTCCACAGGCTCACCACTCTTTGGGTGAAGAAATGTCTCCTCATCACCGTCCTAAATGGTCTACCCCGAATCCTCAGACTGCAACCCTCTGCTTCTGGACTCCCCCCACCATCGGGAACATCCTCCCTGCATCTACCCTGTCTAGTCCTGTTAGAATTTTATAAGTCTCTATGAGATCCCCCCCTCTTTCGTCTGAACTCCAGCGAAAACAATCCTAACCTAGTCAATCTCTCCTCATACATCAGTCCCGCCATCCCCGGAATCAGCCTGGTAAACCTTCACTGCACTCCCTCGAGAGCAAGAACATCCTTCCTCAGAAAAGGAGACCAAAACTGCACACAATACTCTAGGTGTGGCCTCACCAAGGCCCTGTATAATTGCAACAACACATCCCTGCTCCTGTACTCGAAACCTCTCGCAATGAAGGCCAACGTACCATTTGCCTTCTTTACCGCCTGCTGCACCTGCATGCTTACCTTCAGCGACTGGCGCACAAGGACACCCAGGTCCCGCTGCACACTCCCCTCTCCCAATTTACAGCCATTCAGGTAGTAACTTAAATATCTTATTCTGCCGCTACATCAAAGGTTCATGTCTCATGATGTACTTGCCCCTGAATCTGCTGAAAACAAACTCTCCTGACATAAACAATCCGAGTTGTTTACTTCACGACTTCCCTCAGACAAGACTTCCTGACTTCACTCTTCTTGAGTCCTTGGAGGAGTAAGTTTATTAAGCACTTAGCTTCCTATTCTATAGTTAACGAATCCCTCGCTGAACATCCACTGAAGTTAGACTTTAATCCCTGGCTAATGTCATTCCCGTCACTTAGTCCCTTGCTTTACCATCTCTTGCAGATTAATTTCAGGCTGTAAACTCAAGATAACCACAAGGTTTTTTTGTTACTGCGACCCTTTCTGTTCTGGAAAGCCTGAAGCCACAAGATACAAGCGGGTCCACTGATTAACCTTAATTCTCTAGTATATAACACTTAACTTATTCATTCATGGGATCTGGGTGTTACTGGCAAGGGCAACATTTGTTGCCCGTCCCTAATTAAGAACAAAGAACAAAGAAAATCACAGCACAGGAACAGGCCCTTCGGCCCTCCAAACCTGCACCGACCATGCTGCCTGTCTGAACTAAAACCCCCTACCCTTCCGGGGACCATATCCCTCTATTCCCATCCTATTCATGTATTTGTCAAGATACCCCTTAAAACTCACTATCGTATCTGCTTCCACTCCCTCCCCCGGCAGCGCGTTCCAGGCACCCACCACCCTCTGTGTAAAAAAACTTGCCTCGTACATCTCCTTTACACCTTGCCCCTCGCACCTTAAACCTATGGCCCCCTAGTAATTGACTCTTCCACCCTGGGAAAAAGCTTCTGACTCTCCACTTTGCCCATCACAATCTTGTAGACTTCTATCAGGTCGCCCCTCAACCTCCGTCGTTCCAGTGAGAACAAACCAAGTTTCTCCAACCTCTCCTCATAGCTAATGCCCTCCATACCAGGCAACATCCTGGTAAATCTTTTCTGTACCCTCTCCAAAGCCTCCACATCCTTCTGGTAGTGCGGCGACCAGAATTGAACACTATATTCCAAGTGCGGCCTAATTGACCTTGAACTGAGTGGCGTGCACGACCATATAATTGTCAAATAAAGCAGATTAATTGGCCTTTGATTAAAGGCAGGTGGGCTTCTGACCTTTGAACCCACCCACATAATTCATATGAAAATTAGGAATGAGGATTTTGGGAACCTTACCTGATGACATTGCACTCAATTTTACAGTGAGTTGAGAGGGGCATCCAACTGCCCCCATACTATTAGATGAAGTTTAATTCAGTTGAATGTGAGGTGTTGAATTTTGGTAAGATAAGCGAGGGCAGGACTTGCACAGTCAATGGTAAAGCCCTGGGAAATGTTGTCGAACAGAGAGACCTAGGGGTACAGATACATTGTTCCTTGAAAGTGGCGTCACAGGTAGACAGGGTGGTGAGGAAGGTGTGTGGCACACTTGCCCTCATCAGTCAGAGCATTGAGTGCAAGAGTTGGGACGTTCTGTTACAAGACATTGGTGCGGCCACATTTGGAGCACCGCGTACAGTTCTGGTCCCCCCGCTATAGGAAGGATGTCATTAAACTGGAAAGGGGGCAAAAAAAGATTGACAAGGATGTTACCGAAAGGTTTGAATTATAAGGAGAGGCTGGATAGGCTGGGACTTTTTTTCCCTGGAACGTAGGAGGATGAGGGCCAGGTTAAAAATTGCCCCTTAGAGTCCTGGGATGTGTAGGTTAGAGGGATTAGCGGGTAAATATGTGGGGGTAGGGCCTGGGTGGGATTGTGGTCGGTGCAGACTCGATGGGCCGAATGGCCTCCTTCTGCACTGTAGGGTTTCTATGATTTCTATGAGGGGGTGATCTTATAGAGGTTAATAAAACCATGAGGGGCGTAGATAAGGTGAATAGCCAAGGTCTTTTCCCCAGGGTAGGGGAGTCCAAAACTAGAGGGCAGAGGTTTAAGGTGAGAGGGGAAAGATTTAAAAGGGACCCCAGGGTCCACGTTTTCACACACAGAGGGTGGTGCGTGTCTGGGATGAGCTGCCAGAGGAGGTGGTAGAGGTGGGTATAATTACAACATTTAAAAGACATTTAGACAGGTACATGGATGGGAAAGGTTTAGAGGGATATGGGCCAAACACTGGCCAGTGGGACTAGTTCAGTTTAGGAAACATGGTCGGCGTGGACGAGTTGGGCCGAAGGGCCTGTTTCCATGCTCTATAACTCTATTTCAGAGGGCAATTGAGAATCAACTGGATTTCAGTAAGGCATTTGACAAAGTCCCTCATGGTAGGTTGGTTAAGAAGGTTAAGGTTCATGGGATACAAGGAGAAGTGGCTAGATGGGTAGAAAACTGACTTGGCCACAGGAGACAGAGGGTAGCGGTCGAAGGGTCTTTTTCCGGCTGGAGGTCTGTGACCAGTGGTGTTCCGCAGGGCTCTGTACTGGGACCTCTGCTATTTGTGATATATATAAATGATTTGGAAGAAGGTGTAACTGGTGTTATCAGCAAGTTTGCAGATGACACGAAGATGGCTGGACTTGCGGATAGCGATGAACATTGTCGGACAATACAGCAGGATATAGATAGGCTGGAAAATTGGGCGGAGAAATGGCAGATGGAATTTAATCCAGATAAATGCGAAGTGATGCATTTTGGAAGAACTAATGTAGGGGGGAGTTATACAATAAATGGCAGAGCCATCAAGAGTATAGAAACACAGAGGGACCTAGGTGTGCAAGTCCATAAATCCTTGAAGGTGGCAGCACAGGTGGAGAAGGTGGTGAAGAAGGCATATGGTATGCTTGCCTTTATAGGACGGGGTATAGAGTATAAAAGCTGGAGTCTGATGTTGCAGCTGTATAGAACGCTGGTTAGGCCACATTTGGAGTACTGCGTCCAGTTCTGGTCGCCGCACTACCATAAGGACGTAGAGGCTTTGGAGAGAGTGCAGAGAAAGTTTACCAGGATGTTGCCTGGTATGGAGGGTCTTAGCTATGAGGAGAGATTGGGTAAACTGGGCTTGTTCTCCCTGGAAAGACAGAGAATGAGGGGAGACCTAATAGAGGTGTACAAAATTATGAAGGATATAGATAGGGTGAACATTGGGAAGCTTTTTCCCAGGTCGGAGGTGACGATCACGAGGGGTCACAGGCTCAAGGTGAGAGGGGCGAGGTATAACTCAGATATCAGAGGGATGTTTTTTACACAGAGAGTGGTGGGGGCCTGGAATGCGTTGCCAAGTAGGGTGGTGGAGGCAGACACGCTGGCATTGTTTAAGACTTACCTGCATAGTCACATGAGCAGCCTGGGAATGGAGGGATACAAATGATTGGTCTAGTTGGACCAAGGAGCGGCACAGGCTTGGAGGGCCGAAGGGCCTGTTTCCTGTGCTGTACTGTTCTTTGTTTTTTGTTCTTTAACCATATTGCTGTGGCTCTGGAGTTACATGTAGGCCAGAGCAGGTAAGGACGGCAGATTTCCTTCCATTAGTGACCCAGATGGGTTTTTATTACAACAGTCAATGCTAGTCTCAGTAACGGTGTAAATGAAACTCCATCTTTCAGTTCCAGATTTTAACTGAACGTAAAATTCTCCCAGCTGCAATAGTGGGATTTGAACCCATATCCCCAGCACATTAATCTGGAAACTCAGTCCAGGGACATTACCACTATGTCACCAGCTCCCCCTAATGGCCGACAGGGAAAGCTCTGTGAACCATATCACTGATCATAGCATCCCTATAGTGCAGAAGGAGACCATTCAGCCCAATGAGTTTGTACCAACTCTCTATGACAGAGTACATTACCCAGGCCCTTTCCCCCACCCTATCCTTGTAACCCCACACATTTACCGTGGCTAATCCATCTAACCTATACACCTTGGGGCACCAAGGGGTAATTTAGCATGATCAATCCACCTAGCCTACACATCTTTGGACACTAAGGGCAATTTAGCATGGCCAATCCACCTAACCTGCACATCTTTGGACTCTAAGGGGCAATTTAGCATGGCCAATCCACCTAACCTGCACATCTTTGGACACTAAGGGCAAAGAGGCTGAATGCCCATGCCCTGTTTGAGAGCAGATTTCCACTCCATCTGACGAAGGAGCAGCGCTCCAAAAGCTAACGGCATTTGCTACCAAATAAACCTGTTGGACCTTAACCTGGTGTTGTTAAAACTCTTACTGTGTTAAACATAGAACATAGAACTTAGAACAGTACAGCACAGGAACAGGCCCTTCGGCCCACAATGTAGTGCTGAACATGACACCAAATTAAACTAACTCCTTCTGCCTGCCCTTGGTCCATATCTCCCTATTCCTCGCATATTCATGTGTCTATCTAAAAGCCCCTTAAACGCCCCTATCGTCTCTGCCTCCACCACCACCCCTGGCAGCGCATTCCAGACACCTACCACTCTCTGTGTAAAGAAAAACTCACCCCTCACATCTCCTTTGAACTTTTCCCCTCTCACCTTAAGTGCATGCCCCCTAGTATTAGACATTTCAACTCTGGGGAAATGGATTCCGACTGTCAACCCTATCTATGTCTCTCATCATTGTATAGACTTCTATCAGGTCTCCCCCAGTCTCCGCTGCTCCAGAGAAAACAACCCGAGTTTGTCCAGCCTCTCCTTATAGCTCATTCCCTCTAATCCAGGCAGCCTCCTAGCAAACCTCTTCTGCACCCTCTCCAAAGCCTCCACATCCTTCCTGTAATATGGTGACCAGAATTGAACGCAATACTCTAAGTGCTGCCGAACCAAAGTTTTATAAAGCTGCAACATGACATCCAGACTCAATGCCTACGACCAATAAAGACGAGCATGCCATATGCCTTCCTTACCGCGCTATCTACTTGTGTAGCCCCTTTCAGGGAGCTATGGACTTGAACCCCAAGTTCCCTCTGTACATCAATGCTGTTCAGTGTCCTGCCATTAACTGTATACTTACCCTTAACATTTGATCTCCCAAAGCGCAGCAGCTCAGACTTGCCTGGATTAAACTCAATTTCTCCACCCATATCTACTGATCTATATCCCGCTGCATCCTTTTACAACATTCTACACTATCCACAACTCCACCTATCTTTGTGTCATCCACAAACTTATTAACCTAC
Organism: Mustelus asterias; assembly: GCF_964213995.1. Taxonomy (NCBI): domain Eukaryota; kingdom Metazoa; phylum Chordata; class Chondrichthyes; order Carcharhiniformes; family Triakidae; genus Mustelus; species Mustelus asterias. The sequence continues at coordinate 13,189,017 of NC_135821.1, forward strand.
CCACCTATGTTTTCATCCAACTCATTTATATATATATCACAAACAGCAGAAGTCCCAGTACGGATCCCTGCGAAACATCACTAGTCACGGACGTCCAGCCAGGATGCTGCCTGGTTTGGAGTGTCGGTCTTATGAGGAAAGGTTGAGGGAGCTGGGGCTGTTCTCTCTGGAGCGGAGGAGATTGAGGGGAGACTTAATAGAGGTTTATAAAATGATGAAGGGGATAGATCGAGTGAACGTTCAAAGACTATTTCCTCGGGTGGATGGAGCTATTACAAGGGGGCATAACTATAGGGTTCATGGTGGGAGATATAGGAAGGATATCAGAGGTAGGTTCTTCACGCAGAGAGTGGTTGGGGTGTGGAATGGACTGCCTGCAGTGATAGTGGAGTCAGACACTTTAGGAACATTTAAGCGGTTATTGGATGGGCACATGGAGCACACCAGGATGGTAGGGAGTGGGATAGCTTGATCTTGGTTTCAGATGAAGGTCGGCACAACATCGTGGGCCGAAGGGCCTGTTCTGTGCTGTACTGTTCTATGTTCTATGTTCTAAACAGCCTTCCTCTCTTACTTCTTTGGGCAAGCCAATTCTGAATCCAAGTGGCCAAGTCACCGTGGATCCCATGCATCTTAATCTTCTGGATCAGCCTACCATGAGGGACCTTGTCAAAAGGTGTTGAAACCAAGGGTGGCACGGTGACGCAGTGATTAGCACTGCTGCCTCACAGCGCCAGGGACCCGGGTTCGATTCCCGTCTTGGGTCACTGTCTGTGTGGAGTTTGCACATTCTCCTCGTGTCTGCGTGGGTTTCCTCCCACAGTCCAAAGATGTGTGTGTTAGGTTGATTGGCCATGATAAATTGCCCCTTAGTGTCTGGAGGATTTGTAGGGTAGGTAAGTGGGGTTACGGGGATAGAGCCTGGGTGGGATTGTGGTTGGTGCAAACTCCATGGGCCGAATGGCCTCCTTCTGCACTGTAGATTCTGTGATTCTACAAATATGAAATCAGTTTTATTGATCTTTCTTTCATTGCATTGTAAAGCTCTCTCCTCTCAAACACAAACACCCGGGCTGTCTCGAGATGCACAAAGCAGGAAAGATCACAACACAGGATGTGTGCCTGCCCAACACACTGCCTCACAGTGGCACTGTGGTTAGCACTGCTGCCTCACAGTGCCAGGGACCCGGGTTCGATTCCCGGCTTGGGTCACTGTCTGTGTGGAGTTTGCACATTCTCCCCGTGTCTGCGTGGGTTTCCGCCAGGTGCTCCAGTTTCCTCCCACAGTCTGAAAGACATGCAGGTTAGGTGCATTGACCCGAACTGGTGCCAAACTGTGTTTCTCAGTAACGATGTGGAGATGCCGGCGTTGGACTGGGGTAAACACAGTAAGAAGTTTAACAACACCAGGTTAAAGTCCTTGGTTTCAAATAAACCTGTTGGACTTTAACCTGGTGTTGTTAAACTTCTTACACTGTGTTTCTCAGTAACTTCATTGCTGTGTTAATGTAAGCCTTACTTGTGCCACCAATAAATATAACTTTAACTTGTTCATTTGGGAAAGGCCTGTTAGGGAGTTTATGCATCCTCTGCTCTTACCTGACCTCCAGCATCAATTCATTTCATTATGTTGATCTGCACTCATCAAAGATTTTAGGTAACAGTACAGCAAAGGTTTACCAGGCTGATTCCTGGGATGGCGGGTCTGTCATATCAGGAGAAACTAAGTCGGTTAGGATTATATTCACTGGAGTTTAGAAGAGTGAGAGGGGATCTCATAGAAATTTATAAAATTCTAACAGGGTTAGACAGGGTAGATTCAGAAAGAATGTTCCCGATGGTGGGGGAGTCCAGAACTAGGGGGTCATAGTTTGAGGATAAGGGGTAAACCTTTTAGAACTGAGGTGAGGAGAAATTTCTTCACCCAGAGAGTGGTGAATGTGTGGAATTCACTCCCACAGAAAGTAGTTGGGACCAAAATGTCGTGTGATTTCAAGAAGAAATTAGATATAGCTCTTGGGGCTAAAGGGATCGAGGGATATGGGGGGGAAGCGGGAATCAGGATATTGAATTTGGTCAGCCATGATCAAAATGAATGGTGAAGCAGACTCGAAGGGCCGAATGGCCTCCTCATGCTCTTATTTTCTATGTTTCCCACTGTTAGGGAGAGGGTTTATGTGTTTCTTTGTTCTCAGTTCAAGAGCAATGAGATAGGGGCAACAAATGTTACCCTTGCCCGTGATTAGAAGTTGTTTGATGCCCCTTGCCCGCTCCGATTCCCATGGCGGGCGGGGTGGTAAAATTCCAGCCTATGTATATCATGGTGCAATGGTTAGCACTGCTCCCTCACAGCGCCAGGGACCCGGGTTCTATTCCCGGCTTGGGTCACCGTTTGTGCGAAGTCTGCACGTTCTCCCCGTGTCTGCGTGGGTTTCCTCCGGGTGCTCCGGTTTCCTCTCACAGTCCAAAAGACGTGCTGGTTAGGGTGCATTGGCCGTGCTAAATTCTCCCTCAGTGTACCCGAACAGGCGCCGGAGTGTGGCGACTAGGGAATTTTCACAGTAACTTGGGGCGGCACGGTAGCACAGTGGTTAGCACTGCTGCTTCACAGCTCCAGGGACCTGGGTTCGATTCCCGGCTTGGGTCACTGTCTGTGTGGAGTTTGCACATTCTCCTCGTGTCTGCGTGGGTTTCCTCCTACAGTCCAAAGATGTGCGGGTTAGGTTGATTGGCTATGCTAAAATTGCCCCTTAGTGTCCTGAGATGTGTAGGTTAGAGGGATTAGCGGGTAAATGTGTAGGGATATGGGAGTAGGGCCTGGGTGGGATTGTGGTCAGTGCAGACTTGATGGGCCGAATGGCCTGTTTCTGCACTGTAGGGTTTCTATGAACTTCATTGCAGTGTTAATGTAAGCCGACTTGTGACATTAATGAACATTAAAAACTTTCTTCCTATTATCTGTAGTCAGAACATGTTTGATGTGTGAACTGTGTATATTTCCTTACTCGGAGTTATTCATCCCAATTTAACTCATTTCCAGCAGCAAGCTCTTGTGAATTAAAAAATAAAGATAAAACAGTTGAATAAAGAATCAGGTAAAAGTATAAAGAAAATACTCTGAATAAAATATGCACAATCACTCAATTAGCAAAAGATATTTATTTTAGTGTAAATATATATACTTTGCTCTTGATATCACAGCTTATATTACAATACATGTTCAATTTTTGGATTTTGGACAATTTATAAGGCCCACAGAATGAATTCTATCTGTGAGATTTCAGTCATCATATAATCAAGTCTACTTTTCATTTTATAGTCCATATGCAGTGTACGCATCCTTGTATCTGAGAGAGGGGGTGGTATTGTAATTGGATTAATGGTATTGTAATTGGACTAGAGATGCAGGGTAATGCTCTGAGGACCCAGGTTCAAATCCTACCCTGGCTGATGGTGAAATTTGAATTCAATAAATGAAAATAAATCTGGAATTGAAGGTTTGATGATGAAACTGATTTCGATTGTCGTTAAAAAAAAAAACCCCATCTGGTTCACTGATGTCCTTTAGGGAAGGAAATCTGCCGTCATTACCCAGTTTGGCCTGCACGTGACTCCAGAGCCACAGCAATGTCTGGTTGACTCTCAACTGCTCTCTGAAATGGCCCAGCAATAACACAGAATCTGTGACAAATGCAAGGCCAGTTTGGGATGGCCGCAAAGACTAGGGCGGCACGGTGGCACAGTGCCTAGCACTGCTGCCTTACAACGCCAGGGGCCCGGGTTCAATTCCAGCCTTGGTGTCTGTCTGTGTAGAGTTTCTAGTTCTCCCCGTGCCTGTGTGGGTTTCCTCCGGGTGCTCTGGTTTCCTCCCACAGTCCAAAGATGTGTAGATCAGGTGGATTGGCCATGCTAAGTTACCCCTTAATATCCAAAGATGTGCAGGCTAGGTGGATTGGCCATGCTAAATTGTCCCTTAATGTCCAAAGATGTGCAGGTTGGGTGGATTGGCCAAGCTAAATTGCCCCTTAGTGTCCAAAGATATGCAAGTTAGGTGGATTGGCCATGCTAAGTTACCCGTTAATATCCAAAGATGTGCAGGCTAGCTGGATTGGCCAAGCTAAATTGCCCCTTAGTGTCCAAAGATATGCAAGTTAGGTGGATTGGCCATGCTAAGTTACCCGTTAATATCCAAAGATGTGCAGGCTAGCTGGATTGGCCATGCTAAATTGCCCCTTAGTGTCCAAAGATGTGTAGGCTAGGTGGACTTGCCATGCTAAATTGTCCCTTAATGTCCAAAGATGTGCAGGTTGGGTGGATTGGCCAAGCTAAATTGCCCCTTAGTGTCCAAAGATGTGCAAGTTAGGTGGATTGGCCATGCTAAATTGCCCCTTAGTGTCCAACAAATGTAGGTTAGGGAGTTTGGTCATGCTAATTTGCCCATTAGTGCCTAAAGATGTGTAGGTTAGCAGATTAGCGGGCTGAATACATGGGGTTACGGGGAAAGGGCTTGGGTAAGATACTCTATCGGAGAGTCAGTGCAGACCCGATGGACCAAAAGGTCTCCTTCTGCACTGTAGGGATTCTATGATTCTACTCTGTCCAGCGTGATACTGGTCTGGTCATTGGTCTACGTTGGTTTGGTTCTCACTTGGGCCAATGATTGGGGCAATCAAATTTGCTTTCAGCAATCACCCCCACCCACCCCGACGTCCCCACCCGAGCTAGCGGGAGGGGTTAAATATTCAGTTCGTCAAGGGACTGTTATCCAATTTGTTTCTGGGGCGTGTGAATGGGATCAGGCTCTGTTGCGACGCCTACAGCAGCCGAATAACCGACTGGCCGTCCAGGCTCGCCGATGACGAATGGCCGAGTGTATCACCGAAGATGGGATGGAAACCTTGGAGGATGCGAGGGGAGAACGGTTTTGAGGGAAATAAAGTGAAGGGTACTCAGGATGAGGCGTGCATCTCGGGGTCCTTTTATTGCGAGTTTGACGGCACGTTTCCTGGTCAGGATATATTCCTGTGCAAAATCCCAATCAGTCCAAAGTTACAGACGCACAAATGTAGCTGATTACTTTATAATTATCAAACACAAGATTATTAACACTCTCAGTACATCCAAAATAGGATAAATATTCCAATGGAACGGCACACTTGGATAAAAATAACATCCGTCCACAATATATTAAAAGTCCTTACACCTATAACACCTTTCTTCCTGCTCCCAAGTGTCACGGTTCTCTCATCATTCTCTGTTAAAAATTCCTCACTTAACAGTGGAAAATACCTATGTAAACATGTCACGCTGAAATGACAACCTCTTGCCAGTGGTGGCGCTGTCGCACCATACAGCGAGGGAGGCAATGGCCCAATGCGAGACAAAGCTTTGACCAAGGGTCATCTGGACTCGAAACGTCAGCTCTTTTCTCTCCTCACAGATGCTGCCCGACCTGCTGAGATTTTCCTGCATTTTCTCTTCTGGCCTAGTGGTATTATCGCCGGACTATTAATCCAGAAACTCCGCTAATGTTCTGTGGACCCAGGTTCGAATCCCGCCACGGCAGATGGTGAAATTTGAATTCAATTAGAAAAATAAATCTGGAATTAAGAATCTACTGATGAAACCATCGTCGGAAAAACCCATCTGGTTCACGAGATGTCCCTATAGGGAGGGAAATCTACCATCCTTACCTGTTCTGGCCTACCTGTGACTCCAGAGCCACAGCAATGTGGTTGACTTTCAACGGCCCTGTGGCCAACTAGGGATGGGCAATAAATGCTGGCCCAGCCAGCGATGCCCATGTCCCACGGATGAATAAAAAAATCTTTGAACTTCCTCAGTTTTGAAATTTGACACTCCAATTAAAATATAAATCCAAGCTATGTTAAAATAAGCACCATATGTGTGGCTTCCAGCGTGGCATCTTGGTCTAACCAACCCTCCTGCTTCTGCCGCCCTTCAAGAGCCTACGCTCCATTCTGACTCCTCCTGTAACACCCCAGGTCGAGTAGTGTTGGTGGAAAAAAATACTGCAGTGTAAAATCCACATCTTTTTTTTTGAAGTAAATTTTGAGTTTGCTCTCAGCAACTCAATATAAACCTGCTCCAATGCAGAAATGGTTACATGCAGGGTCCGATGTGGCTCTGAGCTCTGTCTGACCAAGACACAAAGTCCGCCTGGCGTACAGTTCGCTAGTGTTGGGTGGGCAATTAAAATGGGGTTTCCTGAGCATTCCTGATCCAAGGACCAGACGCAGCTCAGAGCTCCCTCCACAACTGCCCAAAGAAATATGCCCCCACCTGTCCAAGGACCCTTGGGGGGGGGGAAATGTCATCCAAGCGTCCAATCAGCCGTGATCTTATTGACTGGCGGAGCAAACTCGATGGCCTACCTTTCTTCATATTTTCCAGCCTCAATCTCAATTTTCAAATTCCCCAAATAATCTGCCAGATTGGCATCCATTTTTGGTTAATTGTGGGCAGTTTTTCTATTGGGGTGGATGAGTGGGGGAAGGTTTGAGCTGAGCCCAACCAAGAATGATTTGGTTTTCTCCGCCCCCGGGGCCCCCATCCCCCGAACGCAAGGCAGTGCGTAAGCCATAGATTCCCCCCCCCCCCCCCCACCCCGTTCCCCATTAGAAGCAGTTTGAGCCGTTGGGCTGGCTGTGCAGTTTGCCTGTTGGGCCTTCCGAGTCCATCCACAGCTTGTCCTCCTCAATCCAGACGATCTTCCTCTGCTCCTGGACGATGCTATCCTTCAGTACCCGGAGCAGGCCCTCGATGTTGCACCAGCTGCTGGCCTCCACCGTGGCGGAAAGGCACGGCACGGACTCGAGGTGCTTCTGCTCGATGCGGTGAAGCTTCAAGAACTCATCGTCACTGCCGCAGGACTTTGGAGCCAGTTTCCTGAAGGAGAGACAGAGGTGAGCATTCGACACGTTCCCTCCGACTCTCACCAGCTTTTACAGGTGCACCATAGAAAGCATCCTTTCCGGTTGTATCACAGCTTGGTATGGGCTCCTGCTCTGCCCAAGACCGCAAGAAACTACAAAGGGTCCTGAATGTAGCCCAGTCCATCACGTCAGCACGGTGGCACAGTGGTTAGCACTGCTGCCTCACAGCGCCAGGGACCTGGGTTCAATTCTAGCCTCAGGTCACTGTCTATGTGGAGTTTGCACATTCTCCCCGTGTCTGCGTGAGTTTCCTCCGGGTGCTCCGGTTTCCTCCCACACTCCAAAGATGTGCAGGTTAGATTGATTGGCTGTGCTAAATTGCCCCTTCGTGTCTAAAGATGTGCAGGTTAGGTGGATTGGCCATGCTAAATTGCCCCTTAGTGTCCAAAGCTGTGCAGGTTAGATGGATTGGCCATGCCAAATTGCCCCTTAGTGTCTAAAGATGCGCAGGTTAGGTGGATTGGCCATGCTAAATTGCCCCTTAGTGTCCAAAGATGTGCAGGTTAGATAGATTGGCCATGCTAAATTGCCCCTTAGTGTCCAAAGATGTGCAGGTTAGGTGGATTGGCCATGCTAAATTGCCCCTTAGTGTCCAAAGATGTGTGGGTTAGGTGGATTGGCCATGCTAAATTGCCCCTTAGTGTCCAAAGATGTTCAGGTTAGGTGGATTGGCCATGCTAAATTGCCCCTTAGTGTCCAAAGATGTGTGGGTTAGGTTGATGGGTCATGCTAAATTGAACCTTAGTGTCAGGGGGATTAGCAGGGTAAATACATAGGGTTGCGGGGATGGGGGTTTGGGTGGGATTGTGGTCGGTGCAGGCTCGATGGGCCGAATGGCCTCCTTCTGCACCGCAGGGATTCTAGAATTCTATCACACAAACCAGCCTCCCATCCATTGACTCTGTCTACACTTCCCGCTGCCTCGGGAATGCAGCCAGCATAATTAAGGACCTCATGCACCCTGGACATTCTCTCTTCCGCCTTCTTTCGTCGGGAAAAATATACAAAAAATATATATAAAAGTCTGAGAACCTGTACCAACCGACTCAAGAACAGCTTCTTCCCTGCTGCCATCAGACTTTCGAATGGACTTATCTTATATTAAGTTGATCTTTCTCTACACCCTGGCTATGACTGTAACACTACCTTCTGCACTCTCTCCTTTCCTTCTCCCCTACATTTATTTATTAGTCACAAGTAGGCTTACATTAACACTGCAATGAAGTAACTGTGAAAATCCCCTAGTCGCCAAACTCCGGCACCTGTTCAGGTACACTGAGGGAGAATTTAGCATGGCCAATGCACCTAACGTGCACATCTTTTGACTGTGGGAGGAAACCGGAGCACCCGGAGGAAACCCACACAGACACCGGGAGAACGTGCAGACTCCGCACAGACAGTGACCCAGGCCGGGAATTGAACCCGGGTCCCTAGCGCTGTGAGGCAGCAGTGCTAATCACTGTGCCACTGTGCCGCCCTTAAGTACTCTATGAACAATATGCTTTGTCTGTACAGTTTAGAAGAAACAATACTTTTCACTGTATCCCAATACATGCAACAATAATACATCAAATCAAATCACACTAGCCTGAATGCCTTTCTACTTGGCACACACCAATGTGTCTGGGAGTTGGGGACTAGTTGAGTTAAGGGAATGAGGTTGACGGCAACAAAGATGTTAGAATTGTGTTGAGTTAACTGACTAGCATGTCTCTACATGGCCTCAATGTTTCCTGTGCTAATGGCCAGAGTTTGGAGTCTGCACATTCTCCCCGTGTCTGCGTGGGTTTCCTCCGGGTTCTCTGGTTTCCTCCCACAGTCCAAAGGGTTAGGTGGATTGGTCATGATAAATTACCCCTTTGTGTCAGGGGGCCTAAGATAGGGTCTGGGTGGGATTGTGGTCGGTGCAGTCTCGATGGGCCGAATGGCCTCCTTCTGCACTGCAGGGATTTAATGATTATTCTATGATTTAGAGCAGAGAAGGTGGGGGAGGGGGGGATGGTGGAGGGGGTGGGGGGGGGGGGGGGGTGGGGGTGGGTGGAGGGGGTGTGTGGGGGGGGGGGGAACATGATTGAGGTTTATAAGATTATGAGGGGTAGGGGCAGGGTGAATAGGGAGCAGCTGTTCCCCTTGGTTGAGGGGTCAATCACAAGGGGGTGATTGAGGGTGTTCTAGGGTGAGGGGGCAGGAGATCCAGAGGGGATTTGAGGAAAACCATTTTCACTCAGAGGGTGGTGGAAATCTGGAATGCGTTGCCTGGGAAGATAGTGGAGGCTGGAAACCTTACAACCTTTAAAAATATATTTGGATGAGCAACTGAAATATAACATTCAAGGACATGGGATAAGTGCAGGAAAATGGGATTAGCGTGTAGTTATTAATCCTGGTTAGAGTCACAGAGGTTTCTAGCACAGGCCTTTCGGCCCAACTTGTCCATGCCGCCCTTTTTCCTAACCACTAGGCTAGTCCCAATTGCCCGCGTTTGGCCCATATCCCTCTGTACCCTTCTTATCCATGTAACTGTCTATAGAGTCATCGAGGTAGTTATTGTCAGTGTAGAATCGGTGGGCCGAAGGGCCTTTTCTGTGCTGTGTGACTCTATGACAAATTTCCAAATTCTCACCCAGAAGGACAGTATCCACATGCAGGTCTGGGCAGAGACTGTCAGCATTAATAATCTCCAGTGCGTGTATCAGAGTTAAAGTGAACCATACCAGGCTGTATACTTTGCAGCAGGGGTGGCTGGTTAGCTGGGGACAATTGTAAAGAGGCTCCACTGAGACACTGGGGCCTACAGGACCTCTCCCCACCTCCCTGAATCCTCCCCCCTCCTCTTCCGAGTATAGTGCTGGGGGTTCTCGAATGGCTCTCTCTCCCACGTGGTTGTTAAGTAGTTTTACAAATTGTACCTCCAGCACCCCAACATGGAAACCTCTCCCCCTCTCCCAACATGCTTTGCAATAATGTTGACAGCAGCCGAGTAACATCAGAATGCAAAGGTTGTCAATAAGGAACAGTTTGAGGCAAAGTTGACAATGGTCAGTCTCGCATTGGGAAACCAGTTGAGATCCCAAGGGATGATAAGGAATGGACACCGTCATTTGGGTTCAAATATCACAAGATGGAGGCCACTGAAACCGTAGAGATTGGATCAGAGATCGCAACACAGACCAGGGGATTTTCACAGTAACTTCATTGCCGTGTCAATGTAAGCCTTACTTGTGACTAATAAATAAACTACTTTTACCCTGGCGACTTTGTTGATTCCGATTGCAATTGGAATTGCAGCTACCAATCTGGCCACCAGGGGGTGTGAAGAGCCTCCATTTATCCAATGGACCCGACTGATCCCTTTTGTTCCGCCTGGCACCTCACACCCCACCCCCCTCAACCCCTCACCCCCCCCACTCACCTCCCAACCCCTCACCCCCCCAATCACCTCCCAACCCCTCACCCCCCCCACCCCCCACAACCCCTCACCCCCCCACTCACCTCCCAACCCCTCACCCCTCCACTCACCTCCCAACCCCTCACACCCCCACTCACCTCCCAACCCCTCACCCCCCCACTCACCTCCCAACCCCTCCAACACCTCACCCTCCACTCCTCACTCCTCCACTCCTCACCCCCCCAACCCTCACCCCCCCAACACCTCACCCCCCACCCCCCCGCCCCCCCAACCCCTCACCCCCCAACCCTTCACCCCCTCTCAACCCCTCACCCCCCCACCCCCTTTCAACCCCACACCCCCCCCACTCATCCCCCCCACCCCTCACCCCCTCACCCCCATCCCCTCAACCCCCATCCCCCACCCCTCACCCCCCCCCCACCCACACCCCTCACCCCATCCCTCACCCCCCCCACCGCTCACCACTCACCCCACACTGCCCCCCCCCCACCTCCCCCTCAGCCCCCACCAATGCAGTTGGGACATTACCTCAATTTCTTGATGTTTTTTGAGGTCACTCTGATGTGAATGATAATGGCATAGATCTTTTCCGCGATTAAATCCTTGGCAGAGTGGACTCCGATTGGTAGCAATCCGTGTTTGCCCTTAGAAAGATACAACACAACACTTGAATAAAACCTGGAGAGCTCGGACAGGATTGGAGCGCCTGTTTACAAAAACATCCTCCTCAAATCCAACCTGAAATATTCCTTATCGCCTTGAAGAAGAGTCACACGGATGCAAGATGTTGGGCGGGATTTTCCAGACTCGCCCGCTTGCTCCGGGACTGGAAAATCCTATCCAAGGTCAACGGATGCGGGGGTGGGGTGCACGGCGGCACAGTGGTTAGCACCGCTGCCTCACAGCGCCAGGGACCCGGATTCGATTCCTGGCCTTGGGTCACTGTCTGTGCAGAGTCTGCACGTTCTCCCCGTGTCGGCGTGGGTTTCCTCCGGGTGCTCCGGTTTCCTACCACAGTCCGAAAGATGTGCCGTTTAGGTGTTAAATTCTCCCTCAGTGTACCCGAACAGGCGTCGGAATGTGGCAACTAGGGGATTTTCACAGTAACTTCATTGCGGTGTTAATGTAAGCCGACTTGTGACACTAATAAATAAACTTAAAAAAAACATCCCGTTCAATTATTCAGAGACACAGAATCCTGGATACAATGTGGAGTTTGGAACAGGGTTAATGTGCCTTCCACCTTCACAAGGACCACTTCCACTCTCATTCCACCCCACCCCACCCCTTGCACCCTCCAATGTTAAATAAAGACTGTACCTCAGCTATAACCTCTCTGATAGTTTTGAGTGTGATACATTCATATTTATCTTCATTCCTAACTTTTTGCAAGGAGAATCGAATCTTGGTCTTGAGCTGCTCCTCCGTGACAATCTCTAGGAAAGGAACAGTCGATATTATTCGCAATGGAGTGACAAAAACGACCCTTTATCCTTTGATGGAACTGTGCCTTAAAGAAACGCACTTAACCATGTTTCTCTGCAGGATGTTTCTAGCAGGTCCTAGAACTTTGTCGGCACCGTGTTGTCTGCCGCCGGTGTCCCCTATTGTTACTGAAGCAGTATAATTGGCACCATGTTGATTTTAATCTGAACTAATGCAGTGTTCTGTGGTTTTAATGTTCCCCTGGGATTGCTGATTCGAGCTCATAGAATCATAGAATCCCAACAGTGCAGAAGGAGGCCATTCAGCCCATCGAGTCTGCACCGACCACAATCCCACCCAGACCCTATTCCCACAACCCCACATATTTATCCTGCCAATTCCCCTGACACGAAGGGGCAATTTTGCATGTCCAATCCGCCTAACCCGCACATCTTTGGACTGTGGGAGGAAACCGGAGCACCCGGAGGAAACCCACAGGGAGAACGTGCAAACTCCACGCAGACAGTCACCCGAGGCCAGCATCAAACCCGGGTCCCTGGCGCTGTGAGGCTGCGCTGCTGTGCCACCGTTTTGCCCCCATGGGACGATTGACAGGTCAGGCCATGTGACTGGGGACAGCTATTTTTCGTACAGCATTCCAGTTTTAGTTTCGGTTTTCTGGTGCTGCTTGAAGTTAAGAGAGACAGCAGTGTTTATTTTTCCTCTCTCTCTGGAGTTGGAGTTTGGGGGTTTAAGTGTTGTTGTTTTTGGAGACTGGGTTTACTTCTCTGAGGTTTTGCTGTTTGGAGGATATGTCCTTCTCTGGAAACTGCTCTCGGGATCTCTGTCCAGAAGTGTTAAAAAGCTGGAAACCCGCCAGCGTACTCGTTTTTGTGCCAACTAATGCTAAGGCAGGGCGTGTATCTGTGGCATATAGCTTTAGATTGGAACATCAGAGAAAGCTAGCTGTTAGGAGCTATACCGTGTCATGTTTAAGTCTTATGATTGATAAAAGTTAAGCTAATTCCTTTTGTTATATTTTAACTGTGATCTTAAATAAACTTTGTTTGGTAAAAGCTTCCTAGTGGGTCACTTGAATCATACCTGGAGTGAAACAATTTATGTTCACCCTAATGCCAAAATCAAATGTAAAATTTAGGGTCTTGGCAAACTTCACAAAACACATTGGAGTTTCTAGTTTGGGCCCTAACAACATCCATTCACTCTCTCCAAAGTTGTACAGAAATGTACATGGGCCTGGATAGCTCAGTCGGTAGAACACCAGACTTTTAATCTGAGGGTCCAGGGTTCAAGTCCCTGGTTGGGCGATGCTTTGAGGGCAGCACGCTGGCACAGTGGTTAGCACTGCTGCCTCACAGCACCAGGGACCCGGGTTCGATTCCCGACTTGGGTCACTGTCTGTATGGAGTCTGCACATTCTCCCCGTGTCTGCGTGGGTTTCCTCCGGGTGTTCTGGTTTCCCCCCACAGTCCGAAAGATGTGCTGGTTAGGTGCATTGGCCATGCTAAATTGCCCCTTTGTGTCACGGGGACTAGCTCGGGTAAATGGGGTTATGGGGATAGGGGTGGGATTGTGGTCGGTGCAGACTCGATGGGCCAAATGGTCTTCATCTGCACTGTAGGGATTCTATGATTCTAATCCCCAATTCAGCAGTGGCCCATTTGGTTGCACTCTGTCCATATAAGAACAGGAGGAGGCCATTCAGCCCCTCCAATCTGTGCTGTGCCATTCAATAAGATTATGGCTGATCCGTGATAAGAACATAAGGAATAAGAGCAGGAGTAGGCCATGGCTGATCTTTTCGTGGACTCAGCTCCACTTACCCGCCCGCTCACCATAACCCTTAGTTCCTTTACTGTTCAAAAATTTATCTACTCTTGCCTTAAAAACATTCAGTGAGGTAGCCTCAACTGCTTCACTGGGCAGAGAATTCCACAGATTCACAACCCTTTGTGTGAAGAAGTTCCTCCTCAACTCAGTCCTAAATCTGCTCCTCCTTATTTTGAGGCCATGCCCCCTAGTTCTAGTTTCACCCGCCAGTGGAAACAACTTCCCTGCTTCTATCTTATCTATTCCCTTCATAATCTTATATGCTTCTATAAGATCTCCCCCGTCATTCTTCTGAATTCCAATGAGTATAGCCTCAGTCTCTCCTCATAAGCCAACCCACTCAACTTCGGAATCAACCTAGTGAATCTCCTCTGCACCCCCTCCAGTGCCAGTATATCCTTTCTCAAGTAAGGAGACCAAAACTGTACACAGTACTCCAGGTGTGGCCCAACTGGTGTGATCTAACTACAGGTCTTTGCCCACGGTCCCTTGAAAACTTGGCTCGACAGAAACCCTGTCAATCCCGGATTTGAAATGAACTGCTGGGATGGGATTTCCCAGTCTCTGCCCAAAGACAAACGGGCTCTTTTTCTGGTCTGTCAGATTTTCCATTCCACCATGACAATTCCCGCAGTGTGGACGGGACTGGAAAACTCCGAGCGTCGATTGCCGTTTGCGGAAAGGAGTTCCAAAGGCCAACTTTGCGTGAAGACGTGCTTCTTAGTTTTATTCCTGAGAAGTTTGGCTCTAATCTTTAGGCTCTGCCAGGCCGGCGGGCGGGCAGGGAGAGTTTTCCGCTCCCGTCCTCATTGACGGCGGGAGCGGAAAATACCGTGAGAAGGCCAAGGTGGCAGGAAGCGGTTGTCCCCACCTCCCACCATCAGTGGCGAGCCACATTAACCTCACTGGAAGGTGTAATTGTCAGGTCCGTACTGGTGGAATCATCCCCCCCTTCACACACGTCAAAGAAAAACCCATCCCCAGTGGGGGACTAAAGAGCCAGCAGAGGCATAATGGGCCAAATGGCCGCCATTGCTGCTATGTCAGTCTATGTGAAGGAGCGGTACACACCTGGCTGCACGATGGTAAACTCCGATGCAGATGGCGACTGGAGAAGGCGATTCATCAAAGCTTTGGCCAATAACGTTGGCAGAATGATCACTGGCCGTTTTTGCTGAACCGTGATTGGCTGAACCAGGCTGTAGGGCAAGATCTTTTCATCCTTATCTGCAACACACCAACAGTTTGATAGAAGATTTGTTGTCATAGAAACATAGAAGATAGGAGCAGGAGGAGGCCATTCAGCCCTTCGAGCCTGCTCCGACATTCATCACCATCACGGTTGATCTTCAAAAGTTTATTTATTAGTCACAGGCTTACATTAACACTGCAATGAAGTTACTGTGAAAATCCCCTAGTCACCACAGCCCGGCGCCTGTTCGGGTACACAGTGGGAGAACTTAGCACCTAACCAGCACGTCTTTCGGACTGTGGGAGGAAACCGGAGCACCCGGAGGAAACCCATGCAGACACGGGGAGAACGTGCAGACTCCACACAGACGGTGACCCAAGCCGGGAATTGAACCTGGGTCCCTGGCGCTGTGAGGCAGCAGTGCTAACCACTGTGTCACCCTGCCGCCCTATCTCAATGCCATACCATCGGCTCTCCCCATACCCCATACATCTTTAGAGTCTGGAAATCTATCTAGTTCCTTCTTAAATATATTCAGTGACGTGGCCTCCACAGCTTTCTGTGGTACGGAATTCCACAGGTTCGCCACCCTCTGAGTGAAGACATTTCTCCTCAACTCAGTCCTAAATGGCCCACCCTACATCCTGAGACTGTGACCCCTTGTTCTAGCCCCCTCTGCCCTCCCAGCCAGAGGAAACAACATTCCTGTATCCAGTCTGTCCAATCCTGTCAGAATTTTAGATATTTCAATCAGGTCCCCCCTCATTCATCTAAACTCCAGTGAATACAGGACCAGTCGATCCAATCTCTCCTCATACCTCATAGGACACAATCTGTCCTGGTCCCCCCATGCCGACACTATAGTTAAGAAAGCCCCACCAATGCCTCTACTTTCTCAGAAGACTAAGGAAGTTTGGCATGTCTGCTACGACTCTCACCAACTTTTACAGATGCACCATAGAAAGCATCCTTTCTGGTTGTATCACAGCTTGGTGTGGCTCCTGCTCTGCCCAAGACCGCAAGAAACTACAAAAGGTTGTGAATGTAGCCCAATCCATCACGCAAACCAGCCTCCCATCCATTGACTCTGTCTTCACTTCCCGCTGCCTCGGCAAAGCAGCCAGCATAATCAAGGACCCCACGCACCCCGGACATTCTCTCTTCCACCTTCTTCCATCGGGAAAAGGATACAAAAGTCTGAGATCACGTACCAACTGATTCAAGAACAGCTTCTTCCCTGCTGCTGTCAGACTTTTGAATGGGGTAACCTTATATTAAGTTGATCTTTCTCTATACCCTAGCTATGACTGCAACACCACATTCTGCACTCTCTCACTTCCTTCTCTATGAATGGTATGCTTTGTCTGTATAGCGCGCAAGAAACAATACTTTTCACTGTGTCCCAATACATGTGACAATAATAAATCAAATCTTACGACAATTCTACCATTCCAGGAATCTGGTGAAAATTCACAGCACACCCTCTAAGACAAATATATCCTTTTCCAGATAAGGAGATCAAAACTGCACACAATGCTCCAAGTGTAATCTCGCCAAGACCCTGTACAGATGCAGTAAGGCATCCTTGCTCCTGTACTTAAATCCTCTTGCAATGAAGACCAATGTATCATTTGCCTTCCTAACTCTTTGCTGTATCTGCATTCTGCCCCTCCCCTCCCTCCCCCCGCCCCCCCACCCCAACCCCCCCACCACCTAGTGACAAGGGCCTGGGAGTAATTTTAACCCATGCAGCCATCAAGAGCAGATGGCTCATCTGTTTTACACCCTGTTGTTTTTTTATTCATTTGTGGGACATGGGCGTCGCTGGCTGGCCAGCATTTATTGCCCATCCCTCATTGCCCGAGGGCAGTTGAGAGTCAACCACATTGCTGTGGCTCTGGAGTCACATGTAGACCAGACCGGGTAAGGACGGCAGATTTCCTTCCCCAAAGGATATTATTGAACCAGATGGGTTTTTCCAACAATGGTTTCATGACCATCAGTAGAGTCTTAATTCCAGATATTTTTTATTGAATTCAAATTCCACCGTGGCGGGATTCGAACCCGGATCCCCAGAGCATTAACTGAGTTTCTGGATTAATACAATCATAGAATCCCTGCAGTGCAGAAGGAGGCCATTTGGCCCATCGAGTCTGCACCGAGCACAATCCCATCCACGCCCTATCCCCATAACCCCACCTATTTACCCTAGCTAGTCCCCGATATTAAGGGGCAATTTAGCATGGCCAATCCATCTCACCCTTTGGACGGTGGGAGGAAACCGGAGCACCCAGAGGAAACCCACGCAGACACGGGGAGAACGTGCAAACTCCACACAGACAGTGACCCAAGGCCAGAATTGAACTTGGGTCTCTGGAGCTGTGAGGCAGCAGTGCTAACCACTGTGCCACCATGCCACCCTAATAGTCTGGCGATAAAACCACTAGGCCATCATCTCCCCATTATTTAGCTTCCAATTGCGCCTATGGTTGCCTGGGTAGCAACAAACATTCACCCACCTGACTTGAGTGACACCCCCTGTTTCACCTAAGAACCAGGGGGTCAGCAATTCAGGAGGCAATCTCGAGGAAGAGTAGAGGGGAAAGGAGGAAAGATTTCTTTCACTCAGAGGGTTTTGAGGAGTGGGGTCTGGAACTCACTCCCTGAAAGCCGCAACTCATTGAAAAGTTGTCTGGATGTGCAGCCAAAGTGTCGTAACCTACCGGAGTACAGACCAAATGCTAGAATGTGGGATGAGGTTGAAACATTGAAACTAGAAGCAGGAGGAGACCATTTGGCCCTTCGAGCCTGCTCCACCATTCAGATTGATCATGGCTGATCATCAAATTCAATATCCTGATCCCCCCTTCCCCCCCGTATCCCTCGACCTCTTTAGCCCCAAGAGCTACATCGAATTTCTTCTTGAAATCACACATTTTGGCCTCAACTACTTTCTGTGGGAGTGAATTCCACACATTCATCACTCTCTGGGTGAAGAAATTTCTCCTCACCTCAGTCCTAAAAGGTTTACCCCTTATCCTCAAACTATGGCCCCTAGTTCTGGACTCCCCCACCATCGGGAACATTCTTTCTGAATCTACCTTGTCTAACCCTCTTAGAATTTTATACGTTTTTGTGAGATCCCCTCTCACTCTTCTAAACTCCAGTGAATATAATCCTAACCGACTTAGTCTCTCCTCATAAGACAGACCTGCCATCCCAGGAATCAGCCTGGTAAACCTTCGCTGTACTCCCTCTATAGCAAGGACATCCTTCCTCAGATAAGGACATCAAAACTGCACACAATACTCCAGGTGTGGCCTCACCAACAATTGCAGCAAAACATCCCTATCCCTATACTCAAATCCTCTCGCGATGAAGGCCAACATACCATTTGCCTTCTTTACTGCCTGCTGTACCTGCACGCTTACTTTCAGCGACTGATGCACGAGGACGCCAAGGTCTCATTGAGTATCCACCTCTCTCAATTCACACCCATTCAAATAATAATGGGCGGCACGGTAGCACAGTTGGGCGGCACGGTAGCACAGTGGTTAGCACAGCTGCTTCACAGCTCCAGGGACCTGGGTTCGATTCCCGGCTTGGGCCACTGTCTGTGTGGAGTTTGCACATTCTCCTCATGTCTGCGTGGGTTTCCTCCGGGTGCTCCGGTTTCCTCCCACAGTCCAAAGATGTGCGGGTTAGGTTGATTGGCCATGCTAAAATTGCCCTTAGTGTCCTGGGATGGGTAGGTTAGAGAGATTAGTGGGTAAATATGTAGGAATATGGGGGTAGGGCCTGGGTGGGATTGTGGTCGGTGCAGACTCGATGGGCCGAATGGCCTCTTTCTATGCTGTAGGGTTTCTAAGATTTCTAAGAATAATCTGTCTTCCTATTATTGCTACCAAAGTGGATAACCTCACATTTATCCACATTATACTGCATCTGCCATGCAGATGCCCACACACTCAGCCTGTCCAAATCACGCTCAAGCATCTCTGCATCCTCCTCACAGCTCACCCTCCCACCCAACTTTGTATCATCTGCAAATTTGGAGATAATACATTCAGTTCCCTCTTCCAAATTATTCATTTATAATATGAACAGTTGGGATCCTAGCACAGATCCCTGCAGTACCCCACTAGTCACTGCCTGCCAATTGGAAAAAGACCCATTTATGCCAACTCTTTGCTTCCTATCTGCTAACCAGCTTTCTATCCATTTCAAGATACTACCTGCAACCCCATGTGCTTTAACTTTACATTGTAGTCTGTTGTGTGAGACCTTGTCCAAAGCCTTCTGAAAGTCTCAATAAACACATCCACTGGTTCTCCTCGGTCAACTCTACTCTGCTAACCAGCTTTCTATCCATCTCAAGATATGAGCCACAATCCCAAGCGCCTTAACTTTACAGTTGAGTGGCCTTTTTCTCAACTGACACAGACACGATGGGCTGAGTGGCCTCTTTCTGTGCTATAGACCGTCTATGACTCTATCTTCTTTTATTCGTTCATGGGATGTGGGCGTCGCTGGCTGGGTGAGCATTGATCTCCCCTTCCTGTTTGAACTGAGTGGCTCGCTAGGCCTTGCTGCTGTTTCCCCGGCGACGGAGGGCAAAAATAACGGGAAACCCTATTGGCAGAGGCGAGACTGGAAGGTCCCATCACTGGCCAATGGTGGGTCGCCTCCATGATACACGCTGTGTGTGGTGGGTGGGGGGGGGGGGGAGTGGAGGAATGGAAAGTCCCGCCCTTGGTCTTCATGCAGAGTCGCCTTGCACTCACTGTCATGCCAGATTCTGAGAGATGAGTTACTGGCACTGGGCTGGCGCCTTGGAAGGCTGGCTGGCACAATCCTCACTTGGTCTGGGCATAACTTCTTCATCTTCACATTGTTCTTCAGAAACTTTACAAAACACAAGAGGGAAGAGCAGGAACAGTGAGAAGAGAAATAACTTGGCGTCTGTTTGTCCAAACCTCCCAAAAGAAGCAACACAGAAACCCGAGTAACAACCAGGAAATAAGAATACTGATTGTTCCATTCCGGGATACAAATATGAAATAAGGCAACACGATCTTCAACACAGTGGATTCATGATTCCAAATGGAAATAGGATGGGAATTCGAGGGAATTAAGTTTCCAGGGATACGAGGATCACTCCATGGAATGTTAGTATCGAACAAAATGGCCTCCATCTAATGGATTTATGACTGTTCGATATTATATATTATAACTATTTAACGGGGATTTCTTTTTTACTTTATTGAGGGTTAAGATCACTTCACCAAGATCCACCAGTTGGATTTGCCTCACTAATCGCCCTAACCTAGACATCTTTGGATACCAAGGGGCAATTTAGCATGGCCAATCAGCCTAAGCTGCGCATCTTTGGATACTAAGGGGCAATTTAGCATGGTCAATCCCCCAACCTGAACATCTTTGGACATTAAGGGGCAATTTAGCATGGTCAATCCCCCTAACCTGAACATCTTTGGACACTAAGGGGCAATTTAGCATGGCCAATCCATTCAACCAACACATCTTTGGACACTAAGGGGCAATTTAGCATGGCCAATCCACCTAATCTGCACATCTTTGGACATTAAGGGGCAATTTAACATGGCCAATCCATCTAACCTGAACATCTTTGGACACTAAGGGGCAATTTAGCATGGCCAATCCACCTAACCCGCACGTCTTTGGAGTGTGGGAGGAAACCGGAGCACCCGGAGGAAACTCACGCAGACACGGGGAGAACATGCAAATTCCACACAGACAGTGACCCAAGACCGGAATCAAACCCGGGTCCCTGGCGCTGTGAGGCAGCATTGCTAACCACTGTGACGCCGTGCCGCCCACTGAGATCAACGCGTGACTATATATTAGAGCAACATGGGAATTCCTGAGTGGGGAGAGGCCGGAGTCATGACGTGGTTCCGGTAGATTGTAAATTCATTGGCGCCTTACCTTCTTGTCCCTCTCATTTTTCCGGAAGTTTCCCATCAGCGCGTAGATTTTAACCAGGAGGAGCTGGTGAGCTCTGAGGAAGCGGGAGGTGGAGGGCGGGGTGGAGGGCGGGGTGGAGGGCGGGGTGGAGGGCGGGGTGGAGGGCGGGGTGGAGGGCGGGGTGGAGGGCGGGGTGGAGGGCGGGGTGGAGAGAGGGGTGGAGAGAGGGGTGGAGAGAGGGGTGGAGGGCGGGGTGGAGGGCGGGGTGGAGGGCGGGGTGGAGAGAGGGGTGGAGAGAGGGGTGGAGAGAGGGGTGGAGAGAGGGGTGGAGAGAGGGGTGGAGGGCGGGGTGGAGAGAGGGGTGGAGAGAGGGGTGGAGAGAGGGGTGGAGAGAGGGGTGGAGAGAGGGGTGGAGAGAGGGGTGGAGAGAGGGGTGGAGAGAGGGGTGGAGAGAGGGGTGGAGAGAGGGGTGGAGAGAGGGGTGGAGAGAGGGGTGGAGAGAGGGGTGGAGAGAGGGGTGGAGAGAGGGGTGGAGAGAGGGGTGGAGAGAGGGGTGGAGAGAGGGGTGGAGAGAGGGGTGGAGGGAGGGGTGGAGGGAGGGGTGGAGGGAGGGGTGGAGGGAGGGGTGGAGGGAGGGGTGGAGGGAGGGGTGGAGGGAGGGGTGGAGGGAGGGGTGGAGGGAGGGGTGGAGGGAGAGTTGGAGGGAGAGTTGGAGGGAGAGTTGGAGGGAGAGTTGGAGGGAGAGTTGGAGGGAGAGTTGGAGGGAGAGTTGGAGGGAGAGTTGGAGGGAGAGTTGGAGGGAGAGTTGGAGGGAGAGTTGGAGGGAGAGTTGGAGGGAGAGTTGGAGGGAGAGTTGGAGGGAGAGTTGGAGGGAGAGTTGGAGGGAGAGTTGGAGGGAGAGTTGGAGGGAGAGTTGGAGGGAGAGTTGGAGGGAGAGTTGGAGGGAGAGTTGGAGGGAGAGTTGGAGGGAGAGTTGGAGGGAGAGTTGGAGGGAGAGATGGAGGGAGAGATGAAGGGAGAGATGAAGGGAGAGATGAAGGGAGAGATGAAGGGAGAGATGAAGGGAGAGATGAAGGGAGAGATGAAGGGAGAGATGAAGGGAGGGATGAAGGGAGGGATGAAGGGAGGGATGAAGGGAGGGATGAAGGGAGGGATGAAGGGAGGGATGAAGGGAGGGATGAAGGGAGGGATGAAGGGAGAGATGGAGAGAGGGATGGAGAGAGGGATGGAGAGAGGGATGGAGAGAGGGATGGAGAGAGGGATGAAGGGAGAAAGAGAAGCGCCATTAGGAACAGTCCAGTTACACCTCACTGTCAGCTGATCACATCAGTGTATCGTTTGTTTTTCTCTCAGAATTAAGAACTCTTTGCGATTGGAATGATTGAGATTCAATCTCAGAGCACGTGTACGGAATTTTGCAGACAGAGGCTAAAACTGTCCGTCCTCGTTCGAGGGTGGGGATTTTCCAATGCCGTTTGAAAGTGAACGGAGTTTTGCTGGAACGCCAAGTTTTCCATCCTCGCCCGCAACGGGTCTCGCCCTGGACGAGACTGGAGAATCTGTCCTGGGGCCTAGGGGAGCGAGGGGGGTGGGCTGGCTACGTTAGGGCCAGAGGTCAAGGTTTCGGACTCCTGATGACGAGACACAGAGAGATGAAGGGAGGAGATTCTCCGACCTTGCTGGCGGCTGTGATTCTCCAGTCCCGCTGCTGTGAACGGAGATCTGACTGAGCGCCAAATTCTCCACTCTCGCTGTCAGCGGTAGCGGGGGGTTGGAGGGGGGGGGTTGCGGGATCGGAGAATCTCGGCCGAAGTCTGACAAGTTAGGCCTCGCATCATCCCGTGGCGGTTTGTGTAATACCGTGTGTATTCATTGCCCCGTGCCATGAATACCCAGACGCTATAATTTGACATCATGACCTATCGTCAAGGTTACGCCACGGATGCACGGGACTCCCGTGCAGCCTGGTTTGCAGTTGGTCAAAGATGGCACGGGGGAGTTGGCCTTGTGTGTTTGGTGTCCAGTTCAAGCAGTTGCCCCTGTCAAACTCCACGCCACCACAAGTTGGGCGGTAGTGTGGGGTTGGGGACAGCAGCTTGCTGCCTGGAGGCTTAGGGTAGGCAGTAGGCCGAGTCAAGGCCCAGCAGCCGGTTGGCGAGGGGGAGAGCATGTGGAGTCAGGTCAAAGGTCATGAACCAGTAATGGTTTTTTAAAGTTTGAAATTTATTTATTAGTGACACAACTAGGCTTACCTTAACACCGCAATGAAGTTACTGTAAAAATCCCCTAGTCGCCACTAATCCAGAAACTCAGCTAATGTTCTGAGGACCTGGGTTCGAATCCCACCACGGCAGATGGTGGGAATTTGAATTCAATAAAAAATATCTGGAATTAAGAATCTACTGATGACCATGAAACCATTGTCGATTGTCGGAAAAACCCATCTGGTTCACTAATGTCCTTTAGGGAAGGAAATCTGCCATCCTTACCCGGTCTGGCCTACATGTGACTCCAGAGCCACAGCAATAGAATAGAATAGAATCCCTACAGTACAGAAAGAGGCCATTCGGCCCATCGAGTCTGCACCGACCACAATCCCACCCAGGCCCTACCCCCATATCCCTACATATTTACCCACTAATCCCTCTAACCTACGTATCTCAGGACACTAAGGGGCAATTTTTAGCATGGCCAATCAACCTAACCCGCACATCTTTGGACTGTGGGAGGAAACCGGAGCACCCGGAGGAAACCCATGCAGACATGAGGAGAATGTGCAAACTCCACACAGACAGTGACGCAAGCCGGGAATCGAACCCAGGTCCCTGGAGCTGTGAAGCAGCAGTGCTAACCGTGCCGCCCATAATGTGGTTGACTCTCAACTGCCCTCTGAACAAGGGCAACTGGGGATGGGCAATAAATGCTGGCCAGTCAGCGATGCCCATGCCCCATGAATGAATGAAAAAAACAATTCCTGGCAGGGGAATCAAACCAGGAGCTTCTGGCTCCAGAGGCAGGGGCCCTACCCACTGTGCCACAAGCGCTCCTTGTGCAAGCTATGTAATTGAGTTTTTGTATCTTCCTAGGAATACGTGGGCTCCTTATTCCTCCTGTCAACATGACTCTAACCCATTGTTAGTCTATTTGCCATTAATCTGGCTGCTCTGTGGCCCTATAGATTTTTAAAACATCATTTCACAGGATACGGACATTTCTGGCTTTCTATTTAGCCTGAGTCAAGTGAATTAAATCAAACAAACTCAGGAACAAAGCGAGAAGGGCAGCCCCCAAATAGAAGAGAACCGGCCAAACCAAAAGACAAAGCGTAAAGGAAACATCAAACTTAAAAGAGTCAATGATACACCCCAGTCACTGCGGGGCCCAACGGGCACGGAAGGGGCATTACTGGCTGGGCCCAGCATCTATTGCCCATCCTTAATTGCCCTCCATTTCAGAGGGCAGTTAAGAGTCAAGTCAATTTTATTTATTTATCACAAGGAGGCTTACATTAACACTGCAATGAAGTTACTGTGAGAATCCCCTAGTCGCCACACTCCGGCGCCTGTTCGGGTACACTGAGGGAGAATTTAGCACGGCCAGTGCATCTAACTAGTACATCTTTCAGACTGTGGGAGGAAACCGGAGCACCCGGAGGAAACCCACACAGACACGGGGAGAACGTGCAGACTCTGCACAGACAGTGACCCAAGCTGGGAATTGAACCCGGGTCCCTGTGAGGCAGCAGCACTAACCACTGTGCCACCGTACCGCCCAACCACATTGCTGTGGGTCTGGAGTCACATTTTTAAAAATTATTATTGTCACATGTAGGCTTACATCAATATTACAATGAAGTTACTGTGAAAGTAGGCCAGACCGGGTAAGGATGGCAGATTTCCTTCCATAAAGGACATTAGTGAACCAGATGGGTGTTTCCTGACAATCGACAATGGTTTCATGGTCATCAGTAGATTCTTAATCCCAGATTATTATTGAGTTCAAATTTCACCATCTACCGTGGCGGGATTTGAACCCAAGCCTCAGAGTATTACCCCGTGTCTCTGGATTACTAGTCCAGTGACAATGCCACTACGCCATGATGGAATAGCTTGTCCTGTACCTGCTGTAGCTGGGGATAGTTCCCTGCTCCAGGTCCTTCATGGTAAATGGGTCGACTCTGGCGCACTGCCACTCGTATTTTGTCTGGCGGGCTGTGCCCAACACGCGCAGAATCTCGTCGCACTTGACCTGTAAGGAGCAGCTGTCCACTTGGCCCAGGATGTTCAGGTTCACTCGGATGTAGAAGGAGCCTCGAGCCATGGTTACCCCGTCCGTGTCTCCCAGGATCCCCTCAGCCTCCCTGCAACCTGGAGGTGCACATATTAAAACTGGTGTGAAAGAAGCACTGGTCTACGCCAGCAGACGCACATTGGCGATGGCCCAGTGGTATTATCGCCAGACTATTAATCCAAAAATTCAGCTAATGTTCTGGGGACCTGGGTTCGAATCCCACCACGGCAGATGGTGGAATTTGAATTCAATAAAAAATATCTGGAATTAAGAATCTACTGATGACCATGAAACCATTGTCGATTGTCAGAAAAACCCATCAGGTTCACTAGTGCCCCTGTTAGGGAAGGAAATCTGCCGTCCTTACCCAGTCTGGCCTACATGTGACTCCAGAGCCACAGCAATGTGGTTGACTCTCAACTGCCCTCGGGCAACTAGGGATGGGCAATAAATGCTGGCCCAGCCAGCGACGCCCGTGTCCCTCAAATGAATTTTAAAAATCAGTAGACTCGGAGGGGAAGGGGGAAGGGGTCCTGTGCACCACAGCACACTTATTTTTATTCAGTCAGGGGACAGGAGTGTCACTGGCTGGCCATCATTTATTGCCCATCCCTAGTTGCCCGAGGGTACTTAAGAGTCAACCACATTCTGTGGCTCTGGACTCATATGTAGGCCAGACCGGGTAAGGACAGCAGATTTCCCTTCCTAAAGGAACCCAGGTTCGATTCTTGGCTCGGGTGACTGTCTGTGTGGAGTTTGCACATTCTCCCCATGTCTGCGTGGGTTTCATCCGGGTGCTCCGGTTTCCTCCCACAGTACAAAGATGTTAGGTGGATTGGCCATGGTAAATTGCCCCTTAGTGTCAGGGGGATTAGCTAGCGTAAATAAAAGGACAAATGTACGAGAGAGTTGCTGCCAACACTGTATTCAGAAGGGCAGTTGGAAGTGAAGAAAAGTTTATTGCTGAAGAAGTGAATCTTCATGATCTAAAATTTACAGTATATGGGGTTACAAGTATAGGACCTGGGTGGGATCGTTGTCAGTGCAGGCTCGATGGGCCAAATGGCCTCCTTCTGCACTGTCGGGATTCTAATCCCCCTGACACTAAGGGACAATTTAGCATGACCAAGCAAGCTAACTTGCTCTTGGACACGAGGGTGGATGGGGGATGGGGGAAAGGGGTTTAAGATGTTGGTTTGAACTCCAGAATAGTGAGCAATTTTAGCAGACAATGCAGGACTCAATAATGTTCTAAACGGGAACAGCGAGATCTGGCAGTGAATGGTCCCACCGGTTGACCAGCCTTGGAGTGGGGGAGGAAACTGGAGCACCCGGAGGAAACCTGGCATTGGTGACTGGAGCTATTAAAAAGAGGTCCTCCCTCTCTCTTTCTCTCTCTGAAAGCCCTAAATCTGTTACCCAAGTCAGAACAAGTATATGTGTGTTTTTCGAACTTTTTCTAAAGTGGGTTTTAAGTCTACAAAAGAAATACTGCTTAATTGGAACTGAAAATGTGATAAGTCAGAAGTTAAGATTCTTTTCATGTTTAAAACTTGTTTAATGATTTAAAGTTAAACTGTTTCATTTTGTTAGAGTTATGCTTAAACCGTGTTATGAATAAAACTGGTTTAGATGAAAAAAGATCCCTAATTTGGCAGCGGAATCTCTGCTGAGGTGAAGTATCCTAACCTCACATTAATGTCAAAATGGAAAATTGTTGGGGGTCTAGCCTGGCTTCATAATATACCTTGGGGTTCAGGTCTCGCACCCTAACAATGTTCTGAAGTGTCCCAGTTTGCCCTTACTTACCCTGTCCGTTCTGCTGAAGTTGGAGGGAATCCTCCATTGGACAGTTGTCCAACATCCAATAGGCGCCCTTCGATGTGTAGCTCGGATGCGATACTCTCTGCCTCATCCCATCATCCAGCTGAGAAAAGATTCAAATCATAGAAATCATAGAAACCCTACAGTACAGAAAGAGGCCATTCGGCCCATCGAGTCTGCACCGACCACAATCCCACCCAGACCCTACCCCCATATCCCTACATATTTTACCCACTAATCCCTCTAACCTACACATCTCAGGACACTAAGGGGCAATTTTAGCATGGCCAATCAACCTAACCCGCACATCTTTGGACTTGAGCCAAAGGGGACCAGGAAGCCTTGAGGATTAGCATTTAGGTTTTCTCTTCAGATTCTGGGGCTGGTGCCCAGCTGTACAATCATAGCATCATAGAACACATGCAGTGCAGAAAGAGGCCATTCGGCCCATCAGGTTTGGGGCGGGACAGTGGCACAGTGGTTAACACTGCTGGCTCACAGCTCCAGGGACCTGGGTTCGATTCCCGGCTCGGGTCACTGTCTGTGTGGAGTTTGCCCATTCTCCCAGTGGCTGCGTGGGTTTCCTCTGGGTGCTCCGGTTTCCTCCCACAGTCCAAAGATGTGTAGGTTAGGGGGCTTGGCCGTGCTAAATTGCCCCTTAATGTCCAAAGAAATGCAGGTTAGGTGGATTGGCCATGCTAAATTGCCCCTTAGTGTCCTGGGATGTGTAAATTAGAGGGATTAGTTGGGTAAATATGTGGAATTACGGGAATAGGGCCTGGGTGGGACTGTTGTCGGTGCAGACTCGATGGGCTGAATGGCCTCCTTCCACACTGTAGGGCTTCAATGGAAATTCAATGAGTCTGCACCGGCTCTCCGAAAGTGCGTCCCTCTCAGGCCCATCCCCCGCCCTATTCCCACAAAACATCACATCTAACATGGCTAATCCACCTACCTACAGATTTTTGGACACTAAGGGGCAATTTAGCATGGCCAATCCACCTAACCCGCACATCGTTGGACGCTAAGGGTCAATTTAGCATGGCTAATCCATCTAATCTGTATATCTTTGGACTGTGGGAGGAAACCGGAGCACCTAGAGGAAACCCACGCAGACACAGGGAGAACGTGCAGACGCCACACAGAAAGTGACCCAAGCCAGGGATCGAACCCGGGACCCTGGCACTGTGAGACAGCGGTGCTAACCCACTGTGCCACCGTGGTGATCAGCCCAACGTGTTTGGAATTCACTGCCTGAAAGGCTGGTGAAAATAGATTCAGCAGAGAGGGAACTCGTTGGATACTTGATGGGGAAAACCTGGCGAGGATTTGATTGCCATTTGTGGGAGATTGCTGTGCGCAGTTTGGCTTCCTTCACTTCAAGGTGACGACACTTCAATTGGTTATAAAGGAGCTCCTGAGGATGTGAAAGGTGCTACTTAAATGCAAGTCAATTCCTTTCTCTACATGGTTGGTATTATGATGCTCTCTGTGTTCTCCCTCTTGCCCCCTACACTCTGGCTCTGCCACCCTTACACACTCTCCTTCCCACAATAGGCCACGCATTGACATTCTCTGTTGCCTAGGCGACGGTATTCTTTCCCAACCTTGTGCAGGATTCCTTTCCGCCCTCAGCCTTCCCTTACTCCCAACATGCTTGGAATTCCCTCTGGGATTCTCCCGATTAACCACTGTAATGTTACTGGAGGACCGTGATTCCTCAGTGATTTAAGGAGGCATGGTGGCACAGTGGTTGGCACTGCTGCCTTACAGCGCCAGGGACCTGGGTTCGATTCCCGGCTTGGGTCACTGTCTGTGTGGAGTTTGCACGTTCTCCCCGTGTCTGCCTGGGTTTTCTCCGGGTGCTCCGGTTTCCTCCCACAGTCCGAAAGACGTGCTGGTTAGGTGCTAAATTCTCCCTCAGTGTACCCGAACAGGCGCTGGAGTGTGGCGACTGGGGGATTTTCACAGTAACTTCATTGCAGTTTTAATGTAAGCCTGACTAAAATAAATAAACTTTACTTTATCATAGAAAAGAATCATAGAATCCCTACAGTGCAGAGGGAGGCCATTTGACCCATCAAGTCTGCACTGACCACAATCCCGCTCACGCCCTATCCCCATAACACCCACCTAGTCCAGTCTCCCTAACTGAGGGGCAAGTTAGCATGGCCAATCCACCTAATCTACACATCATGGACACTAAGGGACAATTTAGCATGGCCAATCCATCTAATCTACACATCATGGACACTCAGGGGCAATTTAGCATGGCCAATCCACCTAATCTACACATCATGGACACTCAGGGGCAATTTAGCACGGCCAATCCACCTAATCTACACATTTTGGAATATTAAGAGGCAATTTAGCATGGCCAATCCACCTAATCTACATATCATGGACACTAAGGGGCAATTTAGCTTGGCCAATCCACCTAATCTACACATGATGGACACTAAGGGACAATTTAGCATGGCCAATCCACCTAATCTACATATCATGGACACTAAGGGGCAATTTAGCATGGCCAATCCACCTAACCTACACATGATGGACACTAAGGGTCAATTTAGCATGGCCAATCCACCTAATCTACACATGATGGACACTAAGGGTCAATTTAGCATGGTCAGTGCAACTAACGCACACATCTTTCGACTGTGGGAGGAAATCAGAGCACCCAGAGGAAACCCACGCGGACACAGGGAGAACGTGCAGACTCCGCACAGACAGTGACCCAAGCCGGGAATTGAACCCAGGTCCCTGGCGCTGTGAGGCAGCAGTGCTAACCACTGTGCCACCGTGCTGCCCTTTACTTTAAGTTAACGATGGAAAACAAGACATGCCAGCTGGAGAGGCCTAGGTTCCGAGTCACCGCGAACAGTTGACATCCGACCTGTAGTCCGACATTGTCCACCTCTGTCCCATGCTGCATGGTGTTGATGAGGACGCTGGAGCTGTTGTCCTCGGTGGCGGTGCTGACATTGCGGTCCAGTTTGACGCTGATATTGTTGCCCGTGAGATCAGGCAGTGACACGGATGTGGAAAGTGGCCTACAACAACAACAACAACAACATGTACTTACATGACGCCTTCAACAAAGGGGAGAAACGTCCCTAGGCGCTTCGCAGGAGCGCTGCCGGCCAGGTCATTTGGATTGAGCCACAGAGGGTGGGATATAATGAGGCCAAGTGCTTGGGCCAAAGCGGGGCATGGGTGTGAAAGAGGAGAGGTTAACGGAAGAGATTCCGGAGGTTAGGGACTAGTTGACAGCACAGTGGGTGGGATTCTAGGGCCTCACTCATCCCAAAACCATAAAATCCCATCCCAGCTCAATGGACCTTTCCACCCCTCGCCCATTCCGATTCCCGTGACAGTATAATTCCAGCCAGTAAAATCCCTACAGTGCAGAAGGAGGCCATTCAGCCCATCGAGTCTGCACTGCCCACTATCCCACCCAGGCCCTATCCCCACAACCCCACATATTTACCCTGCTAGTCCCCCTGACACTAAGCGGCAATTTAGCATGGCCAATCCACATAGCCAGCATGTCTTAGAACACTAAGGGTCAACTTAGCATGACCAATCAAGTAGGTTTTAAAGTTTATTCATCAGTGTCACAAGTAAGGCTTACATTAACACTGCAATGAAGTTACAGTGAAAATCCCCCAGTCGCCACACTCTGTTCGGGTAACACTGAGGGAGAATTTAGCACGGCCAATCCACCCTAACCAGCACGTCTTTCGGACTGTGAGAGGAAACCGGAGCGCCCGGAGGAAACCCACGCAGACACGGGGAGAACGTGCAGACTCCACACAGACAGTGACCCGAGCCGGGAATCGAACCCGGGTCCCTGGCGCTGTGAGGCAGCGGTGCTAACCCACTGTGCCACCGTGCCGCCCCACTATGATGGAATCAACAATGGGAGCAGAAAGGCAAATTACCTCCTTTCCTTTCTTCCGTCTAGAAGCCCAGCAGCCACCTCGCTGACATCTTCAGAGTCTGCATCGAAGCTGTGCCCAGACAAACACGGAATGAACGATAAGCTGAGGGGCTGGGCTTCATCTAGAAAGCAAAGAACTTGCATTTATGAAGCGCCCTTCAACCCAAGTCCAAAAATGTACACGTTAGGTGGATTGGCCATGCTAAATTGCCCCTTAGTGTCCAAAGATGTGCAGGTTAGGTGGATTGGCCATGCTAAATTGCCCCTTAGTGTCCAAAGATGTGTAGGTTAGGTGGATTGGCCATGCTAAATTGCCCCTTAGTGTCCAAAGATGTGTAGGTTAGGTGGATTGGCCATGCTAAATTGCCCCTTAGTGTCCAAAGATGTGCAGGTTAGGGTGGATTGGCCATGCTAAATTGCCCCTTAGTGTCCAAAGATGTGCAGGTTAGGGTGGATTGGCCATGCTAAATTGCCCCTTAGTGTCCAAAGATGTGCAGGTTAGGGTGGATTGGCCATGCTAAATTGCCCCTTTTGTGTTTGAGGGATTAGCAGCATAATAGTCGATAGCGCCTGTCCCTTCGTGGAAGGCCACGAGTTTCAGTCCTGACCCCAAACACAAGTAGTGGGTGGCACGGTGGCAGTGGTTAGCACTGCTGCCTCACAGCGCCAGGGACCCGGGTTCGATTCCCGGCTCGGGTCACTGTCTGTGTGGAGTTTGCACGTTCTCCCCGTGTCTGCGTGGGTTTCCTCCGGGCACTCCGGTTTCCTCCCACAGTCCAAAGATGTGTAGGTTAGGTTGAATTGGCCATGCTAAATTGCCAGGGGGATTGCAGTGTAAATATGTGGGGTTATGGGGACAAGGCCTGGGTGGAATTGTTGTCAGTGCAGACTCGATGGGCCGAATGGTCTCTTCCTGCACTGTAGGGATTCTACGATTTCTATGAATAAGTGAAAACCGGACCCTTCACGGGAGTGCTCTCTGGCAGATACTGGACACGAGGCCACAGGAGGTGCCCAAGGGTTTGGGTCAACGGACATATCCTAAGCAGGATATTAAAAGAAAAGTGGGACAGGGAGGTTTGTTTAAAAAGTTTAAAGTTTCTTTCTTAGTGTCACAAGTAGGCTCACATTAACACTGCAATGAAGTTACTGTGAAAACCCCCTCGTCACCACATTCCCGGTGCCTGTTTGGGTACATCATAAGACCATAAGACGTAGGAGCGGAATTAGGCCACTCGGCCCATCGAGTCTGATCCACTATTCAATGATGGCTGATATTTTTCTCATCCCCATTCTCCTGCCTTTTCCCCATAACCCCTGATCCCCTTATCAACCAGGGAGGAATACACGGAGAGAGAATTTAGCACCTAACCCGCACTTCTGATCGAAGTCTACAAGATTATGAGAGGCATGGACAGAGTGGATAGTCAGACGCTTTTTCCCAGGGTGGAAGAGTCAATTACTAGGGGGCACAGGTTTAAGTTGCGAGGGGCAAGGTTTAAAGGAGATGTACGAGGCAAAGGTTTTACACAGAGGGTGGTGGGTGCCTGGAACTCGCTGCCGGGGGAGGTAGTGGAAGCGGATACGATAGTGACTTTTCAGAGGCGTCTGGACAAATACATGAATAGGATGGGAATGGAGGGATTTGGCCCCGGAAGGGTAGGGGGTTTTAGTTCAGTCGGGCAGCATGGTCGGTGCAGGCTTGGAGGGCCGAAGGGCCTATTCCTGAGCTGTAACTTTCTTTGTTCTTTGCTCTTTGTCTTTCGGACTGTGGGAGGAAACCGGAGCACCCGGAGGAAACCCACGCAGACACGGGGAGAACGTGCAGACTCCACACAGACAGCCAAGGCTGGAATTGAACCCGGGTCTCTAGCGCTGTGAGGCAGCGGTGCTAATTCACTGTGCCGCCCTCCCAGGCCATTTGGGAAGAGAATTCTAGAGCTTAGGATCGAGGATGCTGAGGGCACGGTCCGCAAAGACAGAACAATCAAAATGGAGAATGTGCAAGACAGCAGATTTGGCAGAGAGTTTGAGATAAGGGAGGGTTGACAGCCTGCAGATACTTAAGAGCAAATATGAAAAGAATACGGTGAGAGCTTGTTGTACTCTCGATAGAGAAACCGCCATCTTGATTTATTCCAGGGCGGCACGGTGGTGGCACAGTGGTTAGCACTGCTGCCTCACAGCGCCAGGGACCCGTGTTCGATTCCCGGCTTGGGGTCACTGTCTGTGTGAAGTTTGCACGTTCTCCCCTTGTCTGCGTGGGTTTCCTCCGGGTGCTCCGGTTCCCTCCCACAGTCCAAAGATGTGCCAGTTAGGTCAATTGGTCATGCTAAATTGTCCCCAGTATCACGGTATTAACAGGGAAATGTGTGGGTTATGGGAATGGGGCCTGGGTGGGATTGTGGTCGGTACAGACTCACTGGGCCGAATGGCCTTCTCCTGCACTGTAGGGATTCTACGACCTATTCAGCCACTATAAGATTCAGTTATATAAGACAAAGATTTATTTTGTAAATTTATCCTTTTCTGGGGTGCAGGGTCATTGGCCAGGCCAGCATTTGTTCCATCCCTAACTGCTCTTGAGATGTTGGGGGTGAGCCGCCATCTTGAACTGCTGCAGTCCCCATGGTGTAGGTACACCCCCAGCACAGTTAGAGAGAGAAACCTTCATTACAGAGTAACGTGGAAGCAGGACGTTGCCGGCAGGCCAGAATTTATTGCCCATCCCTAGTTGCCCTTGGAGGGCAGTTAAGAGTCAACCACATTGCTGTGGCTCTGGAGTCCCATGTAGGCCAGACCAGGAAGGATGGCAGATTTCCTTCCCTAAAGGGATGTTAGTGAACAAGATGGATTTTTCCGACAATCGACAATGGCTTCATGGTCATCAGTAGATTCTTAATTCCAGATTTGTTTTTAATTGAATTTAAATTCAACCATCTGCCGTGGCGGGATTCGAACCCAGGTCCCCAGAACATTAGCTGATTTTCTGGATTAATAGTCTAGCAATAATACCACTGGACCATCGCCTCCACATGATGAAAGAAGAATTCTAAACTATTTAAAGGAGTTGGGACGAGATTCTCCCAGCCCTGTGTTTCCCGCCAGTGGGAGGTGGCTGTTTGCTCGCAGCGGGATTCTCCAGTCCCGCCGCTGTCGATGGGAATTCCCATTGACATCACCCCACGCTGGCGGGAAACCCACGGGTGGGGGTGTGCTGCCAGCGGGACTGGAGAATCCCACTGGCCCGAATGGCTGGAGAATTCCCGCCTTGATTACTTGAGATAAGTGTGGGGTACAAATCTACAGGGCAACGGGGATAGGGTCGAGGGGGAGGGAGCCTGGCTAAGGTGCTCTTTTCGGAGAGTTAGTGCAGACCTGATGGGCCGAATGGCCTCCTTCTGCACTGTAGGGATTTTATGAAGTCCAATTTCCTGCCTTACGTCTGTGACCCTTAATTCCCTGACTGATTAAGAATGTATATGTTTCCTGATTTTGATTTTAGTATGCAGTGAAAAGTATTGTTTCTTGCGCGCTATACAGCCACAAAGCATACCGTTCATAGAGAAGGAAAGGAGAGAGTGCAGAATGTAGTGTTACAGTCATAGCTAGGGTGTAGAGAAAGATCAACTTAATGTGAGGTAGGTCCATTCAAAAGACTGATGCCGGCAGGGAAGAAGCTGTTCTTGAGTCGGTTGGTACGTGACCTCAGACTTTTGTATCTTTTTCCTGATGGAAGAAGGTGGAAGAGAGAATGTCCGGGGTGCGTGGGGTCCTTAATTAATTATGTTGGCTGCTTTGCCGAGGCAGCGGGAAGTGTGGACAAAGTTAATGGATACAAATGTAGAATTACATTAAATTTACAACTTGGGCCACAACATGGTCAATGCTTGTGCCCAAAGCACTCAGAGCGACTCACACGTACCTGGACTACAGTCATCGTTATCCGTTAAGCTACCGAAAGGCCTGAAGTCAAACCTAGACAAGGGAAAAGGTGCACACTGTTAATAGGTGGAGATCCAAGTCTCCAAATAGCAAGATATATCACCAAGGATGGCGGGGGAGTCAAACTGTTGGGGTCTCGTGGACCCGCCCACTGCCAGAATCGTCCAGTCCCGCCGCTTGGCAATGGAATTTTGAATCTCCCTGCCAGGCAAGAAAAGAAACCAACCTTTCAGCACCAAGCGGTTCTTCTGCTGAATATTGGATGGTTTTATAGAATTCCTACAGTGCAGAAGGAGGCCATTCGGCCCATCGAGTCTGCGCCGACCACAATCCCACCCAGGCCCTATCCCCACAACCCCATGTATTTACCCTCCTAATCCCCCTAAGGGACAATTTAGCATGGCCAATCAACCTAACCCGCACATCTTTGGCATGTCGGAGGAAACCGGAGCACCCGGAGGGAAACCCACGCAGACAATGTGCAGACGCTGCGCAGACAGTCACCTGAGGCCAGAATCAAACCCAGGTCCCTGGCACTATGAGGCAGCAGTGCTAACCATTGTGCCACAACTCGTTTGTTGAGGACAATTCCCAATTTAGTCGAGTTTATGTAGCTATACCCGCACCAAATGCTTCATTCAGAACACAACGTTTTGCTGTGTGCTTGGACAAGAGTCATAGAGGTTTACAGCATGGAAACAGGCCCTTTGGTCCAACTTGTCCATTCCGCCCCTTTTTTTAATCATGAAGCTAGTCCCAATTGCCAGCATTTGGCCCATATCCCTCTATACCCATCTTACTCATGTAACAGTCTAAATGTTTTCTAAAAGATAAAATTGTACCCGCCTCTACTACTACCTCTGGCAGCTTGTTCCAGACACTCACCACCCTGTGTGTGAAAAAATTGCCCCTCTGGACACTTTTGTATCTCTCCCCTCTCACCTTAAACCTATGCCCTCTAGTTTTAGACTCCCCTACCTTTGGGAAAAGATATTGACTAACTAGCTGATCTGTGCCCCTCATTATTTTATAGACCTCTGTAAGATCTATCAGCCTCCTACGCTCCAGTGAAAAAAGTCCCAGTCTATCCAGCCTCTCCTTATAACACAAACCATCAAGTCCCGGTAGCATCCCAGTAAATCTTTTCTGCACTCTTTTTGGTTCAATAATATCCTTTCTATAATAGGGTGACCAGAACTGCACACAGTATTCCAAGTATGGCCTTACCAATGTCTTGTACAACTTCAACAAGACGTCCCAACTCCTGTATTCAATGTTCTGACCTATGGAACCAAGCAGAGTCTGTGGTGGGGTGGGTAGGGGGGGATAGTTCCAGTAACCGCCCTCCCAGTGTGTTACCTGCATTCTGATTCCTCCATTTTCAGTCGCCGCATCAATGATTCCTTGCAAGGGGGAAATGCTACCATCGAGAACCTGTTCATCTCCCTCTCATATTCAATATCGGACCAGAGTAGCTCCTGAAATGGGGAAAGCAAGTATAATCCAACATGGTACATCCACTCCCATCATCGCTAATACATTTAGCAGTTTATTCCTTACAGGGGCAACAGGGGAATATCTCGTGTTGGGGCAATGGGGGAATATCTCGTGTTGGGGCAATGGGGAACATCTCCTGTTGGGGCAATGGGGAATATCTCATGTTGGGGCAATGGGGGAATATCCCATGTTGGGGGTAATGGGGGAATATCTCGTGTTGGGGCAATGGGGAATATCCCATGTTGGGGCATTGGGGGAATATCTCGCGTTGGGGGCAATGGGGAATATCCCGTGTTGGGGCAATGGGGAATATCTTGCGTCAGGGGCAATGGGGGAATATCTCATGTTGGGGCAATGGGGAATATCTCGCATTGGGGCAATGGGGAATATCTCGCGTTGGGGGCAATGGGGGAATATCTCGTGTTGGGGCAATGGGGGAATATCTCGTGTTGGGGCAATGGGGGAATATCTCGTGTTGGGGCAATGGGGGAATATCTTGTGTTGGGGCAATGGGGGAATATCTCGTGTTGGGGCAATGGGGAATATCTCATGTTGGGGGCAATGGGGGAATATCTCGTGTTGGGGCAATGGGGAATATCTCGTGTTGGGGCAATGGGGGAATATCTCATGTTGGGGGCAATGGGGAATGTCTCGTGTTGGGGGCAATGGGGGAATATCTCATGTTGGGGGTAATGGGGGAATATCTCATGTTGGGGCAATGGGGAATATCCCGTGTTGGGGGCAATGGGGGAATATCTTGTGTTGGGGGCAATGGGGAATATCTCATGTTGGGGGCAATGGGGGAATATCTCATGTTGGGGGCAATGGGGGAATATCTCATGTTGGGGGCAATGGGGGAATATCTCGTGTTAGGGCAATGGGGAATATCTCGTGTTGGGGCAATGGGGGAATATCTCGTGTTGGGGCAATGGGGGAATATCTCGTGTTGGGGCAATGGGGGAATATCTCGTGTTGGGGCAATGGGGAATATCTCGTGTTGGGGCAATGGGGAATATCTCGTGTTGGGGGCAATGGGGAATATCTCGTGTTGGGGGCAATGGGGAATATCTCATGTTGGGGGCAATGGGGAATATCTCATGTTGGGGCAAT
Organism: Mustelus asterias; assembly: GCF_964213995.1. Classification (NCBI taxonomy): domain Eukaryota; kingdom Metazoa; phylum Chordata; class Chondrichthyes; order Carcharhiniformes; family Triakidae; genus Mustelus; species Mustelus asterias. The sequence goes on from NC_135821.1 coordinate 13,226,408, forward strand.
GGGGAATATCTCGTGTTGGGGCAATGGGGGAATATCTCCTGTTGGGGCAATGGGGAATATCTCCTGTTGGGGCAATGGGGAATATCTCCTGTTGGGGCAATGGGGAATATCTCATGTTGGGGCAATGGGGAATATCTCATGTTGGGGCAATGGGGGAATATCCCATGTTGGGGCATTGGGGAATATCTCGTGTTGGGGGCAATGGGGAATATCCCATGTTGGGGCATTGGGGGAATATCCCATGTTGGGGCATTGGGGAATATCTCGCGTTGGGGGCAATGGGGAATATCCCGTGTTGGGGCAATGGGGAATATCTTGCGTCAGGGGCAATGGAGGAATATCCCATGTTGGGGCAATGGGGAATATCTCGCATTGGGGCAATGGGGAATATCTCGCGTTGGGGGCAATGGGGGAATATCTCGTGTTGGGGCAATGGGGGAATATCTCGTGTTGGGGCAATGGGGGAATATCTCGTGTTGGGGCAATGGGGAATGTCTCGTGTTGGGGCAATGGGGGAATGTCTCATGTTGGGGGTAATGGGGGAATATCTCGTGTTGGGGCAATGGGGAATATCTCGTGTTGAGGGCAACGGGGAATATCTCATGTTGGGGGCAATGGGGGAATATCTCGTGTTGGGGGCAATGGGGAATGTCTCGTGTTGGGGGCAATGGGGGAATATCTCATGTTGGGGGCAATGGGGGAATATCTCATGTTGGGGGCAATGGGGGAATATCCCGTGTTGGGGCAAAGGGGGAATATCTCATGTTGGGGGCAATGGGGGAATATCTCGTGTTGGGGCAATGGGGAATATCTCGTGTTGGGGCAATGGGGGAATATCTCGTGTTGGGGCAATGGGGGAATATCTCGTGTTGGGGCAATGGGGGAATATCTCGTGTTGGGGCAATGGGGGAATATCTCGTGTTGGGGGCAATGGGGAATATCTCGTGTTGGGGGCAATGGGGAATATCTCATGTTGGGGGCAATGGGGAATATCTCGTGCTGGGGCAATGGGGAATATCTCGTGTTGGGGCAATGGGGGACTATCTCGTGTTGGGGCAATGGGGAATATCTCCTGTTGGGAGCAAATGTGGAATATCATATGTTGGGGGCAATGAGGGAATATCTCATGTTGGGGGCAATGGGGAATGTCTCGTGTTGGGGGCAATGGGGGAATATCTCATGTTGGGGGTAATGGGGGAATATCTCATGTTGGGGCAATGGGGAATATCCCGTGTTGGGGGCAATGGGGGAATATCTTGTGTTGGGGGCAATGGGGAATATCTCATGTTGGGGGCAATGGGGGAATATCTCATGTTGGGGGCAATGGGGGAATATCTCATGTTGGGGGCAATGGGGGAATATCTCGTGTTAGGGCAATGGGGAATATCTCGTGTTGGGGCAATGGGGGAATATCTCGTGTTGGGGCAATGGGGGAATATCTCGTGTTGGGGCAATGGGGGAATATCTCGTGTTGGGGCAATGGGGAATATCTCGTGTTGGGGCAATGGGGAATATCTCGTGTTGGGGGCAATGGGGAATATCTCATGTTGGGGGCAATGGGGAATATCTCATGTTGGGGGCAATGGGGAATATCTCATGTTGGGGCAATGGGGAATATCTCGTGTTGGGGCAATGGGGGAATGTCTCGTGTTGGGGCAATGGGGAATATCTCCTGTTGGGGCAATGGGGAATATCTCCTGTTGGGGCAATGGGGGAATATCTCCTGTTGGGGGTAATGGGGGAATATCTCGTGTTGGGGGCAATGGGGAATATCTCATGTTGGGGCATTGGGGGAATATCCCATGTTGGGGCATTGGGGAATATCTCGCGTTGGGGGCAATGGGGAATATCCCGTGTTGGGGCAATGGGGAATATCTTGCGTCAGGGGCAATGGAGGAATATCCCATGTTGGGGCAATGGGGAATATCTCGCATTGGGGCAATGGGGAATATCTCGCATTGGGGGCAATGGGGGAATATCTCGTGTTGGGGCAATGGGGGAATATCTCGTGTTGGGGCAATGGGGGAATATCTCGTGTTGGGGCAATGGGGGAATATCTCGTGTTGGGGCAATGGGGGAATATCTCGTGTTGGGGCAATGGGGGAATATCTCGTGTTGGGGCAATGGGGGAATATCTCGTGTTGGGGCAATGGGGGAATATCTCATGTTGGGGGTAATGGGGGAATATCTCGTGTTGGGGCAATGGGGAATATCTCGTGTTGAGGGCAACGGGGAATATCTCATGTTGGGGGCAATGGGGGAATATCTCGTGTTGGGGGCAATGGGGAATGTCTCGTGTTGGGGGCAATGGGGGAATATCTCATGTTGGGGGCAATGGGGGAATATCTCATGTTGGGGGCAATGGGGGAATATCCCGTGTTGGGGCAAAGGGGGAATATCTCATGTTGGGGGCAATGGGGGAATATCTCGTGTTGGGGCAATGGGGAATATCTCGTGTTGGGGCAATGGGGGAATATCTCGTGTTGGGGCAATGGGGGAATATCTCGTGTTGGGGCAATGGGGGAATATCTCGTGTTGGGGCAATGGGGAATATCTCGTGTTGGGGACAATGGGGAATATCTCGTGTTGGGGGCAATGGGGAATATCTCATGTTGGGGGCAATGGGGAATATCTCGTGCTGGGGCAATGGGGAATATCTCGTGTTGGGGCAATGGGGGACTATCTCGTGTTGGGGCAATGGGGAATATCTCCTGTTGGGAGCAAATGTGGAATATCATATGTTGGGGGCAATGAGGGAATATCTCATGTTGGGGGCAAGTGGGAATATGTTGTGTTGGGAGCAATGGGGAATATCTCATGTTTCTATGAATTATTCTGTTCAAAGCTTTAATATAATCATGAGGGTGTTGAGAGACTTGCCATGTCTCCATTATCACTCCAATCAAAATCAACCACCGGAAATACTCGTGGTTTCAGATACCAATGCAACAACAGGAAAGTCTAAAGCCTCCCTGCTGAGGGGTTGGGGGGGGGGGGGGGGGGGGGGGGTGGGAGGGCGGGGCGGGGGGGGGGGGCGGGGGGGGGGGTGGAATCAAAGGGATTTCTGAATGTGTACAAAAGCAAAATACTGCAGATTCTGGAAATCTGAAATAGAAACAAAATATGCTGGAGTTACTCGGGCAGAATGTGTGGAGAGAAGCAAAATCAAAGGTAGTGCGGCTTTTCCCCATAATACCAATCTGTACCTTGTTTCATGTTTCTGCTTTCAGACAGCGCTGACCTTTATTCTGTATTAACACATTCTGCTATTTTGCTTTCAGACAGTGCTACCTGGGGCCAGCACAGTGGCTAGCACTGCGCCAGGGACCCGGGTTCGATTCCCAGTTTGGGTCACTGTCTGTGTGGAGTCTGCACGTTCTCCCCGTGTCTGGGTGCTCTGGTTTCCTCCCACAGTCTGAAAGACGTGCTGGTTAGATGCATTGGCCGTGCTAAATTCTCCCTCAGTGTACCCGAACAGGCGCCGGAGTGTGGCGACTGGGGGATTTTCACAGTAACTTCATTATTCGGCAGCCTGTGCATCAATTCTGGGGCTGCCCATTCCAGCTCCCGTTTCAGCCCACACGAAAGGATCAGTCCACGAAAAGATCAGCCATGATCTTATTGAATGGCGGGGCAGGCTCGAGGGGCCAGATGGCCTATTCCTGCTCCTAGTTCTTATGTTCTTATTATCTCCATTGTAGTGCCGATGACCAAGAGCTTGGTGAAAGACCGACATTTTAACAAATGTCCTGAAGGTGGTAGAGGTGGAGATGTTTAGAGAGTGAATTCCAGGGCTTGGGGCCAAGGCAAATGAAGGCAGCCTCGGCTCATCAGTGGTGGAGAGATTAAAATAGGGGGGTTTGTTGAAGGTCAAGGTTAGAGCAATGCACGTATCTCAGGACACTGTGGGAGATTACAGAGATAGGGAAGAGAACGGCAACCTTCTTCCGTCGGGAAAAAGATACAAAAACATGAGATTGCATACCAACCGAGTCAAGAACAGCTTCTTCACTGCTGCCACCAGACTTTACCTTCTATTAAGTTGACCTTTCTCTGCACCCTAGCTATGACTGTAACACTACATTCTGCACCCTCTCCTTTCCTTATCCCCTATGTAATCTATGAACGGTATGTTTGTCTGTATAGCGCGCAAGAAACAATACTTTTCACTGTATCCCAATACATGTGACAATAATAAATCAAATCAAAAATAAAAGAAAGCATGGAGGGCAGAAAATTAGGACCAAATTAAAATGATAAATGGTCCAACTAATGCATTATTACCCTGGAGCAAAGATACAGTCAAAAATAAACACTTTGAACACTTACCGTTGGAGATAAATCTTCACCATATTCACTCTCTGAAAAATAAAAGGAAGAATACACATGGTTATTGGTGGTAAGGTTGCAATTGTGCTCTCAGGAGTTTAGTTAATACCCTGTTTGCAATTCATTGCATTTATTTAAGGATATAATTATAAGGGCAGCACGGTGGCACAGTGGTTAGCACTGCCGTCTCACAGCGCCAGGGACCCAGGTTCAATTCTGGCCTCGGGTCACTGTCTGTGTGGAGTTTGCACGTTCTCCCCGTGTCCACGTGGGTTTCCTCCGGATGCTCCGGTTTCCTCCCACAGTCCAAAGTTGTGCAGGTTAGGTTGATTGGCCGTGCTAAAAATTGCCCCTTAGTGTCAGGGGGATTGGCAGGGTAAATAGCTGGGATTACGTGGATAGGGCCTGGGTGGGATTGTGGTCAGTGCAGACTCGATGGGCCAAATGGCCTCCTTCTGCACTGTAGGGATTCTCTGATTCTATGTTGGAAGGCTTATTACAGTAACATCTGGGTTGAGTGGGCAAGATTTGAAGAGGCTAAAAGCAAAATACTGCAGATGCTGGAATCTGAAACCAAAAGAGAAAATGCTGGAAAATCTCAGCAGGTCGGGCAGCATCTGGAAGGAGAGAAAAGAGCTGACGTTTCGAGTCCAGACGACCCTTTGTCAAAGCTAAAAGGCACAGAAAGTGGGAGATATTTATACTGCAGGGTGAGGGAATGAAAGATGAGTCATAGCCACAGAAACCAGGGGAAAAGACTGCTAATGGCAGCCCACAGAGAGAATAGAAGGTGTGAATGGTCAAACGGCAGAGAAGCTGAAATCAGAGGGTAAACTGTGACAGATGAAGATGCGGGGGGAGTGGGGAGGAATGGATGGGAGAGAGGTAAAATTGAGAAAAAGGGAAGCAAAGAGGGAGAAAAGGTAAGGGGAGGGGGATAAAGTAGGGGGAAAAGAGTGGGGGAAGAAAAAAAAAGGCAGAGAACAATAAGGTTTGGAGAGGCTAGGATTGTATTCGCTGGAGTTTAGAAGAGTAAGAGGCAACTTGATTGAAACATTCATGATCGGTGCGGAGTCTGCACAATCTCCCTGTGTCTGCGTGGGTCTCCTGCGTGTGGTCTGGTTTCCTCCCACAGTCCAAAGATGTGCAGGTTAGGTGGATTGGCCATGCAAAATTGCCCCTTAGTGTTCAAAGATGTATGGGTTAGGTGGGTTGGCCATGCTAAATTGTCCCTTAGTGTTCAAAGATGTGCAGGTTAGGTGGATTGGCCATGCTAAATTGCCCCTTAGTGTTCAAAGATGTGCAGGTTAGGTGGATTGGCCATGCTAAATTGCCCCTTAGTGTTCAAAGATGTGCAGGTTAGGTGGATTGGCCATGCTAAATTGCCCCTTAGTGTTCAAAGATGTGCAGGTTAGGTGGATTGGCCATGCTAAATTGCCCCTTAGTGTTCAAAGCTGTGCAGGTCATGCTAAATTGCCCCTTAATTCCACCTAACCTACACATCTTTGGACACTAAGAGGTAATTTAGCATGGCCAATCCACCTAATCTGCACATTGTTGGAGTGTGGGAGGAAACCGGAGCACCCAGAGGAAACCCACACAGACACGGGGAGAACGTGCAAACTCTACACAGTCACCCGAGGCTGGAATCGAACCCCGATCCCTGGCCCTGTGAGGCAGCAGTGCTAACCACTGTGCTACCGTGGCACCCTACAATCTAGCATCCAGTTAAATACCTCAATGTTAATGCACACACTTCCTTCTGGTAGTGACTTCCACATCCTAACCACTCACTGGATAAAGAAGTGTCCTCCTGGTGGATTCAGTGATGGTTACCTTGTATTTGCGGCCTCTAGTTTTGATCACTCTTACCGCTGGAAATACCTTCCCTATATAGTCCCACCCAGCCTTCTCTTTCCCAAAGAAAACGGCTCCAACCTGTTCAATCTTGGCTGGTAGGTTGTTACAATCCCTGGAGAGATGAATAACTTTTGAAGAAGAATTTCTGACCTTTCAGTGAGGTGTGGAAAATATAACATGGTAAGATTTCACATTTTAAGACTTTTACTGTAACAAAAGACCAGAAGCAGTATTGACCAAACACAATCATTAGAAGCAACTTTAAACCACAAAGCAGAACTTTTCCCTCTTATTGATAGCACAACTCAAAGCACTCTTCAAAGACATGCTTTACATTCAACTTGTCTCTCCATACTAAAACATGTCGCCCACTAACTGTAGTTAATGTGGATCTTACCTGGAAGCTCTCGGCTTTGGGTCAATGTTGATTTCATTCCCTAGAAGAAGAAAAATAATTTAAACATATAAATTCCTCTTCTGTTCTCCTTAGTGGGTCACATACCATTTCTTTTGTTGTTTCTCTTGGAATGTGGGTATCGCTGGATAGGCCCAGCATCTATGGCCCATTCCCAGTTGCCCCACTAATTCTCCTATCCTATACATCTTGGGACACTAAGGGGACAATTTAGCATGGCTAATCCACATAACCTGCACATCTTGGGACACTAAGGGACAATTTAGCATGGCTAATCCACATAACCTGCACATCTTGGGACACTAAGGGACAATTTAGCATGGTCAATGCACCTAACCAGCACGGTCTTTTGTACTGTCGGAGGGTTTAGCATGGCTAATCCACCTAACCCGCACATCTTATGACTGGGAGAAAAACGGAGCACCCGAAGGAAACCCATGCAGATACAGGGAGAACTTGATGAGGTGGTGGGTGAGCTGCCTTCTTCAGCCGCTGCAGTCCATGAAGTATAGGTACACCCACGGTGCTGTGAGGGAGTTAGGGGATTTTGACCCAGTGACAGTGAAGGAATGGCCGATATATTTCTAAGTCAGGACGGCGAGTGGCTTGGAGGAGAACTTGCAGGTGGTAGCGTTCCCAGGTATCTGCTGCCCTTGTCCTTTTAGATGGAAGTGGTGGCAGGTTTGGAAGGTGCTGCTAAGATGACTTGGTGAGTTGCTGCAATGCATCTTAACTCAGGCTGAATAAGACAGAGAAAAAACCCAAGGGGTCATGGATTCAGTGTTAACCCTTGTGACTTGCTCATCATTAATATCATTCGCTTCCACCTCCACAATGCTAGGCCCTGCTGAAAGTCTTCACAGCTTTCAGACTATACATCTCCAACTCGTTGGCGACAAATGCTGGCCTTGCCAGCGAAGCCCACATCCCATGAAAGGCTAAAGAAAGAAAGAAAAAGGTGGAATTGTCAACCTGTGTGTGGTTACAACATTTGGGTGGTCTTCAAAGGATAAGTTAATGCCCTTCCTACCCATGGCATCAAGTTCAGCATCAAACATTCCTGGTGGGCAGAAGAGGGAGACGGGGCAGTGTGTACAATGCACTACATCATTTCACCAAAGATCCTTAGACAGCGTCTTCCAAACCCACGACCACTTCCATCTAGAAGGACAAGGCAGCAGATACATTGGAACACCTGCAAGTTCCCCTCCAAGTTACTCACCATCCTGACTTGGAAATATATCGGCCGTTCCTTCGCAGTCGCTGGGTCAAAATCCTGGAATTCCCTCCCTAACGGCATTATGGGTCAACCCACAACACGTGGACTGCAGCGATTCAAGATGGCAGCTCACCACCACCTTCTCAAGGGGCAATGTCCTTTAGGGAAGGAAATCTGCCATCCTTACCCGGTCTGGCCTACATGTGACTCCAGATCCACAGCAACATGGTTGCCTCTCAACTGCCCCCGGGGAACAAGGGATGGGCAATAAATGCTGGCCCAGCCAGCGACGCCCATGTCCCACGAATGAATTTTAAAAAAGAATAAATAGTACAGGGATAGGAGGAGATACCCACTCTCGGGTATTGAATATCTGGACAAGGTATCCGGGTGCGGGAAGACATACTTTCATACAATGCCGTCTGCAGAACTTTGGAAGAGTGTCTTGCTCCGGGTCTGTGCTGCTCCAGTCCCTATGGCAGTCAGAAAAATTTGAATGTCTGTTCATCGAGTCCTGAAGAATCAAAACAGATTGATGTCAACTGGGTTGGGATAGGAAAATCTCAATTATGCATTGACTCTCAGTGGTTTAGTTGCACCAGTGGTTGGTGAGCTACACGGATCAGAGGGCCTAGGTTTAACCCCCGCACTGAGCAACCTGATCTCAGTTGGCATAGCAACGTGATGCCTATGGTTTATATTTCAGTGTAGCTTAGTGCACTCACTTCTAAGGTCAAGAAGTCACCAAGGTGAATCTCACATCAATCAAAGCTGCCCGCTTCACTGGCAACACTGAGGGAGCGATGCCTTTAAAAAATATTGGGTGAGATTTCCCAGCCCTTTCCACTGGCTGGATCTGCCACGCAGTGGCACAGTGGTTAGCGCTGCTGCCTCACAGCGCCAAGGGCCCAGGTTCAACTCCGGCTTTCTGTGTGGAGTTTGCACGTTCTCCCCCGTGTCTGCGTGGGTTTCCTCCGGGCGCTCCGGTTTCCTCCCACAGTCCAAAGATGTGCAGGTTAGCTAGATTGGCCATGCTAAAGATGTCCAGAGATGTGTAGGATTTTCATTCATGTCGCTGGCTGGGCCAGCACCTATTGCCCATCCTTAGTTGTCCTTGTACTGAGTGGCTTGCTGGGCCATTTCAAAGGGCAACTGAGAGTCACCCACATTGCTGTGGCTCTGGTAGGCCAGGTAGGCCAGACCGGGTAAGATTTCCTGGTGAGAAGATTTGCTGAACTCCCTCTATAGCAAGGACACCCTTCCTCCGATAAGGACACCAAAACTGCACATAATACTCCAGCTGTGGCCTCACCAACACCCTATACAATTTCAGTAATACATCCCTATCCCTGTACTCAAATCCTCTCACTATGGAAACATAGAACATAGAACAGTACAGCATAGGAACAGGACCTACTGCCCACAATTTTGAGCCGGACATGACGCCAAATTAAACTAACCCCTTCTGCCGGCCCTTGGTCCATATCCCTCTATTCCTCGCATATTCCTGTGCTTATCTAAAAGCCCCTTAAACGCCCCTATCGTCTCTGCCTCCACCACCTAGCAGCACGTTACAGACACCTATCACTCTCTGCGTTTAAAAAAAATTGTGTGATTTCCGGAAGAAATTGTGATTTCAAGAACAAATTAGATGTAGCTCTTGGGGGCTAAAGGGATCAAGGGATATGGGGGGGAAGGGGGGGATCAAGATATTGAATTTGATGATCAGCCATGATCAAAATGAATGGCGGAGCAGGCTCGAAGGGCCGAATGGCCTCCTCCTGCTTCTAGTTTCTATGTTTTGATGTTTCTCTGCCTGTTCAAGTTGCGGTAGCAGAGGGACGGTTGCAAACGTCGTGTCGTAGAGAGACAGATCCAGTGCACACAGAACTAGATTACAGCAGGGGTGGGAGAGGAGTGATGACATTCACGGATGAATGTTAATTAATTTGACGTGCATGGCACTGGATGTTAATTCTTTTTTTCTCCGAATGGCCTACACCTGCTTCTAGTTTCTATGTGACGGGTCAGGCCTCTCTATTCCCGTTTATGGGTGCGGTGTGAGGTGTGAAATAGTCTCCACATTTTTGCAGTGACTACAATTCGGAAGTAACGAATTGAGAGAGAATGTGGGGCATTGCCCATTAGTGGGGGGAAAAGGCAGCGGCAGAGCGGCATCGTCACCGCGGGCACAGAGCAAATGCAAGGCGCTTCTTTGAAGATTGACATGAGGGATTTTACACAGAAATCCAGGTAGTCGGCAGTGCTGTGGCCCTCATTGAGTTGGCGCAGCTGGTTCTTCAGGGTGCCAACCTCTCCTTCCTTCTTCGTCAGCTCCAGCTGAAGGCTGTCCAGTTTCTCTTCCAACGCAAAGATCTGCCGTCGGTACCTGCCGTTATCCAGCATGCTTTGGGCGTACATGGTCTGAGCCTCGTTGCGAACCTTCAGAGCCTGTTAAACAGAGATGGTCAGGAAATTAAAATGGGGATGAAACATCCTACCATTCTGTCGGTTTGGCAATACTTGTATGATTTGCATCCCAAATTGTTGAGATATCTAATCTGTGACCGTATAATGGTTGCTTTTTAATTCTTTCATGGGATCATAGAGTCCCTACAGTGCAGAAGGAGGCCAGGATCATAGAATCCCTACAGGAGGCCATTCGGCCCATCGAGTCTGCACCGAACACAATCCCACCCAGGTCTGCGTGGGTTTCCTCCGGGTGCTCTGATTTTCTCCCACACTCCAAAGATGTGCGGGTTAGGTGGATTGGCCATGTTAAATTGCCCCTTAGTATCAGGGGAAACCAGGTAGGGTAAATATGTAGGGTTACGGGGATAGGGCCTGGGTGGGATTGTTGTTGGTGCAGGCTCGATGGGGCCGAATAGAATCCTCGAATCCCTACAGTGCAGAAGGCGGCTATTCAGCCTATCGAGTCTGCACCAACCACAATCCCACCCAGGCCCTATCCCCATCATCCTATGCATTTACCTTAGCCAGTCCCCCTGACACTAAGGGGGCAATTTAGCGCGGCCAATCCACCTAGCATGGCCTCCTTCCGCTCTGTAGGGATTTGATAAATACTCGGTCAGTCAGTTAACCCCTTCCGCCGACCCCATCCCTCCCCCAGTCTTTGAGATACAATAGTTCAGTTTGAATAGACAGTGGATGGCAGGATGTGCTGGATGTGGACGATACCTGGTCACGCTCCTTCTCCACCTCTTCCAGCTGTTTCAGAATGGTTTCCATCCTGTGTTTGTGCATTTGGCATTCCTTCAGCACCATCGCCGACTGCAGAGTGAGTTCTTCTTTCTCTCTCTGATACTGCAATGACATAAGAACGTATTAATCAGGAGCAGGGGTAGGCCACTCGGCCCCTCATGCCTGCTCTCCCATTCAACAAGATCATGGCTGTAACCACAACCCCACATTCCCTCCGACCCCCCGATAACCTTTCACCCCCTTGTTAAGCAAGAATCCATCCAGCTCTGCCTTATAAATATTCAAAGACTCTGCCTCCACCACCTTTCGAGGAAGAGAGTTCCAAATTCTCAGCACCCTCTGAGAGAAACAATTCTCCTCATCCCTGTTTTAAACGGGCGACCCCTTATTTTTAAACAGTGACCTCCGAGTTTTAGATTCTCCCACAAGTGGAAATATCCTCTCCACATCCACCTTTGTCAAGTCCCCTCAGGATTCTTGCATATTTTAGTCAAGTCGCCTCTTATTTCTCTGAGCTCCAGCAAATACAAGCCAATCCGAGAATCATAGGATAGAATAGGATCATAGAATCCTACAGTGCAGAAGGAGGCCATTCAGCCCATCGAGCCTGCACCGACCACAATCCCACCCAGGCCCTATCCACGGAATGCTATGCAGAATCAAGGATAGTTTAACGGCTGCGGAAAGGCACTTCGAGGGGGATCTGCACACTGAGGTAATATGGGCTGAAGTTAGAAATAGGAAAGGAGCGGTCACGTTGTTAGGAGTTTACTATAGGCCCCCAAATAGTAATAGAGATGTGGAGGAAGAAATTGCTAAGCAGATTATGGATATGTGTGGGGGTCACAGGGAGTTGTCATGGGGGACTTTAACTTTCCAAATATTGATTGGAACCTTTGTAGGTCAAATAGTTCGGATGAGGCAGTTTTTGTGCAGTGTGTGCAGGAGGGTTTCCTGACACAACATGTGAATAGGCCGACAAGAGGTGAGGCCACATTGGATTTGGTACTGGGAAATGAACCGGGCCAAGTGTTAGATTTGGTTGTGGGAGTGCACTTTGGAGATAGTGACCACAATTCGGTGTCTTTTGTTATTGCAATGGAGAGGGATAGGGCCGTACGGCAGGGCAAGGTTTACAATTGGGGGAGAGGTAATTATGATGCGATTAGGCAAGAATTAGGGGGCATAAGATGGGAACAGAAACTGTCAGGGAAAGGCACTAATGAAAAGTGGAACTTTTTCAAGGAACAAATACTGGGTGTCCTTGATAGGTATGTCCCTGTCAGGCAAAGAGGAAATGGCCGAGTGAGGGAACCATGGTTCACGAAAGAGGTGGAATGTCTTGTGAAAAGGAAGAGGGAAGCTTATGTAGGGATGAGGAAACAAGGTTCAGATGGCTCAATTGAGGGTTACAAGTTAGCAAGGAATGAGCTGAAAAAGGGGCTTAGGAGAGCTAGGAGGGGACATGAGAAGTCCTTGGCGGGTCGGATCAAGGAAAACCCCAAGGCTTTTTACTCTTATGTCAGGAATAAAAGAATGACCAGGGTGAGGTTAGGGCCGGTCAAGGACAGTAGTGGGAACTTGTGTATGGAGTCAGTAGAGATAGGCGAGGTGATGAATGAATACTTTTCTTCAGTGTTCACCAAGGAGAGGGGCCATGTTTTTGATGAAGAGAAGCTGTTACAGGCTAATAGGCTGGAGGAAATAGATGTTCGGAGGGAGGATGTCCTGGCAGTTTTGAATAAACTGAAGGTCGATAAGTCCCCTGGGCCTGATGAAATATATCCTAGGATTCTTTGGGAGGCAAGGGATGAGATTGCAGAGCCTTTGGCTTTGATCTTTGGGTCCTCACTGTCCACGGGGATGGTGCCAGAGGACTGAGAGTGGTGAATGTTGTTCCTCTGTTTAAGAAAGGGAATAGAAATGACCCTGGTAATTATAGACCGGTTAGTCTTACTTCGGTGGTTGGTAAATTGATGGAAAAGCTCCTTAGGGATGGGATTTACGACCATTTAGAAAGATGCGGATTAATCCGGGGTAGTCAGCACAGATTCGTGAAGGGCAAGTCGTGCCTCACAAATTTGATTGAATTTTTTGAGGAGGTAACTAAGTGTGTTGATGAAGGTAGGGCAGTTGATGTCATATACATGGATTTTAGTGAGGCGTTTGATAAGGTCCCCCATGGTCGGCTTATGATGAAAGTAAGGAGGTGTGGGATAGAGGGAAAGTTGGCCGATTGGATAGGTAACTGGCTGTCTGATCGAAGACAGAGGGTGGTGGTGGATGGAGAATTTTCGGACTGGAGGCAGGTTGCTAGCGGAGTGCCGCAGGGATCAGTGCTTGGTCCTCTGCTCTTTGTGATTTTTATTAATGACTTAGAGGAGGGGGCTGAAGGGTGGATCAGTAAATTTGCTGATGACACCAAGATTGGTGGAGTAGTGGATGAGGTGGAGGGCTGTTGTAGGCTGCAAAGAGACAGATAGGATGCAAAGCTGGGCTGAAAAATGGTAAATGGAGTTTAACCCTGATAAATGTGAGGTGATTCATTTTGGTAGGACTAATTTAAAATGTGGATTACAGGGTCAAAGGTAGGGTTCTGAAGACTGTGGAGGAACAAAGAGATCTTGGGGTCCATATCCACAGATCTCTAAAGGTTGCCACTCAAGTGGATAGAGCTGTGAAGAAGGCCTATAGTGTGTTTGCTTTTATTAACAGGGGGTTGGAGTTTAAGAGCTGTGGGGTTATGCTGCAACTGTACAGGACCTTGGTGAGACCACATTTGGAATATTGTGTGCAGTTCTGGCCACCTCACTATAAGAAGGATGTGGAAGCACTGGAAAGAGTGCAGAGGAGATTTACCAGGATGCTGCCTGGTTTGGAGGGTAGGTCTTATGAGGAAAGGTTGAGGGAGCGAGGACTGTTCTCTCTGGAGCGGAGGAGGCTGAGGGGAGACTTAATAGAGGTTTATAAAATGATGAAGGGGATAGATAGAGTGAACGTTCAAAGACTATTTCCTCGGGTGGATGGAGCTATTACAAGGGGGCATAACTATAGGGTTCATGGTGGGAGATATAGGAAGGATATCAGAGGTAGGTTCTTTACGCAGAGAGTGGTTGGGGTGTGGAATGGACTGCCTGCAGTGATAGTGGAGTCAGACACTTTAGGAATATTTAAGCGGTTATTGGATAGGCACATGGAGCACACCAGGATGATAGGGAGTGGGATAGCTTGATCTTGGTTTCAGATAAAGCTCGGCACAACATCGTGGGCCGAAGGGCCTGTTCTGTGCTGGACTGTTCTATGTTTCTATGTTTCTATGTTTACTCTGCTAATCCCTTAAGGGGCAATTTAGCATGGCCAATCCACCTAACCTACACATCTTTGGACACTAAGGAGCAATTTAGCATAATCAATCAACCTAACCGGCACATCTTTGGACACCAAGAGGCAATTTAACATGGCCAATCTACCTAACCTGCATGTTTTTGGAGTGTGGGAAGAAAGCGGAGCACCCGGAGGAAACCCGCGCAGACACGGGGAGAATGTGCAAACTCCACACAAGACAGTGACCTGAGGCCGGAATTGAAGCCAGGTCCCTGGTGCCGTGAGGCAGCAGCGCTAACCTCCGTGTCATCCTGTCCAACCTTTCCTCATAAGACAACCTGCCCATTCCCGGTATTAGTTAGTAAACCTTCTCTGAACTGCCTCAAACACCTACATGTTAGTAGGAAATTGCAGTGTGCCAATTGGATGGCTGATTACAGTCTGGCAACAGATCAATAAAATGTTTTTCCGTGGCTTAAAGATGCTGAGTTTGTGCTTTATCATTGCAAGATTTGCTGGCCAAACACTGCTAATATTCTCCGAGATTTGTGATTCTGTGAGCTGGTCCCAAAAGTGTTCGGGCAGAGTTTAAACCAACCCATGACATCAACGAGGAGAATGTTAAACCATCAGTGGGTAAATTATAATGACAAATCTGGAATCCCGATAGTGCAGAAGAGGCCATTCGGCCCATCAGGTCTGCACCGACTCTCAGACAGAGTATCTTACCCAGGCTCCCTCTCCCACCCTGTCTCTGACACACCACACATTTCCCATGGTCGATCCATCTCATGTGCACATCTTAGGACACTAAGGGGCAATTTAGCATGGCCAATCCACCTAACCTGCGCATCTTAGGACACTAAGGGGCAATTTACCATGGCCAATCCACCTAACCTGCGCATCTTAGGACACTAACGGGCAATTTACCATGGCCAATCCACCTAACCTGCGCATCTTTGGACACGAAGGGGCAATTTACCATGGCCAATCCACCAAACCTGCACATCTTAGGACACTAAGGGGCAATTTAGCATGGCCAATCCACCTAACCTGCGCATCTTTGGACACGAAGGGGCAATTTACCATGGCCAATCCACCAAACCTGCACATCTTAGGACACTAAGGGGCAATTTAACCTGGCCAATCCACCTAATCCACACAGCTTTGAAATCTGGGAGGAAACGGAGCACCTGGAGGGGAACCCATGCAGACACGGGGAGAATGTGCAAACTCAACACAGACAGTGACCCGAGGCCGGAATTGAACCCGGGTCACTGGCGCTGTGAGGCAGCAGTGCTAACCACTGTGCTACCGTGCCCGCCACAATACCTTCCACCACAAACCGTGTACCCTTTTCTCCACTTTCATCAAGAAACTCAGTCTGCAACACAATGTTCGAAACTGAGCCATGCTGTTTTAGTCCACATTCAATTACTTTATCTCGGAGTTCCTCAGCTTGCTGGAGTTCCATGGTAGTGTTGTAGAATTTCTCGACCAATTCCTGCCTGTCTTCCAATGCCTCCTTCCGGTCGTGATCCATGATATCCAGGAGGGCCTTCTCGGTGCTGGGAAGAGTGTTCTTCACCTGTCGCAGGGAATGAACAACAGAGATTCCTTTTTGGAGAAAGCTCATGAGGAGTTTACTCTAACCCGGTGAGATCCATTCCCCGTTTCTATCAGTGTGACAAATGAGATTTGATTTGGGAGTGGAGGGGGGGATAAGTACATGGCAGATTAAGTACGCATGGATTCTAGATCAAGACAGCCTGAAGGAGTGGCATACTGCTCTGAAACCATACCCACACTGCCATCCTGGAGTCACCATTCGCTCAAGGCTTTTGTGGGCAGGTGAAACCCGACCCTAATCATAGAATCATAGAAACCCTACAGTGCAGAAGGAGGCCATTCGGCCCATCGAGTCTGCACCGACCACAATCCCACCCAGGCCCTACCCCCACATATTTACCCGCTAATCCCTCTAACCTACGCATCTCAGGGACAATTTTAACCTGGCCAATCAGCCTAACCCGCTCATCTTTGGACTGTAGAAAAGACATACGGTGCAGCAAAAGGCCATTCGGCCCATCAAGCCTGCACCAACAATAATCCCACCCAGACCTATCCCTGTAACTTACCCTAGTTAGTCCCCCTGACACTAAGGGACAATTTAGCATGGCCAATCCACCTAACCCACGTACCTTTGGACACAGAGGGGCAATTTAGCATGGCCAATCCACCTAACCCACGCACCTTTGGACACGGAGGGGCAATTTAGCATGGCCAATCCACCTAACCTGCACATCTTTGGTCACTAAGGGACAATTTAGCATGGCCAATCCACCTAACCTGCACATCTTTGGGCACTAAGGGGCCATTTAGCATGGCCAATCCACCTAACCTGCACATCTTTGGTCACTAAGGGACAATTTAGCATGGCCAATCCACCTAACCTGCACATCTTTGGGCACTAAGGGGCAATTTAGCATGGCCAATCCACCTAACCTACACACCATAGAACCATAGAAAATTACAGCTCAGAAACAGGCCTTTTGGCCCTTCTTGTCTGTGCCGAACCATTTTATGCCTAGTCCCACTGACCTGCACTTGGACCATATCCCTCCACACCCCTCTCATCCATGAACCCGTCCAAGTTTTTCTTAAAGTTTAAAAGTGACCCCGCATTTACCACTTTATCCGGCAGCTCATTCCACACTCCCACCACTCTCTGCGTGAAGAAGCCCCCCCTAATATTCCCTTTAAACTTTTCTCCTTTCACCCTTAACCCATGCCCTCTGGTTTTTTTCTCCCCTAGCCTCAGCGTAAAAAGCCTGCTTGCATTCACTCTATCTATACCCATCAAAATCTTATACACCTCTATCAAATCTCCCCTCAATCTTCTACGCTCCAGGGAATAAAGTCCCAACCTATTCAATCTCTCTCTGTAACTCAGCTTCTCAAGTCCCGGCAACATCCTTGTGAACCTTCTCTGCACTCTTTCAATCTTATTTACATCCTTCCTGTAACTAGGTGACCAAAACTGTACACAATACTCCAAATTCGGGCTCACCAATGCCTTATATAACCTTACCATAACACTCCCAACTTTTATACTCAATACTCCGATTTATAAAGGCCAATGTACCAAAGGCACTCTTTACGACCCTATCCACCTGTGACGTCACTTTTAGGGAATTCTGTACCTGTATTCCCAGATCCCTCTGTTCAACTGCACTCTTCAGAGTCCTACCATTTACCCTGTACGTTCTTCTTTGGTTTGTCCTTCCAAAGTGCAATATCTCACACTTGTCTGCGCTAAATTCCATTTGCCATTTTTCAGCCCATTTTTCTCGTTGGTCCAAATCCCTCTGCAAGCTTTGGAAACCTTCCTCTCTGTCCACTACACCTCCAATCTTTGTATCATCAGCAAACTTGCTGATCCAATTTATCACATTATCATCCAGATCATTGATATAGATGACAAACAACAATGGACCCAACACCGATCCCTGCGGCACACCACTAGTCACAGGCCTCCACTCAGAAAAGCAATCCTCCACAACCACTCTCTGGCTTCTTCCATTGAGCCAGTGTCTTATCCAATTTACTACCTCCCCATGTATACCTAGCGACTGAACCTTCCTAACCTTTGAGGGACCTTGTCAAAGGCCTTGCTGAAATCCAGGTAGACAACATCCACCGCCTTCCCTTCATCCACTTTCCTGGTAACCTCCTCGAAAAACTCTAATAGATTGGTCAAACATGACCTACCACGCACAAAGCCATGTTGACTCTCCCTAATAAGTCCCTGTCTATCCAAATATTTGTAGATCCTATCCCTTATCACACCTTCCAATAACTTGCCCACCACCGACGTCAAACTTACTGGCCGATAATTTCCCGGATTTCTTTTGGAACCTTTTTTAAACAACGGAACAACATGAGCCACCCTCCAATCATCCGGCACCTCCCCCGTGAATACTGACATTTTAAATATGTCTGCCAGGACCCCTGCAAGTTCAACACTAGCTTCCCTCAAGGTCCGTGGGAATACCCTGTCCGGTCCTGGGGATTTATCCACTCTGATTTGCCTCAAGACAGCGAGCACCTCCTCCCCTCCACACCTTTGGACACGGAGTGGCAATTTAGCATGGCCAATCATTCTAACCCACGCATCTTTGGACACTAAGGGGCAATTTAGCATGGACAATCCACCTAACCAGCACATCTTTAGACACTAAGGGGCAATTTAGCATGGCCAATCCACCTAACCTGCACATCTTTGGACAGTGGGAGGAACCCAGGGCACCCGGAGGAAACCCATTCAGACACAGGGAGAATGCGCGAACTTCACCCAGACAGTAACCCAAGGCCGGAATCGAACTCAGGTCCCTGGAGTGATGAGGCAGCAGTGCTAACCACTGCGCCACCGTTTCTCTTTAAAAATCATTCATTGGATGTGGGTTTTGCTGGCGAGGCCTGTATTTATTGCCGATACCTAATTGCCTTTGAGAAGGTGGTAGTGAGCTGTGTTCTTGAACTGCTGCAGTCCATGTGATGTAGGTACACCCACAGTGCTGTTAGGAAGGGAGATCCAGGATTTTGACCCAGCGACAGTGAAGGAACAACAATATATTTCCAAGTCGGGATAGTGAGTGACTTGAAGGGGAACTTCTAGATAGTGATGTTCCCAGCTATCTGCTGCTCGTTCTAGGTGGTAGAGGTCATGAGTTTGGAAGGTGCTGTTTAAGGAGCCTTGGTGAGTTGCTGCAGTACGTCTTGTAGATGGTACACACGGCTGCCACTGGGCATCGGTGGTGAAGAGAGTGAATGTTTGTGGATGGGGTGCCAATTAGAGGAGGCAGTGGCCTAGTGGTATTATGGCTAGGAACGCCAGAAACTCAGCTAATCTTCTGGGGACCCGGCTTCGAATCCCGCCACAGCAGATGGTGGAATTTGAATTCAATAAAAAATATCTGGAATTAAGAATCTACTGATGACCATGAAACCATTGTTAATTATCAGAAAAACCCATCTGATTCACTAATGTCCTTTAGGGAAGGAAATCTGCCGTCCTTACCTGGTCTGGCCTACATGTGACTCCAGAGCCACAGCAATGTGGTTGACTCTCAACTGCCCTCCAAGGGCAACTAGGCATGGGCAATAAATGCTGGCCCAGCCAGTAATACCCATATCCCACGAATTAATAAAAAGTCAAGCAGGCTGCATTAAACATAAGAACTAGGAGCAGGAGTCGGCCATCTGAGCCCTCGAGCCTGCTCCGCCATTCAATAAGATCATGGCTGATCTTTTCGTGGACTCAGCTCAGCTCCTGCTGTGGGATGGTCTTGTCCACAATCGGGGGAGTGGAGGGGGTGGTGAGGGGTGGAGGGCGGAAGGGCGCAGGGGGTAGGGTGACGGGGGGGTGCAGCAGAAGCAGGATGAGGT
This sequence comes from Mustelus asterias, assembly GCF_964213995.1. Classification (NCBI taxonomy): domain Eukaryota; kingdom Metazoa; phylum Chordata; class Chondrichthyes; order Carcharhiniformes; family Triakidae; genus Mustelus; species Mustelus asterias. The sequence goes on from NC_135821.1 coordinate 13,246,225, forward strand.
TTTCGGTTGCGTTGCTGAGCCAGGTGTTGAGCCGGCGACAGGGGTCAGGGGTCAGGTACCTGTATGAAGTGTTGCAGTTGCTGAATGGTGCTCTGTAACTGCTCGTTGTCCAGCTGCAGCTTTGTGAGGCTGGGTCTGCTCGGCATTTGCTCAATGTCCATCTTCAGCTTGCTGGAGAGTTTCCGCGCCATCAGGCACTCCTCCTGTATCCCGTGCAGCCTGCACTTCATCTGGTCATTCTGAAAGAGGGGTGAACATGTCATAGTGAGGCAGAGCAGGCCCTGGCCTGACACAGACCCTGACACAGACCCTGACACAGACCCTGACACAGACCCTGACACAGACCCTCACCCTGACAGTGACCCTGACCTTGACCTTGACCCTGCCCTGCCCTGACCCTTACCCTGACACTGACCCCGGCCTGACCCTGGCCCAGATCTTGACCGTGACCCTAACCTGACCCTGTCCCTGACCTGGTTCTCACTGGTAGCCCGGTGACATGCTGCATTCTGACCCCTCACCCAGCTGTGTGTGGGACTGCCCCCATTCCCATCTATCCAGATATAACCAGGCATCACCCCACAATGCTTTCTCCCTTCATATCCCTTCACTGTTACCTCGAGTGTCCCCCTATCGGCACGCTGGCACAGTGGTTAACACTGCTGCCTCACAGCGCCAGGGACCCGGGCTCGATTCCTGGTTTGGGTCACTGTCTGTGTAGAGTTTACACATTCTCCCCGTGTCTGCGTGGGTTTCCTCCGAGTGCTCCAGTTTCCTCCCACAAATTTTTGGACTGTCTGCGGAGAACCTGGGTCTCCATGGGGCCTACCACCCAGGCCATAACCAACAAAGCAAGCGCCTAAAATAAATTTAGCTGAATGTGAGGCAGGGAGACGAGTGTTTCTCCCAACCCCACATTAATCTGGCTGAGCCGCTGACCATCCCCTTCCCCCAACTCCCGCATGGTCACATGATCACCCTTCCCCCTCCCGCTTACCCCAACTCCAAGGGCTTGGTTCAGGGTCCGTTGCTGTGGACTCTGTGCTCATTGGCCCAGGAATTAACACACTACCCGGACTAAACCAAACATTTCAGACTTTTGAGCTTGACATATTGGCTGGTACTATTTTCTCCCTTTAAGATCCCCCGTTTGTCTGATTGCTGATTGCGACACGGTGGCACAGTGGGTTAGCACTGCTGCCTCACAGCGCCAGGGACCCGAGTTCGATTCCCGGCTTGGGTCACTGTCTGTGCGGAGTCTGCACGTTCTCCCCGTGTCTGCGTGGGTTTCCTCCGGGTGCTGTGTTTTCCTCCCACAGTGCAAAAGATGTGTAGGTTAAGTGGATTGGCCATGCTAAATTGCCCCTTAGTGACCAAAGATGTGTAGGTTAAGTGGATTGACCGTGCTAAATTGCCTCTTAGTGTCCAACGATTTAAAGTTTATTTATTTATTAGTCACAAGTAAGACTTACATTAACACTGCAATGTAGTTACTGCGAAGCTCCTGTGAAATTCCCCTAGTCGCCACAGTCCGGCACCTGTTCGGGTCAATGCACCCTAACCAGCACGTCTTTCAGAATGTGGGAGGAAACCGGAGCACCCGGAGGAAACCCACGCAGACACGGGGAGAACATACAGACTCCACACAGACAGTGACCCAAGCCAGGAATCGAACCCAGGTCTCTGGCGCTGTGAAGCATCAGTGCTAACAACTGTGCTACCGTGCCGTCCCAATGAGTGGGTTAGGTGGATTGGCCATGCTAAATTGCCCCTTAGTGTGAGGGGGACTAGCTAGGGTAAATGAGTGGGGTTATGGGGATAGGGCCTGGGTGGGATTATGGTCAGTGCAGACTCGGGAGGCTGAATGGCCTCCTTCTGCACTGTAGGGATTCTGTGGTTCTATGCTAAAACAATAGATGGGTTGTTTGCCTTGGATGAGAGACGTTGCTCAGAGCGAACACAAGATGGCGCCACATCCTCTGTCACCATTGACTCAATTGTGGCCTTCCGATCTGGGCACAGCCTGAAGAGTTTTTTTTCATTCATAGAAACCCTTCAGTACAGAAAGAGGCCATTCGGCCCATCGAGTCTGCACCGACCACAATCCCACCCAGGCCCTACCCCCATATCCCTACATATTTTACCCGCTCACCCCTCTCATCTACGCATCCCAGGACACTAAGGGCAATTTAGAATGGCCAATCAACCTAACCCGCACATCTTTGGACTGTGGGAGGAAACCGGAGCACCCGGAGGAAACCCACGCAGACACGAGGAGAATGTGCAAATCCACACAGACAGTGACCCGAGCCGGGAATCGAACCCAGGTCCCTGGAGCTGTGAAGCAGCACTGTGCTACCGTGCCGCCCCCAAGTGTGAATGATGCTGTATTTTCAGGCACATTACCTCACCTAGAACTCTCGCTCTCTCAATATAAAGCTCTCCTAACCATAGGAGTCACAGTTTGAGGATAACCTTTTAGAACTGAGGTGAGGAGAAATTTCTTCACCCAGAGGGTGGTGAATGTGTGGAATTCACTCCCACAGAAAGTAGTTGAGGCCAAAACGTTGTGTGATTTGAAGAAGAAATTAGATATAGCTCTTGGGGGTAAAGGGATCATGGGACATGGGAGGAAGGGGGGAATCAGGATATTGAATTTGATGATCAGCCATGATCAACATGAATGGCGGAACAGGCTCGAAGGGCCGAGTGGCCTCCTCCTGCTTCTACTTTCTATATTTCTATGTTTCTCTGTAGCACGCAGTTAGTACTGGATTTCGACGAGCCTCGACCACCACCTCCCCCTTCCACCGCACCCCTCCTCGATCATCACAATGGTTTCAGTCAAGCCCGCGGTTGGATAATTATCACCCATCTAATCCAAGGCCCTCGTCTAAGTCTTATTCCAATCCTTACCCCTTGAGGTTCACTTGTATTTCAATGTGTCAGTGTCTTGCTCATAAGAATACTGAACAAATGGGTAACAACGTGAACCCAAGGCTCGACTGTGCCTAGGCAACTGCTAGGCCCAAATTTGGGCCTCAGGCCTCACTGCTGCAGGTGGCCGAGTTACCTGACTCCATTCCACACGGGGTTTGTTTTTTAAAGAACAATACAGCACGGGAACAGGCCCTTTGGCCCATCAAGCCTGCGCACATACACGGTTTCTATCCCTCTGTTCACCTCCCATTCCTGTGTCTAACAAGACTTGCCTTGAATGTTGCCAACGTGCACACTTCCACTACCTCCACTGGCAAAGTGTTCCAGACACCCACCGTTCTCTGTGTGAAAGATGTTCCCCGCAAGTCTGCCCTAAACTTGCCCCCCCGCTCTCAAGTTAAACCTGTACCCTCTTGTAGTTGATCTTTCAGCCCTGGGAAAAAAGCCTCTGACTATCCATCCTGTCTATGCCTCTCATCATTTTTTAGATGTATTGACTTTAATCAGGCAATTGAGGTGGGCCTGTTAGAATATGAGCTCCCTGATTAAGGGCCAAATTGATGGGCCAATCAAGGAGCCTCTTGCTTTGGATTTAACCAGGCGTGTCAGTTCCTCTGGGACTCCGAGTGTAGACTGCTCACTGAACGCGCTCTGTAGGCTGTTGTCAGACTTATAAATAAAGGGACTTCTGCCTCTGAGGACTTATTACGGTAGCCCTCTATCAGGTCGCCCCTCATCTATCCAGTGAAAACAATCCGAGTTTATCCAACCTCTCCTCATAGCCAATGCCCTCGAGACCAGGCAACATCCTGGTGAACCTTCTTTGCGCTCCCTCCAAATCTTCCATGTCCTTCTGGCAGTGTGGCGACCAAAATTGCACACAATATTCCAAATGTGGTCTTATTCTTTGGGGGGGAGGAAATGTGGAAGAGGGTACCGGGGGGGCGGCTATTGTAGGCCACAAACCACGCTCAGGGAATCCTAGCTCCTAATCATACCTAAAGCAACATCCCTGTTTGATGGCAGCCACTTGCCAAGCCGTACCACCCCTGGAAACCACCACCCTGCGGTGGGAGTAGGCGAACTGTGCCAAATGTTCTAGAGTTTGGAAGAGTGAGAGGTGATCTCGCTGAGACCTCCAAAATACTTCAAGAAATAGGCAGGGTAGAAGTTTTCCTTGGTTGGAGAGTCCAGAACAAGTACAACTGGTGGGAGTACTCTATAGACCCCCTAATAACAGCTATACTGTAGGTTAGAGGATAAATCAAGAGATAATGAAGACTGTAGGCTTGGGTTGTTTGCGTTGGAGCAGAAATCATAGAAACCCTACAGTGCAGAAAGAGGCCATTCGGCCTATCAAGTCTGCACCGACCACAACCCCACCCAGGCCCTACCCCCATATCCCTCCATATTTTACCCGTTAATCCCTCTAACCTACGCATCTCAGGACACTAAGGGACAATTTTAGCATGGCCAATCAACCTAACCCGCACATCTTTGGACTGTGGGAGGAAACCGGAGCACCCGGAGGAAACTCACGCAGACACGAGGAGAATGTGCAAACTCCACACAGACAGTGACCCAAGCCGGGAATCGAACCCAGGTCCCTGGAGCTGTGAAGTCGCAGTGCTAATCACTGTGCTACCGTGCCATCCCAAAAGTGAGGGGGGAATCTAATTGAAACATACAAGATCCTGAGATGACAGATGAGTTTTTATGACAATTGTTTCATGGTAAAGATTAGACTTTTAATTCCAGATCTTTATTGATTACAAATTCCTTCATCTGCCATGGTGGGATCCGAACCTGGGACCCCGGAGGATTACCCTAGTTTTCTAGATTACTCATCCAGTGACAATACCACTATGCCACCATCAGAGGGGCAACCTGATCAAAGTGTACAAGACTATGAGGGACATGGGCAGAGTGGATAAGGGGCAGATGTTCCCCTTAGCTGATTCATTCACAAGGGCACACAAGTTCGAGGTGAAGGACAGGATGTGTCGGCACAGACTTGATGGGTCGAAGGGCCTCCTCTGCACTGTATGATTCTAAAGAGTGAAAGAAAATGAACAAACATTGGGGAAGGTCCGAAACGGCCTCAGATTTTGGATCAGTCGGCAATCTTTGTTCCCGATATTGGGAAAGATATGGATACAGGCCCCGCTTCATTGACAAGGCTGTATCTGATCCATGGCAAACAAAGAGATTCAGCCAAGCAGGTGGGGTCCAAGTTCAAAAGCACGCACAGAGGTTGGGTTTAGCTTCTTAAGAAACCCAATCTGGCCTCTTAAGCATGGTGGCGCAGTGGTTAGCACTGCTGCCTCACAACACCAGGGACCCAGGTTAGATTCCTGGCTTCGGTCACTGTCTGTGTGGAGTCTGCACATTCTCTTCGTGTCTGCGTAGGTTTCCTCCGGATGCTCCGGTTTCCTCCCACAGTCCAAAAGATAGATAGAAACATAGAAAACTACAGCACAAAACAGGCCCTTCGGCCCCACAAGTTGTGCCGAACATATCCCTACCTTTTAGGCCTACCTATAACCCTCCATCCTATTAAGTCCCATGTACTCATCCAGGAGTCTCTTGAAAGACCCTATTGAGTCTGCCTCCACCACCACTGACGGCAGCCGATTCCACTCGCCCACCACCCTCTGTGTGAAAAACTTCCCCCCAACATTTCCCCTGTACCTACCCCCCAGCACCTTAAACCCGTGTCCTCTCGTAGCAGCCATTTCCACCCTGGGAAAAAGCCTCTGAGAGTCCACCCGATCTATGCCTCTCAACATCTTATATACCTCTATTAGGTCTCCTCTCATCCTACGTCTCTCCAAGGAGAAAAGACCGAGCTCCCTCAGCCTATCCTCATAAGGCATGCCACTCAATCCAGGCAACATCCTTGTAAATCTCCACTGCACCCTTTCAATCTTTTCCACATCTTTCCTGTAATGAGGTGACCAGAACTGAGTACAGTACTCCAAGTGGGGTCTGACGAGGGTCTTATATAGCTGCATCATTATCCCCGGACTCCTAAACTCAATCCCTCGATTGATAAAGGCCAGCACACCATACGCCTTCTTAACCACCTCCTCCACCTGCGGGGCCGATTTTAGAGTCCTATGGACCCGGACCCCAAGGTCCTTCTGATCCTCTACCGTACTAAGAGTCTTTCCCTTTATATTGTACTCTTTCATCCCATTCGACCTGCCAAAATGGACCACTACGCATTTATCTGGGTTGAAGTCCATCTGCCACTTCTCCGCCCAGTCTTGCATCCTATCTATGTTCCTCTGTAACTTCTGACATCCCTCCAGACTATCCACAACCCCACCAACCTTCGTGTCGTCGGCAAACTTACCAACCCATCCCTCCACTTCCTTATCCAGGTCATTTATGAAAATGACAAACAGCAAGGGTCCCAGAACAGATCCCTGGGGCACACCACTGGTGACCGACCTCCTATTAGAAAAAGACTCATTTATACACACTCTCTGCCTCCTTTGGGCAAGCCAGTTCTGGATCCACAGGGCAGCAGCCCCTTGGATCCCATGCCTTCTCACTTTTTTGAGAAGCCTTGCATGGGGGACCTTACCGAACGCCTTGCTAAAATCCATATAAACCACATCTACCGCTTTCCCTTCGTCAATGTGTTTAGTCACATTTTCGAAGAACTCCACCAGGCTCGTAAGGCACGATCTGCCTTTGACAAAGCCATGCTGAGTATTCTTGAGCATACTAAACCTCTCTAAATGCTCATAAATCTTGTCCCTCAGGATCTTCTCCATCAGCTTACCAACCACTGAGGTTAGACTCACCGGTCGGTAATTTCCTGGGCTATCCCTATTCCCCTTCTTGAAAATAGGAACCACATCCGCAATCCTCCAATCCTCCGGCACCTATCCCGTCTCCATCGACGACACAAAGATCATCACCAGAGGCTCTGCAATCTCTTCCCTCGCCTCCCACAGTCACCTGGGGTACATCCCATCCGGACCCGGCGACCCATGATGTGTAGGTTAGGTGGATTGGCCATGCTGAATTGCCCTTAGTGTCCAAAGATGTGCAGGTTAGGTGGATTGGCCATGCTAAATTGCCCATTAGTGTCCAAAGATGTGTAGGTTAGGTGCATTGGCCGTGCTAAATTGACCCTCAGTGTACCCGAACAGGCGCTGGAGTGTGGTGACTAGGGGATTTTCACAGTAACTTCATTACAGTGTTAATGTAAGCCTACTTGTGACATAAATCAATACACTTTATCCTAAAGAGTGGATATTAATTTTAAAATACTCTGGTGAGGTGAGCAGAGAACTTAGCATGGCCAATGCACCCTAACCAGCACGTCCTTTGGACTGTGGGAGGAAACCGGAGCACCCGGAGGAAACCCACGCAGACACGGGGAGAACGTGCAAACTCCACACAGTGAGTGATCCAAGCCAGGAATCGGAGCCGGGTCCCTGGCGCTGTGAGGCAGCAGTGCTATCCACTGTGCCATGTCGGCCAGACTGAGCAGAGTGAAAGTTCCTGGGGTGGGATTTGAACCCAGAGTTGCTGGCCCAGAGGCAGGGATGCTACCCACAGTGCCACCTCCAGCCTTGTATGTGCCAGAAGCCTGACTATGCATGAGCAGTGCTTTGAAAAAGAGGAAAAGTATCCCCAGAGTCGCTGCCAATATTTATCCCTAACTGATCTACAACTCAAAAGAAAAATGAGATTGTCTAGTGGTTGGGAGAGGATGGGTGGGTGGCAAGGGGGAGTGGGTAAGCTGGTTACTGCACTTCCCAAGCCAAGGTGCCAAGTGGAAGTGAGGGGGGGGTAACTCCTGAAGGGGTGTATTGAACAGCACTGGCAATGGAGACGTAAGGAGAGGTGTGGGGCGAGGGGGTGGCGGGGGGGGGGGGGGGGGGGAAGAGGATTCAGATCCCCTTCACCCACACCATCCTAATAAAAACTGAACTGTTTCCCAAGGGATAATAGGTGAGGAGGGGAGGCAATGGCATAGTGGTATTATCGCTAGACTATTTATCTAGAAACTCAGCTCATGTTCTGGGGACCTGGGTTCGAATCCCGCCACAGCAGCTGGTGGAATTCGAATTCTATAAAAATTATCTGGAATTAGGAATCTACTTAATTTGATGACCATGAAACATTGTCGGAAAGACACTAATTTCCCTTTAGAGAAGGAAATCTGCCGTCCTCACCTAGTCTGGCCGACATGGCTCAGTGGTTCCGGCCTCGGGTCACTGTCTGTGTGGAGTCTGCAAATTCTCCCCGTGTCTGCTTGGGTTTCCTCCGGGTGCTCCGGTTTCCTCCCACAGTCTGAAAGATGTGCATTGGCCATGCTAAATTCTCCCTCAGTGTACCCGAACAGGGGCCGGAGTGTGACAACTAGGGGATTTTCACAGTAACTCCATTGCAGTGTTAATGTAAGCCTACTTGTGACACTAATAAAATAAATTTTAAATGTGATTCCAGAGTCACAGCAATGTGGTTGACTCTCAACTGCCCTCCAAAGGCAACTAGGGATAGGCAATAAATCCTGGCCAGCCAGCGACGCCAATGTCCCATGAATGAATGAAAAGAAAAGGCAGGGCGGTCATTTTCAACAAGACTATAGGGCAAGAATCAGTGATTTCCCATGATGCACTGCAAGTGGGCACAGTGATTTCCCATGATGCACTGGGAGTGTGAACCAGTGATTTCCCATGATGCACTGGGAGTGTGAACCAGTGATTTCCCATGATGCACTGGGAGTCTGAACCAGTGATTTCCCATGATGCACCGGGAGTGTGAATTAATGATTTCCCATGATGCACTGGGAGTGTGAACCAGAGATTTCCCACGATGCACCGGGAGTGTGAACTAGTGATTTCCCATGATGCACCAGGAGTGTGAATTAATGATTTCCCATGATGCACTGGGAGTGTGAAACAGAGATTTCCCATGATGCACCAGGAGTGTGAACCAATGATTTCCCATGATGCACAGGAAGGGCGGAATTCTGCACTCCCGTGCATCATAGAACCATAGAACATAAAACCATAGAACATTACAGCACAGAAACAGGCCTTTTGGCCCTTCTTGGTTGTGCCAAACCATTTTTCTGCCTAATCCCACTGACCTGCACCTGGACGCCCCTCTCATCCATGTACCTGTCCAAGTTTTTCTTAAATGTTAAAAGTGAGTCCGCATTCACCACTTCATCTGGCAGCTCATTCCACACTCCCACCACTCTGTGTGAAGAAGCCACCCCTAATATTCCCTTTAAACTTTTCCCCCTTCACCCTTAACCCATGTCCTCTAGTTTTTTTTCCCCCTAGCCTCAGTGGAAAAAGCCTGCTTGCATTCACTCTGTCTATACCCATCATAATTTTATACACCTCTATCAAATCTCCCCTCATTCTTCTATGCTCCAGGGAATAAAATCCTAACCTATTCAGCCTTTCTCTGTAACTCAGTTTCTCAAATCCCGGCAACATTCTTGTAAACCTTCTCTGCACTCTTTCAACCTTATTAATATCCTTCCTGTAATTAGGTGACCAAAACTGCACACAATACTCTAAATTCGGCCTCACCAATGTCTTATACAACCTCACCATAACATTCCAACTCTCATACTCAATACTTTGATTCATAAAGGCCAATGTACCAAAAGCACTCTTTATGACCCTATCTACCTGTGACGCCACTTTTAGGGAATTATGTATCTGTATTCCCAGATCCCTCTGTTCTACTGCACTCTTCAGTGTCCTACCATTTACCTTGTATGTTCTACCTTGGTTTGTCCTTCCAAAGTGCAATACCTCACACTTGTCTGCATTAAACTCCATCTGCCATTTTTCAGCCCATTTTTCTAGCTGGTCCAAATCCCTCTGCAAGCTTTGAAAACCTTCCTCACTGTCCACTAAACCTCCAATCTTTGTATCATCAGCAAATTTGCTGATCCAATTTACCACATTATCATCCAGATCATTGATATAGATGACAAACAACAATGGACCCAGCAGTGATCCCTATGGCACATCACTAGTCACAGGCCTCCACTCAGAGAAGCAATCCTCCACTACCACTCTCTGGCTTCTTCCATTTATGTGGAGATGCAGTGGTACTGTTTTCTACGGTGTGGCCTTTGCTACCAAATAAACCTGTTGGACTTTAACCTGGTGTTGTTAAACTTCTTACTGTGTTTCTTCCATTGAGCCAATGTCTGATCCAATTTACTACCTCTCCATGTATACCTAGCGACTGAACCTTCCTAACTAACCTCCCATGCGGGACCTTGTCAAAGGCCTTACTGAAGTCCATGTAGACAACATCCACTGCCTTCCCTTCATCCACTTTCCTGGTAACCTCCTCGAAAAACTTTAATAGATTGGTTAAACATGACCTACCACGCACAAAGCCACGTTGACTCTCCCTAATAAGTCCCTGTCTATCCAAATATTTGTAGATCCTATCTCTTAGTACTCCTTCCAATAATTTACCTACCACTGACATCAAACTTACCGGCCTATAATTTCCCGCATTACTTTTTGAGTCTTTTTTAAACAACGGAACAACATGAGCTGTCCTCCAATCATCCGGCACCTCACCCGTGGATACCGACATTTTAAATATATCTGCCAGGGCCCCTGCAATTTCAACACTAGTCTCCTTCAAGGTCCAAGGGAATACACTGTCCGGTCCTGGGGATTTATCTACTCTGATTTGCCTCAAGACAGCAAGCACCTCCTCCCCTTTAATCTGTATAGGTTCCATGACCTCCCTACTTGTTTGCCTTATTTCCATAGACTCCATGCCAGTTTCCTTAGTAAATACGGATGCAAAAAACTCATTTAATATCTTCCCCATTTCTTTTGGTTCCATACATAGCCGACCACTCTGATCTTCAAGAGGACCAATTTTATCCCTTACTATCCTTTTGCTCTTAATATACCTGTAGAAGCTCTTAGGATTATCCTTCACCTTGTCTGCCAAAGCAACCTCATGTCTTCTTTTAGCCCTCCAGATTTCTTTCTTAAGTAGTTTCTTGCACTTTTTATACTCCTCAAGCATCTTATTTGCTCCCTGTCGCCTATACATGTCATACATCTCTCTCTTCTTCTTTATCAGAGTTCCAATATCCCTCGAGAACCAAGGTTCCTTATTCTTATTCACTTTGCCTTCAATCCTGACAGGAACATACAAACTCTGCACTCTCAAAATTTCTCCTTTGAAGGCCTCCCACTTACCAATCACATCCTTGCCAGAGAACAGCCTGTCCCAATCCACGCTTTTTAGATCCTTTCTCGTTTCTTCAAATTTGGCCTTTTTCCGGTTTAGAACCTCAACCCGAGGTCCAGATCTATCTTTATCCATGATCAAGTTGAAACTAATGGCGTTATGATCACTGGAACCAAAGTGTTCCCCTACACACTCTTCCATCACTCGTTTCCTAATAGGAGATCTAATATTGCTTCCTCTCTACTTGGTACCTCTATGTATTGATTTAGAAAATTTTCCTGAACACATTTTACAAACTCTAACCCGTCTAGACCTTTAACAGTATGGGAGTCCCAATCTATATGTGGAAAATTAAAATCCCCTACTATCACAACTTTATGTTTCCTGCAGTTGTCTGCTATCTCTCTGCAGATTTGCTCCTCCAATTCTCATGGGAAATCAGTGGTCCATCCATTTTGCCCAATTTCACAGTCTAATCTGTTCTAGTAGTAAAAGAAAGTTCTGCATTCTCACCTCAAGCTGCAGCTCCCGGCTCCTCATCACCGCCTCACTCTTCTCCTCGTTGAGTTCGGCATAACGCAGCGCCAGCAGGTAGTTCTCCTCCTTGATCTTGTTCAGCTCATTGTTGTAGAGATGGAACTCCTCCTTCAGCTTGCTATAGCGCTCCTGGAAGCTCCTCAGCTCCTGGTTGTGTTGGCCGAGTTGCTTGTAGCCCTCCTGCAGGGCCTCGCACTTGCCGTGCAGCTTATGGATCTCCATGTCCCTGTCCTTCAGCTGTTTCTGTAGCTTGACGGCCTCGTTCATTAGAAACTGCGTCAGTCCTTCGTAGCCCTCTTCCACTGCGAGGAGGACAGTCATGCGGGAGAGGAGAAGGAAGGATAGATTAATAACAACTTGATGGAACAAGGCCTCACAGCGCCAGGGATCTGGGTTCCATTCCAACCTTGGGTGCCTTTCTCTGTGAGTTTACACATTCTCCCTGTGTCCAAAGATGCGCAGGTTAGGTGGATTGGCCATGCTAAATTGGCCCTTTAGTGTCCAAAGATGCACAGGTTAGGTGGATTGGCCATGCTAAATTGTCCCTTAGTGTCCAAAGATGCACAGGTTAGGTGGATTGGCCATGCTAAATTGCCCCTTAGTGTCCAAAGATGTGCCAGTTTGGTGGATTGGCCATGCTAAGTTGCCTCTTAGTGTCCAAAGATGCGCAGGTTAGGTGGATTGGCCATGCTAAATTGTCCCTTAGTGTCCAAAGATGTGCCAGTTAGGTGGATTGGCCATGCTAAATTGTCCCTTAGTGTCCAAAGATGTGTAGGTTAGGTGGATTGGCCATGCTAAGTTGCCCCTTAGTGTCCAATGATGCGCAGGTTAGGTGGATTGGCCATGCTAAATTGCCCCTTCGTGTCCAAAGATGTGTAGATTAGGGGTGAATAACTATGGTGACTGTGCAAGGCAACCGGGATAGGGCGGAGGAGAAATTCTGGGCAAAACATCCCGTCAGAAAGTCAGTGCAAACATGGTGGACCCAATGGCTTCCTTCTGCACTGTAGGGATTGTATGAACAATAACAGCTGAAGGAAACCCTATCTCATCACTGCTATTGATATGAAAGCACAGATTAAGTGGTTTAATCTTGTAAAAGTTCCTTTCAGTCTCAAAGATAATAGTTGGTGTGGCTGATTAAAGCTTTAAATTAAAGATTATCACAAGACTGCAAGTTCTTGCGGCTATCTGGCAGCTGGCTCTCAATTCACCCAGAGGGTGGTGGGAGTCTGGAACTCGCTGCCTGAGAGGGTGGTAGAGGCGGGAACCCTCACAACATTTAAGAAGCATTTAGATGAGCGCTCGAAACACAATAAAAGGCTGGAAGATTAATAGGATGTTCCTGATTATAGAATCCCTACAGTGTGGCCCATCAGGTCTGCACAGAGTATCCTACCCAGGCTTCTCCCCCTAAACCCCACATGGCCAATCCCCCTAACCTGCACATCTTTGGAGTGAGGGAGGAAACTGGAGCACCCGGAGGAAACCCATGTAGACACGGGGAGAATATGCAGACTCCACACAGACAGTCATCCGAGGCCGGAATTGAACCCGGGTCTCTGACACCGTGAGGCAGCAGTGCTAACCACTGGGCAACCGTGCTGCCTACTTAGTGAGTGTGAGATCAGCCATGATCTTATTCAATGGCAGAACCGGCTCGAAGGCGAAATGGCCTAATCCTGTTCCTATTTCTTGTGGCCTTGTATCCTAATGACTACCGCCCGGTGGTTCCGACATCCATTATTGATTTTGTTGAGAATTGTCACTGTATCCCAATACATGACAATAATAAATCAAATCAAATCAAATCAAATCTTGGGATACTAGGGGGCAATTTACCATGGCCAATCCACCTAACCTACACAACTTTGGACACTAAGGGACAATTTAGCATGGCCAATCCACCTAACCTACACATCTTTGGACACTAAGGGGCAACTTATCATGGCCGATCCATCTAACGTTCACATCTTTGGACACAAAGGGGCAATTTATCTTGGCCAATCCACCTAACCTACACATTTGTGGACACTAAGGGACAATTTAGCATGGCCAATCCCCTGAACCTATACAACTTTGGACTCTGAGGGGTCACTTTAGCCTGGCCCATCCCTCTAAGCTGCACATCTTTGGCCATTAAGGGGCAATTTAGCATGGCCAATCCACCTAACCTGCACATCTTTGGACTGTGGGAGGAAACCGGAGCACCCGGAGGAAACCCACCCAGACATGGGGGAGAAGGTGCAGACTCCACACGGACAGTCACCCGAGGCCGGAATCGAACCCGGGTCCCTGGCGCTGCGAGACAGCAGCGTTCCACAACATCGGAAGCATTTATCAGACTTTGGAGAGGGAGTGCTCGGAGATCAGTGCTATTTTTATTTGAGTGCTTTGCAAGGAATTTTCTTCAGCCCCAAGAAGAAATCCCAGAATTCCAATCAAGAGCCTTGTTAGCCGCGCAGTCACTCCGGATCAATCTTTGCCAAGCTCCACTTCAGAATCGGTGCAGTGAATGGTTAATCCTACAAATCCTACCCTGGCAACCTACTACACCAACAACCTGGACATTATTTGCCAATAGGTATATTGTTCGCACTAGTTCCAGAAAACAAACCCTCTCCTCAGTGACTGATCCTTTTATTTGATGTCCCCAAGATCCGTGCCGGGACTTGCCGGGAAGGTTGCTGAGCCTCTGCAGCCTCAATCCCAGATCTCGGTTCGGGATCAGCGAGGCAGATTCGGTCTTGCCTCCGGGGAATCCCAGATCGCAGTGACACGGAATCAGTCAGAAGCAGCCTTTGAAGAAACCACCCACGAGCCCACTCACAAATAAAACGTTGGAAGCTCTGGCAACATTGCGAGCTTGGCACTCATCAACCAATTGCACTTCTGAATTTTGGTATCCATTTATCATTCGAGTTGTCAAGTCTCATCCATCTGCCGCCAACCACCCCACCTCCTCCTTTTGGCCCATTCTCCACTGCCTTTCCACAGCCAATCTTTTTATTTATTAGTGTCAGAAGTCGGTTTACATTAACACTGCAATGAAGTTACTGTGAAAATCCCCCCAGTCGCCACACTCCGGCGCCTGTTCGGGTACACTGAGGGAGAATTTAGCACGGCCAATGCACCTAACCAGCACGTCATTCGGATTGTGGGAAGAAACCGGAGCACCCGGAGGAAACCCACGCAGACATGGGGAGAACATGCAGACTCTGCAGATCCTGAGTGGGTCCATTATTCTATTATCCTGGTTGGGACCTGTTTGCGTTCACCACAGGCTTGTGGTTTTGCTTCACTTTATTTTGTACAATGAAGCACTGTTCCTTTACAGTGAGTCCTGGAGTTATTACAGACACTAAGAGGTAATTTAGCATGGCCAATCCACCTAACCTGCAGATCTTTGGACACTAAGGGGCAATTTAGCATGGCCAATCTACCTAACCTGCACATCTTTGGACACTAAGAGGTAATTTAGCATGGCCAATCCACCTAACCTGCAGATCTTTGGACACTAAGGGGCAATTTAGCATGGCCAATCTACCTAACCTGCACATCTTTGGACACTAAGAGGTAATTTAGCATGGCCAATCTACCTAACCTGCAGATCTTTGGACACTAAGAGGTAATTTAGCATGGCCAATCCACCTAACCTGCAGATCTTTGGACACTAAGGGGCAATTTAGCATGGCCAATCCACCCTAACCTGCACATCCTTGGACTGTGGGAGGAAACCCACGCAGACACAGGGAGAACATGCAGAATCCGCACAGACAGTGACCCGAGGCCGGAATCAAACCAGGGTCCCTGGCGCTGTGAGGCATCAGTGCTAACTGCTGTGCCATCCCGGTGTAGGGGCATTGTTCAGTCAGAATCTGAATTTATCTGCTTTACTAAATCATTCATGGACTGTGGACAATATTTATCACCCATTGCGCATTGCCCTTTTCAGTGGCCAATGGGGTAACCTCCCGGCTTGGGTCCCTGTGGGCAGCAGGGCGGCACGGTGGCACAGTGGTTAGCACTGCTGCTTCACAGCTCCAGGGTCCTGGGTTCGATTCCCGGCTTGGGTCACTGTCTGTGTGGAGTTTGCACATTCTCCCCGTGTCTGTGTGGGTTTCCTCCGGGTGCTCCGGTTTCCTCCCACAGTCCAAAGATGTGCGGGTTAGGTTAATTGGCCATGCTAAATTGTCCCTTAGTGTCCCGGGATGTGTAGGTTAGAGGGATTAGCGGGTAACATGTAGGGATAGGGCCTGGGTGGGATTGTGGTCGGTGCAGACTCGATGGGCCGAATGGCCTCTTTCTGAAGTGTACGGTTTCTATGATTCTGTGTGTGGAGTTCGCACGTTCTCCCCCGTGTCTGTGTGGGTTTCCTCTGGGTGCTCCGGTTTCCTCCCACAGTCCGAAAGATGCGCGGGTTAGGTGCATTGGCCGTGCTAAATTGCCCCTTAGTGTCAGGTAAATGCATGGGGTTAGAGGGATGGGTGGGATTGTGGTCGGTACAGACTCGATGGGCCGAATGGCCTCCTTCTGCACTGTAGGGATTCTATGATTCACCCCTTTACGTTGCATTTTTGCTTCTTTTGCTGATTATTTTAAATCCGTGCCTCTCTCTTTCTCGATCTTTCCACGGGTGGCAACAGTGGTAAGGATAGTGACTTGACTGCATTGTGTGTTGACCTGATAGAGCCTGCCGGAGGGGACAGGGGATACACTGGCAGGGCGACGGGGAACAGAGGAGACACTGGCATGACGTGCCCGCTGTGACTGTGCTGGAAGGGGCAGTGGTCACTCGCCCTGACGATCACCCTTTGGCGGGTCACTAACGGATGGAGATAGCTGTCCTGGAGATCCAGCGTATTCCGTGTTTCTCTTAATGGACACGCACCTCTGCATGAATTTACTAATCTCAGTGAAACTGTGGCGTGTCCCAGCGAGCGCTTCTGCTGGGATTCAGACGGGTCGGGACAGAGTTGGAATGCTTGTAATGCATTCCAACAACATCTCGACATGCACAGCTTAGTTCAAGGAATTCTGATGTTACAGCCTCTGCTCGAGCTGTCGGTAGTTTTCCTGAAGCAAATCTTCTTCAGGGGATTCTTCTTCCGATCTTCTACAGAGGATTCACAAAGGCCATTCGGCCCGACTGCATTATGTTGATATTTATGCTCCTCATCTCCAAACCCGTTTCCCCCCCCCCAAGCCCACCCCTGCCTCCCTCAACATATCCTTCTAGCCCTTCAAAACATTAGCTGCGTTTCTGGATTAATAGTCCAGCAATATTATCACTGTTAAGTAGAGCGGGCATGGTGGCACAGTGGTTAGCACTTATCCCCCAAGCGCCAGGGACCCGGGTTCGATTCCTGGCTTGGGTCACTGTCTGTGTGGAGTTTGCACGTTCTCCCCGTGTCTGCGTGGGTTTCCTCCGGATGCTCCAGTTTCCTCCCACAGTCCGGAAGACGTGCTGGTTAGGGTGCATTGGCCGTGCTAAATTCTCCCTCAGTGTACCCGAACAGGTGCCGGTGTGCGGGGACGAGGGGGATTTTCACAGTAACTTCATTGCAGTGTGAATGTAAGCCTACTTGTGACACTAATAAATAAACTTTAAAATGTTATACTCGCTGGAGATTAGAAGGATGAGGGGGGATCTGATCGAGCTGTATACAATTTTAAAAGGGACTGATAAAGTAAATGTAGACTAAATGTTTCCCCTTGTGGGGCAATCTCGAACAAGAGGTCACAGGGTATAGGTTGAGAGGCTGTAGATTTAAAACTGAGATGAGGAGGAACTACTTGGGCGGCACGGTAGCACAGTGGTTAGCACCGCTGCTTCACAGCTCCAGGGACCTGGGTTTGATTCCCGGCTTGGGTCACTGTCTGTATGGAGTTTGCACATTCTCCTCGTGTCTGCGTGGGTTTCCTCCGGGTGCTCCGCTTTCCTCCCACAGTCCAAAGATGTGCGGGTTAGGTTGATTGGCCATACTAAAATTGCCCCTTAGTGTCCTGGGTTGCGTAGATTAGAGGGATTAGTGGGTAAAATATGTAGGGATATTGGGGTAGGGCCTGGGTGGGATTGTGGTCGGTGCGGACTCGATGGGCCGAATGGCCTCTTTCTGTGCTGTAGGGTTTCTATGATTTCTCGCAGAGGGTGGTGAATTTGTGGAACTCGCTGCCCCATAGCCGGGTGGAGTCTGAATCATTGAATGGTTTCAAGGAGATAGATATATTTCTGATTTTAAAAAATGGGTTAAAGGGATATGGGGAACAGGTGGGGAGGTGGATTTGAGACCAGGGAGAGATCAGCCATGATCTGATTGAATGGCGGAACAGGCTCGAAGGGCTGAATGGCCTACTTCTGCTCCCAATTCCTATGTTCCTGTGTGTTGCTTCGAAAGGGTCCTGCATCGCAGGAGCAGACATGAAGCCCGGGTCCCGCCTCCCATCGCAGGTGAGTGTAAAAAATCCCGCGCTGCTATTTCAAGTGTAAATTTTTAAGTATATTTATTAGTGTCACAAGTAGGCTCACATTAACACTGCAATGAAGTTACTGTGAAAATCCCCCAAGTCGCCACACTCCGGCGCCTGTTCAGGAGAATTTAGCACGGCTAATGCACCCTAACCAGCACATCTTTCGGACTGTGGGAGGAAAACGGAGCACCCGGAGGAAACCCACGCAGACACGGGGAGAACGTGCAGACCCCGCACAGACGGTGACCCAAGCCGGGAATCGAACCCTCTGAAATAGCCAAGCAAGCCACTCAGTTTCAAGAGGCAACTAAGGATAGGCACTAAATGCCGACTCAGCCAGTGACGCCCACATCCTCCGAATGAATTAAAAACCAAAATATTCTCGATGGTCGCCCAGTGGTGTGGACGTTGGCTAAGGAGAGGAGAAGCATTGGCTTTGATGGCCGGCACATTTGAATAGTTCGCCAACACTAATCTCCAAGGCTTACATGTGAAGGGCAGAATTGGGGGCCTTTACCCACCAGGGTGGAGGGAGGCTTGGCAAACTACTCAGTTGCATCAGCATCTCAAGAAGGCAGCTCTCTACCACCTTCTCAAGGGTAACTAGGGATGGGCAATAAATGCTGACCCAGCCAGCGATGCCCATGTCCCCACGACTGAATAAAAAAAGATGAAGGAGAAGTGAATTGATAGATTTAAAAAGAAAGGCAAGATGGAATGGGGTTCGAGCGGGGCATCGAGTGGGTGTGTGAATGCAGCTAGGGTGACATGACTAAGGGGTTCCAAATTGCTTGGTGCAAATACTGCGATCTATAGTCTGACTCTGGAAGGCTTATTATTTTCTGCTTGGGTGTGAATAGATACAGGAAATGTTTCAACAGAAAGCTAAGTATGCTTTGAGAGTTCAGAATTTAACCCTTTGCCCATCTCCAAGTCTGCATTGTTGGAGTGTACAAAATACTGGAATCAGTTGCTGGGAAAAGGGCGGCACGGTGGCACAGTGGTTAGCACTGCTGCCTCACAGCGCCAGGGACCCGGGTTCGATTCCAGCCTCGGGTGACTGTCTGGATGGAGTTTGCATCTTCTCCCTGTGTCAGCGTGAATTTCGTCTGGGTGCCCCGGTTTCCTCCCACCCTCCAAAGATGTGTAGGTTAGGTGGATTGGCCCTGCTAAATTTCCCCTCAGTGTCCAAAGATGTGTAGGTTAGGTGGATTGGCCATGCTAAATTTCCCCTTAGTGTCCAAAGATGTGCAGGTTAGGTGGATTGGCCATGCTAAATTGCCCCTTAGTGTCCAAAGATGTGCAGGTTAGGTGGATTAGCCATGCTAAATTGCCCCTTAGTGTCCAAAGATGTGTGGGTTAGGTGGATTGGCCATGCTAAATTGCCCCTTAGTGTCCAAAGATGTGCAGGTTAGGTGGATTGGCCATGCTAAATTGCCCCTTAGTATCGTCCAAAGATGTGCAGGTTAGGTGGATTGGCCATGCTAAATTGCCCCTTGGGGTCGGGGGGATTGGTGGGGTAAAATCATGGGGTTACGGGGATGGGGCCTGGGTGGGGTTGTTATCGGTGCAGGCTCAATGGGCCGAATGGCCTCCTTCTGCACTGTAGGGATCCTATGATCAACAGCCAGGGAGTGTTGTATATATCCTAAATAATTCAGGTTGCTCCCTCAAAGGCTCTTTGCGAGAGGCAACTGTACACAAACTTACCACTATGTTTCCGACATTACAACAGTAACCACAAATCAAAGATTACTTCCTTGTGCTTTGAGGCATCCTGTGGTCTTGTGGGAACACGAATCTTTGTTTCAGTTTTCTTTGATGAAATAATTAATTCTGAAATAATGGGTCAATGGGCTTGGCACATCGGCGGGGGGTTTGGAGGGGGGCGGGGAGCGTGTGGAGGGGATGGCGCTTGCGTTACAGAGCCAAGGCACTTAAATCGATTAAGATATTGATCACTCGAATGGCCGGCTCGTGGGGCTGAATGGCCTCATCCCATTCCTACATGTCTATGATCCTACTAGCACATGCGTCCATTGGGATCTCATTTGCCATGAACTGTAAGATGTTAAGTTGTTCCCACCTACAAGTAACATCTGTGATGTCCAATTCGAGAAGCATAGCCCATCAACGCCTCTACCTTCTCAGGAGGCTAAAGAAATTCGGCATGTCCACTACGACTCTCACCAATTTTTACAGATGCACCATGGAAAGCATTCTTTCTGGATGTATCACAGCTTGGTATGGCTCCTGCTCTGCCCAAGACCACAAGAAACTACGAAGTTTCATGAACGTAGCCCAGTCCATCACGCAAACCAGCCTTTCATCACTGACTCCGTCTAGACTTCCCACTGCCTCGGAAGAGCAGCCAGCATAATCAAGGACCCCACACCCCCCGGACATTCTCTCTTCCGCCTTCTTCCGTCTGGAGTAAGATACAAAAGTCTGAGGTCACGTACCAACCGACTCAAGAACAGCTTCTTCCCTGCTGCCATCAGACTTTTGAATGGACCTACCTTACATTAAGCTGATCTTTCTCTACACCCTGGCTATGGCTGTAACACAACATTCTGCACCCGCTACTTTCCTTCTCCCCTGTGTACTCTATGAACGGTATGTTTTGTCTGTATAGCGAGCAGGAAACAATACTTTTCACTGCATCCCAATACAGGTGACAATAATAAATCAAATCAAATGAAAATAAAATCATGGGAAAGACCATAAGATCATGAGATCTCGGAGCAAAGTTTGGCCATTCGGCCCACTGCGTCTGCTCTGCCACTCAATCATGGCTGATAATTTCTCAACCCCATTCTCCCGCCTTTTCCCTAAAATCTTTGATCCCCTTACCAATCAAGAACCTATCTATCTCTGTCTTAAATACACTCAATGACCCGGCCTCCTCTGTGGCAGTGAATTCCACAGATTCACCACCCTCTGGCTGAAGAAATTCCTCCTCATCTCGGTTCTAAAGGGTCGTCCCTTTACTCTGAGGCTGTGGCCCCTCGGATCCCAGTCTCTCCGACTAATGGAAACATCTTCCCCACGTCCGCTCTATCCAGGCCTTTCAGTATTCTGTAAGTTTCAGTGACATTCCTCCCCTCATCCTTCTAAACTCCACTGCGTACAGATGGCATAAATGGTACAGAAAGGCCTACCAGCTAATATGTTCCATTGCTTTTCATGAACCTGTGGAATTTTCTACCACAGAAGACCGTGGAAGTCCAAGTCACTGAATATATTTAAGAAGGAAATAGATTTCTAGACACAAAGTGTCAAGGGGTGTGGGGAGAGTGCAGGAGTGTGGTGTTGAGATAGAGGATCAGTCATGATCTTGTTGAATGAGGGCGGCACAGTGGCAGTGGTTAGCACTGCTGCCTCACAGAGCCAGGGACCCGGGTTCGATTCCCGGCTTGGGTCACCATCTGTGTGGAGTTCTCCCCGTGTCTGCGTGGGTTTCCTCCGGGTGCTCCAGTTTCCTCCCACAGTCCAAAGATATGTAGGTTAGGTTGACTGGCCAAGGCAAATTGCCCGTAGTGTTAGGGGGGCTAGCAGGGTAAATACATAGGGTTAAGGGGATTGGGCCCGAGTAGGATTGTGTTCGGTGCAGAATCGATGGGCCGAATGGCCTTCTTCTGTACTATAGGGATTCTATGATATTCTATGATACCTCTCCTAATTTGATAAACTTCTATGAGGTCGCCCCTCAGACTCCGTCTTTCCAGGGAGAACAGTTTATCCAATCTCTCCTCATAGCTTATACCCTCCATACTAGGCAACATCCTGGTAAACCTTTTCTGTACTCTCTCCAAAGCCTCCACATCCTTCTGGTAGTGTGGTGACCAGAATTGGACACAGCATTCCAAATGTGGCCTAGCCAACTTTTTATATAACTGTGACATAATTTACCAACTTTTACACTCGATGCCCCATTCGATGAAGGCAAGCATGCCATATGCCTTCTTCACCACCTTTTCCACCTGCCACTTTTAAGGATGTCTGGACTACTCCCAGATCTCTCTGTGTGTCTATGCTCCTATGTTCTTATGTACAATAATTCGAGGGTTTGGATGTTTTTGTCCACGGTGCCAGTTGACCCGAGTTCGAGGGCAACAATGTGATCTTATTGAAATATGTAAGACCCGAAGGGGACTTGATAGGGGGAGATACCTTGAAAAGGTGTGGCACTCTTTGGTTTGTCCCTGGGGGAAATTAAGGAAACGTCAAGATCCTGTAAAGGAAACTCTTTGGTGGAAATAATCGTAGAACAAGGTGCGTACGGTTGGGATTTTTTGGGGTGCAAAGTTTAAGGGTTTCCGAAAAGTAGTGTTGTTAGCAGAATAAAAGGGCGCCAATACTTTAGACTCTGGCCTGAAAAACAGGAGGAGTCAGACTCCAGGGAGGTCGCCCTCCTGTGTCCGAACCCAGAGAATATTCCGGTTCTTTAAGGGACTTGGTGGTACTTGTGCACGAACCACAGAAGGCTAGCAACAGGTAATCGGGAAGGCGAATGCAACATTGGCCCTTATTTCAAGGGGGTTGGAGTGGAAGAGTCAGGAAGTCTTGCTGCAACTGTTCAGGGTACTGGTGAATCCACATCTGGAGCACTCTGAGCAGTTTTGGTGCCCTGAGTTAAGGAAAGTTATTATCTCATTGGAGAAAGTACAGAGAAGGAAGATCCCCGGGGTGGTGGGATTGTTTTATGAGGAAAGGTTAAACAGGTTGGGACTTGGCTCATTGGAATTTAGAAGAGAGGTGATCTCATTAAATTGGTAGAGGGATTGAGTTTCGGAGCCATGAGGTCATGTTGCAGCTGTACAAATGGAGTTTAATGTTGAAAAGTGTGAGGTGATTCACTTTGGAAGGAGTAACAGGAATACAGAGTACTGTGCTAATGGTAAGATACTTGGTAGTGTGGATGAACAGAGAGATCTCGGTGTCCATGTGCATAGATCCCTGAAAGTTGGCACCCAGGTTGATAGGGTTGTTAAGAAGGCGTATGGTGTGTTAGCTTTTATTGGTAGAGGGATTGAGTTTTGGAGCCATTAGGTCATGTTGCAGCTGTACAAAACTCTGGTGCGGCCGCATTTGAAGTATTGCGTACAGTTCTGGTCGCCGCATTATAGGAAGGATGTGGAAGCATTGGAAGGGGTGCAGGGGAGATTTACCGGGATGTTGCCTGGTATGGTGGGAAGGTCTTATGAGGAAAGACTGAGGGACTTGAGGCTGTTTTCGTTAGAGAGAAGGTTAAGAGGTGACTTAATAAAGGCATATAAGATGATCAGAGGATTAGATAGGGTGGACAGTGAGAGTCTTTTTCCTCAGATGGTGATAGCTAGCACAAGGGGACATAGTTTTAAATTGAGGGGTGATAGATATAGGACAGATGTCAGAGGTAGGTTCTTTACTCAGAGAGTAGTAAGGGCGTGGAATGCCCTGCCTGCAGCAGTAGTGGACTCGCCAATATTAAGGGCATTTAAATGGTTATTGGATAAACATATGGATGATATTGGAATAGTGTAGGTTAGATGGGCTTTAGATTGGTTTCACTGGTCGGCGCAACATCGAGGGCCGAAGGGCCTGTACTGCATTGTAATGTTCTATGTTCTATGAAACACATGGGATCCTCAGGGAGCTTGACAGGGTAAATGCTGAGAGGATGTTTCCCCTCATGGGAGAGTCTGGAACCAGAGGACTAGTCTCAGAATAAAGGGGCGCCAAGTTAAGATTGAGATGCAGAGGAATTTCTTCTCTCAGAGAGTTGAGTCTTTGGAACTCCTTGCCAGAGAGAACTGTGGGGGTAGAGTCCTTATGTTTATTTAAGGCTGAGATGGATAGATTGTTGATTAGTAAAAGGGAATCAAGGGTTCCGGGGAAAGGGCAGGAAAGTGAGGAATGTCGAATGAGCCATGATCCCATTGAATGTTGGAGCAGGCTTGAGGGGTCGAACGGCCTACTCCTGGTTCTATTTCTTGTGATCTTAACGGAGATTAATCTGATCTGGATTAAATTTGGCTCCAGTGAAATGAACTCAAAATGACAGAGTTCAACATTCAATTCCAATGTTAACTAATCATGTGAGCCCAGTAAACTCCATTAGGGTCCTGGACCAGAACCCCAATTTACAATAGAGAGCCAGACTAGATCCCAACACATTTTTATTTTTGGCATAAATATGTGAGGAGAGGGTACCTCGCTCCAGGATTGATTCCACTGACAAAGTAGGGATCTCTTATCGTAAAACTAACTTTATTTAATATTATCGTTTAAAGATGACTATAACAAATGAAGCAGTCTAACCATTAACAGTTGAACATGATTTAAAATTGAAGGAAATAACTTTATTTTTGAGCGTATTATTATTTCAGTTCCAAATAAGCCTCATTCCATAGATCAAAATGATCTTCAAATAAATACAGTTCGCAAACTTGGGCATATTTGGTATAAATTGTGTTAACAGTCTTGAAGCTTTCGTGAAGCAAGATTTTGAGGCGAAAGATTGCGTTCTCAGGAATAGCCTGTACATACTGCTGACTTCAGCAGAGCGCTAACAGCAATTCCAATGCTAAAAAACTGCTAAAGCTTCTTTCTCTCTGCTACCAACTCTGCACCTTAACCACATCATCACATGACCCTGTCAACCCAGGTATAATAACTCCAGGAGTTGGCTGTGAAGGGACCGTGCTTTTACTGCACAGAAAGGAAATAAACAATAACCACAAACCTGTGGTGAATACAACAGGTCCCAACCGGGACTTATATGATAACAGACCCACTCATGGTCTTGCTTTATATAGGACTCTGTATGGGAGCTCCACCTGGTTGACTAATTACCAGTCCCCAGGGAGCCCAACAAGCCCAACTGGGAGGTCAATTCCTCCATGCATATTATGGGTATTATCACACCTGGGAATCTTTGTTGTAAACAGAAATCCACGAGCTCTAACAAAGTAACAAACTCCTGGCTGAAGTGAGGAATTAACTTGTTTGTGCAACCCTTGTGTTAAATGTTTTCCAGGCACACCGACTGCCTGTAGAATAAAGCCGGAATTTTAACCATTCTCTCGAAACATTAAAACAAAAACCCAACACATGTAGCAACTGCCTACTATCATCACAATTCTGATGTGGACCTCGATGCCTGAATTAACCCTTAAGCTTTGAAATTCAGTCGCCTGTCAGTTCATTGATCAGCTGACAATCCAATGGCTGATGTGCATTTATGAAAAGACTTTGTCATATAAACAGCTGGTTACTCACCGATCAACACCGAGCAACATCTGGTTGGCTCTTTGCCCGTTATTAACTTGTAGAGTTCAACGTAGTAAAGTTCCAGGCTCTCCAGGAAGGCCTCGTATCCACGCTTACCCCGTGTACGCAAGATATCCAGAAGGCGACCTGCGGACAGGGAGGATTGCCGTTAAGGCGACGGGAGAGTCAGGACGACAATTGCAGCAGATCATAGAGTCAGAGAATCCCCACAGTACAGAAAGAGGCCATTCGGCCCATCGAGTCTGTACCAACTACAATCCCACCAAGGCCATATTCCCGTAACCCCACACATTTACCCTGCTAATCCCCCTGACATTAAGGGGCAATTTAGCATGGCCAATCCACCCTAACCTGCAGATCTTTGGACACTAAGGGGCAATTTAGCATGGCCAATCCACCTAACCTGCACATCTTTGGACACTAAGGGGCAATTTAGCATGGCCAATCCACCTAGCATGCACATCTTTGGACACTAAGGGACAATTTTGCATGGCCAATCCACCTAACCTGCACACCTTTAGAACTAAGAGACAATTTAGCATGGCCAAGTCACCTAACCGGCACATCTTGGGAGTGTGGAAGGAAACCGGAGCATTCGGAGGAAACCCACGCAGACACGGGAAGAAAATGCAAACTCCACACAGACAGTGACCCAAGGCCAGAATTGAACCTAAGTCTCTGGCGCCGTGAGGCAGCAGTGCTAACCATTGTGCCACCGTGTCGCCCAGATTTCCGGTGCCAAGCTGGTGGATCCCAAATACAGGTTCCATTAATGGCCTCAGTACTCAAAGGACTGTTGAGGCAATAGCAATGAGGCAGGACGTCCAATCCCATCCAGGGGAGGCGATGGCCTAATGATTTTATCGGCAGACTATTAATCCAGAAATCAGCTAATGTTCTGGGGACCCGGGTTCGAATCCCGCCACGGCAAATAATGGACTTTCTTTTAAAAATCTGGGATTAAGAATCTACTGATGACCATGAAACCATTGTCGGTTGTCAGAAAAACCCATCTGGTTCACTAATGTCCTTTAGGGAAGGAAATCTGCCGTCCTTACCCGGTCTGGCCTACATGTGACCCCAGAGCCACAGCAATGTGGTTGACTCTCAACTGCCCTCCAAGGGTAACTGGGGATGGGCAATAAATGCTGGCCAGCCAGCGACACCCATGTCCCAAGACTGAA
Organism: Mustelus asterias; assembly: GCF_964213995.1. NCBI lineage: Eukaryota > Metazoa > Chordata > Chondrichthyes > Carcharhiniformes > Triakidae > Mustelus > Mustelus asterias. Next base: position 13,272,852 of record NC_135821.1, read on the forward strand.
TAAAAACAAACACCAGCTGAAATGTAAATGTGTGGGCCCTGATCATGTGCGTGTGTGTGCGTGTATGTATGTGCGTGTATATGCGTTTATGCATGTATGTGTGTCTGTTTGTGTGCACGTTTGTGTGTGAGTGTGTGTGTGTGTGGCTGTGCATGTGTGTGTGTGTGTGGCTGTGCATGTGTGTGTGTGCGTGTGTGGCTGTGCGTGTGTGGCTGTGTGTGTGTGTGTGTGTGTGTGTGCGTGCGCGTGTATGTGTATGAATGTGGGCAGAGTTTGAGGATGGCAGAACGGACAGAGTACACTCGGGCGGCACGGGGGCACAGTGGTTAGCACTGCTGCCCCACAGCATCAGAGACCCGGTTTCAATTCCAGCCTCGGGTCACTGTCTGCGCGGAGTCTGCACGTTCTCCCCGTGTCTGCGTGGGTTTCCTCCGGGTGTTCCTCTCATACTCAGGTTAGGTGGATTGGCCATGCTAAATTGCCTCTTAGTGTCCAAACATATGCAAGTTAGGTGGATTGGCTATGATAAATTGCCCCTCGTGTTCAAAGGTGTGCAGATTCGGAGGAATAGCCATGCTAAATTGCCCCTTAGCATCTCGAGATGTGTATGTAGGTCATGGGGATTAGTGGGGTAAATATGTGGGGTTACAGGGATAGGGCCTGATTAAGATACTCCATCAGAGGGTCAGTGCAGACTTGATGGGTCGACTGGCTTCCTTCTGCACTGTAGGGATTCTGTGATTCTATGTGCATGGGCAGGGGAGTGATGGACAGAGTGTTAATGGGGTAGTATTGTTAAGATACACAGTGAAGAGCATTGTTTAATTAAATACTTGGAGCACATATGAGGAGAGACCGCTGAGGCACAGTGGGAGAGCGGGGAATAGCAGGAAGCAGGGGAATAGGTGGAATGCTACATTCTGTAAATAAACCTTTCATCAAAGAAAGAGTATAGTGTCCAGCTTCATACTACACCAACTAGCTTGGGGCTTGATTAACATAGAAGGTGTGCTTTTGGCCATGGGGTGTGCGGAGAGGGTATGGTCAATTGTTATGCCCATTGGTATGATGGTGGATATGGACAGAGGCTGCGTTTATTCTGTTTTAAAGTTTATTTATTAGTGTCACAAGTCGGCTTACATTAACACTGCAATGAAGTTACTGTGAAAATCCCCCAGTCACCACACTCCGACGCCTGTTCGGGTACACTGAGGGAGAATTTAGCATGGCCAATGCACCTAACCAGCACGCCTTTCGGACTGTGGGAGGAAACCGGAGCACCCGGAGGAAACCCACGCAGACACGGGGAGAATGTGCAGACTCCACACAGACAGTGACCCGAGCCGGGAATTGAACCCAGGTCCCTGGCGCTGTGGGGCAACAGCGCTAACCACTGTGCCCCCGTGCCACCCACTTGTGCACGAAACACAGATGGTTAGCACGCAGGAACAGCGGGTAATCGGGAAAGCTAATGGAATGTTGGCCCTTATTTCAAGGGGGCTGGAGTATAAGTGTTGGGAAGTCTTGCTGCAATTGTACAAGATACTGGTGAGGCCACATCTGGAGCACTGGGAGCAGTCTTGGTCCCTTATTTAAGGAAAGATATTATTTGATTGGAGGCAGTTCAGAGAAGGTTCACTCGGATGATCCCCATGTGGAGTGGTTGTCTTATGAGGAAAGGTTAAACAGGTTGGGACCCGACTCACTGGAATCTGGAAGAATGAGAGGTGATCTCATTGAAACGCGTGGGATTCTTCAGGTGCTTGACAGGGTAAATGCTGAGAGGATGTTTCCCCTCATGGGAGAGTCTTGGAGCAGACGGCACAGTCTCAGAATAAAGTGGTGCCAATTTAAGACTGAGATGAGGAGGAATTTCTTCTCAGAGGGTTGAGAGTCTTGGAACTCCTTACCAGATATAGATAGGCTGGAAATTTGGGCAAAGAAATGGCAGATGGAGTTCAATCCTGACAAATGCGAAGTGATGCATTTTGGTAGAACTAATGTAGGGAGGAGCTGTACGATAAATGGCAGAACCATAAAGGGTGTAGATACGCAGAGGGACCTGGGTGTGCAAGTCCACAGATCCTTGAAGGTGACGTCACAGGTGGAGAAGGTGGTGAAGAAGGCATATGGCATGCTTGCCTTTATAGGACGGATAGAGTATAAAAGTTGGGGTCTGATGTTGCAGATGTATAGAACGTTGGTTCGGCCGCATTTGGAATACTGCGTCCAGTTCTGGTCGCCACACTACCAGAAGGAGGTGGAGGCTTTGGAGAGAGTACAGAGGAGGTTTACCAGGAAGTTGCCTGGTATGGAGGGGCTTAGTTATGAGGAGAGATTGGGTAAACTGGGGTTGTTCTCCCTGGAAAGACGGAGGATGAGGGGAGACTTAATAGAGGTGTATAAAATTATGAAAGGCATAGATAGGGTGAACGGTGGGAAGCTTTTCCCCAGGTCGGTGGTGACGTTCACGAGGGGTCATAGGTTCAAGGTGAAGGGGGGGGAGGTTTAACACAGATATCAGAAGGACGTATTTTACACAGAGGGTGGTGGGGGCCTGGAATGCGCTGCCAGGCAAGGTGGTGGAGGCGGACACACTGGGAACGTTTAAGACTTATCTAGATAGCCACATGAATGGAGTGGGAATGGAGGGATACAAAAGAATGGTCTAGTTTGGACCAGGGAGCGGCACGGGCTTGGAGGGCCGAAGGGCCTGTTCCTGTGCTGTATTGTTCTTTGTTCTTGTTCACAGAGAGCTTTGGAGGGCAGAGCCTTGTGTATATTTAAGGTTGAGATACATAGAGTTTTGATCAGTAAGGGAATCAAGGGTTACGGGGAAAGGGCAGGAAAGTGGACGTGAGGAATCAGCGATGATCCTATTGAATGGCGGAGCAGGCTCGAGGGGTCGAACGGCCTACCTCTGCTCCTAGTTCTTATGCTTTTTCCCTCTGGGCACTATCATACCCCTATCCCTCACCCCGTCCGCCCAATAATTCAACAATCACCTGTGACAGAAACGCAGTGCCAGCTGGCATCGGAAAATGCGCCTGATGGATGGGGGAAAGTACCGAGGGAGAGAGACAGAAGCGACAGGGTTTGAGGGGTACGGTTAAGGAGAAGAAGGTGGGCAAAGGAGTAGCAAGCCGACTGGGTGTGAGAACTTGGAGGAATAATGGCGGAGAGATCCTCAGCTGACTGAGGAGAGACGGTGGGGAAAAGTGATCGAGAGCGTTTGATCTGTTCCTAGTTCCAAGGGTTGGGAAATGGCCATCTTAAAGTGGGATGCTCCGAAGATTGCCCTCAGTACATAGAATTACAGAATAACAGCATTGTTCCGAGGCAGAAGGAGGCCATTCGGCCCATCGTGACTGCACCAGCTCTCCAAATGAGCATGACTTAGTGTCCATTCCCCTGCCTTTTCCCGTACCCCCCGCGCATTGTTTCTATTCAAATAATCATCCAATGCCCTCCAGAATGCCTCAATTGAACCTGCCTCCACCACACTCCCAGGCAGAACGTTCCAGACCCCAACAAATCACTGCGTGAAAAAGTTTTTCCTCACATCACATTTTTTTCTTTTGCAAATCACTTTCAATCTGTGTCCTCCCGTTCTCGATCCTTTTACGAGTGGTAACAGTTTCTCCCTCTCTACTCTGTCCAGCTCCCTCACGATTTTGAACATCTCAATCAAATCTCCTCTTAGACTTCTTCTCCCCGAGGAGAACAGTCCCAATCTCTCCAATCTACCCTCAATCCACTAGGCAATGGCCTAGTGGTATTATCGCTAGACTATTGATCCAGAAACTCAGCTAATGTTCTGGGGACCCGGGTTCGAATCCCGCCACAGCAGATCGTGGAATTTGAATTCAATCATAGAATAGAATAGAATCCCTACAGAAAGAGGCCATTCGGCCCATCGAGACTGCACCGACCACAATCCCAGCCAGGCCCTACCCCCATATCCCTACACATTTACCCACTAATCCCTCTAACCTACACATCTCAGGACACTAAGGGCAATTTTAGCAAGGCCAATCAACCTAACCTGCACATCTTTGGACTGTGGGAGGAAACCGGAGTACCCGGAGGAAACCCACGCAGACACGAGGAGAATGTGCAAACTCCACACAGACAGTGACCCAATCCTGGAATCGAACCCAGGTCCCTGGAGCTGTGAAGCAGCAGTGCTAACCACTGTGCTACCGTGCCGCCCTCAAATCATAAAAAAAATCTGGAATTAAGAATCTACTGATGACCATGAAACCATTGTCGATTGTCGGAAAAACACATCTGGTTCACTCATGCCCCTTTAGGGAAGGAAATCTGCCGTCCTTACCCGGTCTGGCCTACATGTGACTCCAGAGCCACAGCAATGTGGTTGACTCTCCACTGCCCTTGGGCAACGAGGGATGGGCAATAAATGCTGGCCCAGCCAGCGATGCCCATGTCCCACAAATGAATAAAAAAAACACCTGAAGTTTCTCATCCCTGAAACCATTCTTGTAAACCTCTTCTGCACTCTCTCCGATGCGTTCATCCTTCCTGTGGTGTGGCGCCCAGAATTGTGCACAATATTCCAGCTGAGGTCTAACTAGTGTCTTGTATAAGTTCAGCATAACCTCCTTGCTCTGGTACTCTATGCCCCTATTAATAAATCCCAGGATACTGTATGCTTTATTAAGAGTCATAGAATCATACAGTGCAGAAGGAGGCCATTCAGCCCATCGAGTCTGCATGAACCACAATCCCATCCAGACCCTATTCCCATAACCCCATGCAATTACCCTAGCTAGTCCCCCTGACACTAAGGGACAATTTAGCATGGCCAATCTACCTAACCTGCACATCTTTGGACTGCGGGAGGAAACCGGAGCACCCGGAGGAAACCCACGCAGACACGGGGAGAACGTGCAAACTCCGCACAGACAGTGACCCGAGGCCGGAATTGAACCAGGGTCCCTGGCCCTGTGAGGCAGCAGTGCTCATCACTGTGCCACCGTGCTGCCCTACTCTTCTCTCTCCATCTGTCCTGCCACCTTCAATGGTCCAGGCACGCTTATACCCAGCTCCCTCGGCTCCTGCACCCCCTTAAGAATTTTACTCCTTATTTTGTCTCTCTCCATGTTCTTCCCACCAAAATGCCTCACCTCAAACTGCCCTCCCGCACTGAACTCCATCTGCCACCTGTCTGCCCACTCCACCCAGTGCAACCAAAGTCATTGACTGAGGCAACAGGAGACAACTTTTGAGAGAAAGAGAGTTAAGATGGCTGACTTGCACGAGCCCTCCTGGAGATCAGGAGGTGGGATCGCAGGATCTCATCTTCATCCTCCTCATCGATGACCTTGCACTGTCGGAGGTAGGCCGTCAGCTTGCTGGGGTTGATGGATCTCGTAAGAATGAGGCGTTTGCTCTCAAGCTCCTCCCAGAGCTGATCCTGATCGGAATCCTCCTTCTCCTCCTGGCTCTGACCGTTCTCGCACTCCATTGTCCTCCTCACAACTGGAAAAGAACAGTTTCGGTTACAGACTTTACAGAATGACAGATGTATTTGCCAACAGCAACTCGCATTTCGAATCATAGAATCATCAAATCCCTACAGTGCAGAAAGAGGCCATTTGGACCATCGAGTCTGCACCAACCACAATCCCACCCAGGTCCCATCCCCACAACCCCATATAATTACCCTGCTAATCCCCCTGACACCAGGGGGAATTTAGCATGGCCAATCCACCTAACCTACACATCGTTGGACACTAAGGGACAATTTAGCATGACCAACCCACCTAACCTGTAGATCTTTGGAAACTAGTAGACAATTTAGCATGGTCAATTCACCTAACCTACACATTTGGACACTAAGGGGCAGCATGGTGGCACAGTGGTTAGCACTGCTGCTTCACAGTGCCAGGGATCCAGGTTCAATTCCGGCCTTGGGTTACTGTCTGTGTGGAGTTTTCACATTCTCCCCGTGTCTGCGTGGGTTTCCCCCGGGTGCTCCGGTTTCCTCCCACACTCCAAAGATGTGAGGGTTAGGTTGATTGGCCATGCTAAATTGCCCCTTAGTGTCAGGGAAGTTAGGAGGGTAAATATATGGAGTTAGGACCTGGGTGGGATTGTTGTCGGTGTAGGCTAAATGGACCAAATGGCCTCCTTCTGTACTGTAGATTCTATTCTATGAATTTAGCATGGCCAATCCACCTAACTTGCATATCTTTGGACACTAAGCAACAATTTATCATGGCCAATCCACCTACCCTACACACCTTTGGACACTAAAGGGCAATTTAGCATGGCCAATCCACCTAACTGCACATCTTCGGACACTAAGGAGCAATTTGGCATGGCCAATCCACGTAACCTACATATCTTTGGACACTAAAGTACAATTTAACATGGCCTATCCACCTAATCTGCACATCTTCGGACACTAAGGGGCAATTTAGCATGGCCAATCCACCTATCCTACACATCTTTGGACACCAAGGGGCAATTTAGCATGGCCAATCCGCCTAACCTACACATCTTCGGACACTAAGGGGCAATTTAGCATGGCCAATCCACCTAACCTACACATCTTTGGACACTAAGGGCAATTTAGCATGGCCAATCCATTTAATCAGCACATCTTTGGACTGTGGGAGGAAACTGGAGCAACCAGATTGTTTTAGAGATTTGGTAGAGAAAGATTATGGGAGGATTTAACAGTGAGGATGAACGTTTTAACCTTTGTGTGTTTGAGGGATGGGAGGCCAGTGTATTTGTCTGATGATGGGGATGATGTAAAGTTAGTCCAACACGGGATGGGGAAAATGGAGATGTCGGAGAGTGGAATTGAGAGAGGAGAGAAAGGAGATACTGGGAAATCAAATTTTGAGGTGTAGAGAGCATGGATATAATCTCCAGTCAGAGAGCTGAGGGACGAGGGACATGGTGGTACAGTGGTAATATCACAGGACTAGTAATCCAGAGACCTTTGGGGAGATGTGGGTTCAAGTCCCACCATGACAATTCAATAATAAAATCTGGAATTGTAAAGCTGGTCTCAGTGATGGTGGTCATGAAACCTGCAATGGCTGGCACAGTGGTTAGCGCCGCTGCCTCACAGCGCCAGGGGCCCGGGTTCGATTCCCACCAGGCAGCAACTGTTCTTTGTTTTCAAATGAAACTGTTTTCCCCTGCGAGCTTAGCTCCTCCCATTAACCTCCTGACTCTGTCCCTGTCAATCAACCTAAACAAAACTCACATCGAACAAAGAAAATTCCAGCACAGGAACAGGCCCTTCGGCCCTCCAAGCCTGCACCAACCGTGCTGCCCGACTGAACGAAAACCCCCTACCCTTCCGGGGACCATATCCCTCCATTCCCATCCTATTTATGTATTTGTTGAGACGCCCCTTAAAAGTCACTATCGTATCTGCTTCCATTACCTACCCTGGCAGCGAGTTCCAGGCACCCATCACCCTCTGTGTAAAAAACTTGCCTCATACATCTCCTTTAAAACTTGCCCCACGCACCTTAAACCTTTTGCCCCCTAGTAATTGACTCTTGCACCCTGAGAAAAAGCTTCTGACTATCCACTCTGCCAGTCATAGTCTTGTAGACTTCTATAGGGTCGCCCCCTCAACCTCCGTCATTCCAGTGAGAACAAACCAAGTTTCTCCAACCTCTCCTCATAGCTAATGCCCTCCAGGATGTTGCCTGGTATGGAGGACATGAGGAGAGGTTGGAGAAACTTGGTTTGTTCTCGTGGAATGATGGAAGTTGAGGGGGCGACCTGATAGAAGTCTACAAGATTGTGAGGGGCATGGACAGAGTGGATAGTCAGAAGCTTTTTCCCCAGGGTGGAAGAGTCAATTACTAGGGAGCACAGGTTTAGGGTGACATGACTCTGCACACCTCGTCTTGAATCCCAGGAGCACCCGAATGAACAAAACATGCGTCAACCCTACAAGGTAACACATTCCTGGATAAAACCAGTTATTATCCTCCATTCTCAGCATTTTGGCTGCATATTTTCCCAGAATAATCGACTCTTGTTACAACACACTGCCTCTTAAAGCAGCCCCACCTTAAACGTAAAATGCAGCAAAATAGCACAGTATCATCACGTATGGAACAATTGACTTAAAAACTCATCTGGTTCACTCGGGGTAGCACGGTGGCACAGTGGTTAGCACTGCTGCCTCACAGCGCCAGGGACCTGGGATCGATTGCCAGCCTGTCTGTGTGGAGTTTGTACATTCTCCCCGTGTCTGCGTAACCCTATGTATTTACCCTAATAATCCCCCTGACACTAAGGGACAATTTAGCATGGCCAATCAACTGAACTCACACATCTTTGGACTGTGGGAGGAAACTGGAGCACCCGGAGGAAACCCATGCAGACACTTCGATTTGATTTATTATTGTCACATGTATTAACAACTACAGTGAGAAGTATGGTTTCTTGCACGCTATACAGACAAAACATACCGTTCATAGAGAAGGAAATGAGAGAGTGAAGAATGTAGTGTTACAGTCATAGCTAGGGCGTAGAGAAAGATCAGCTTAATGCAAGGTAAGTCCATTCAGAAATTGTAGTATAACATTGTTAGAGAGTTTAGAAGAGTTAGAATTAAGTTTTAGAAGCATAGAACAGGAGTGAAAGATAGAATTAGAAGGTATGCTGGGCACAGCTTGCAAGAAGTCGCCTCACTTGTGCAAACTCCGCACGGACAGTGATCCAAGGCGGACTGAGTTTGATCTTCCCAAACCCGGGGTGGGAGGTGGAAGAGCAGCAAGAAGCCCGATGCAGAAGCCATGACAACAACAGCCTGGAGAGACAGTTGGAGGCCGGTGAAAAAGTACTGGTGAGGAATTACGCCAATGGCGACCAGGAGCAGTTGACTGTATCATAGAACCCTACAGTGCAGAAGGAGGCCATTCAACTCAGCGAGTCTGCACTGACAACAATCCCACCCAGGCCCTCTCCCCTAATCCCACATATTTACCCCACTAATCCCTCTTATCTATGCATCCCGGGACACTCGGGGGCAATTTAGCATGGCCAATGCACCTATCCCGCACATCTTTGGACCGTGGGAGGAAACTGGAGCACCCGGAGGAAACCCACGCAGACACGGGGAGAATGTGCAAACTCCACACAGACAGTGACCCGAGGCCGGGAATCGAACCCAGGTCCCTGGAGCTGTGAGGCAGCAGTGCTAACCACTGTGCCACCATGCCACTCCTGAAGAATGAATCATGGAATCCCTACAGTGCAGAAGGAGACCATTCGGCCCATCGAGTCTACACCAACCACAATCCCACCCAGGCCCTATCTCCTTAACCCCATGTATTTACCCTGCTAATCTCCCTAACTCGAGGACGGTGGGGCCGGTACCCTACAGAATATGCGTGGGTGAGGCCATCCAGGAAAAAACACGTGGGCCAGGTGCGGGCCTTGAAATCACAGTTCACCAACTATGCCCAGAGGGCTGAGAACCAAGGAACATCATCCCAGGCAGGCCTCTCCCAGCTCTCTGTCGCTCGTAGTTAGGAGTTCGGAGTCTGAAATGGACAAACCCACGGCAGCTCCTTTTGCCTGCCAAGGAAGGGAGTGAACCAGAACCCCAGCCCTCACCTCGTAAGAGACGGGCGCCTGTTAGATATACCCCTCCCACGTCGGAGGCCAAGGCTGAGGATCCAGACCCAAGCGCTGAAACACCGCAAAAACCCGTGGGGTGTGCGTGACCTGCCAGGATTCCTTGGACTTAGTGGGGTAGGGTGTAATGACCTCAAAGAGGCCCACGAGGTTGGTCTTCTGAGGAGTTATTCCAGATGACAACAGAAGAAACCGACAGGCAAAGATTTAGCTTCGAACAACTTTCACTTCAACAGCTAAGCCAGGAATCAACAGGCAAATTGTATTGTATTAAGACCATAAGACCATAAGACATAGGAGCGGAAGTAAGGCCATTCGGCCCATCGAGTCCACTCCACCATTCAATCATGGTTGATTTCAACTCCATTTACCCGCTCTCTCCCCATAGCCCTTAATTCCTCGAGAAATCAAGAATTTATCAATTTCTGTCTTGAAGACGCTCAACGTCTCGGCCTCCACAGCCCTCTGTGGCAATGAATTCCACAGACCCACCACTCTCTGGCTGAAGAAATTTCTCCTCATCTCTGTTCTAAAGTGACTCCCTTTTATTCTAAGGCTGTGCCCCCGCGTCCTAGTCTCCCCTGTTAATGGAAACAACTTCCCTACGTCCATCCTATCTAAGCCGTTCATTATCTTGTAAGTTTCTATCAGATCTCCCCTCAACCTCCTAAACTCCAATGAATATAATCCCACGATCCTCAGACGTTCATCGTATGTCAGGCCTACCATTCCTGGGATCATCCGTGTGAATCTCCGCTGGACCCGCTCCAGTGCCAGTATGTCCTTCCTGAGGTGTGGGGCCCAAAATTGCTCACAGTACTCCAAATGGGGCCTAACCAGTGCTTTATAAAGCCTCAGAAGTACATCCCTGCTTTTGTATTCCAAGCCTCTTGAGATAAATGACAACATTACATTTGCTTTCTTAATTACGGACTCAACCTGCAAGTTTACCTTTAGAGAATCCTGGACTAGGACTCCCAAGTCCCTTTGCACTTTAGCATTATGAATTTTGTCACCGTTTAGAAAATAGTCCATGCCTCTATTCTTTTTTCCAAAGTGTACGACCTCGCACTTGCCCACGTTGAATTTCATCAGCCACTTCTTGGACCACTCTCCTAAACTGTCTAAATCTTTCTGCAGCCTCCCCACCTCCTCAATACTACCTGCCCCTCCACCTATCTTTGTATCATCGGCAAACTTGGCCAGAATGCTCCCAGTCCCGTCATCTAGATCGTTAATATATAAAGAGAACAGCTGTGGCCCCAACACTGAACCCTGCGGGACACCACTTGTCACCGGTTGCCATTCTGAGAAAGAACCTTTTATCCCAACTCTCTGCCTTCTGTCTGACAGCCAATCGTCAATCCATGTTAGTATTGTATAGGGGGAGGCGATGGCCTAGTGGTATTATCGCTAGACTATTAATCCAGAAACTCAGCTAATGTTCTGGGGGACCCGGGTTCGAATCCCGCCACGGCAGATGGTGGAATTTGAATTCAATAAAAAAAAAATCTGGAATTAAGAATCTACTGATGACCAGGAAACCATTGTTGGAAAAACCCACCTGGTTCACTAATGTCCTTTAGGGAAGGGAATCTGCCGTCCTTACCCGGTCTGGCCTACATGTGACTCCAGAGCCACAGCAATGTGGTTGACTCTCAACTGCCTTCAGGCAACGAGGGATGGGCAATAAATGCTGGCCCACCAGCGACGCCCGTGTCCCACTCTGTGGATCTGTATTTGTTTATCATGTAAAATATATGAAAATCTTCAATAAGCATGTCAAACAAAAATCCGTGGAATCTCCAAATTACACTTTAAATAGCCAATACAACGAAGATAAATTTCACAGATTTACTGGAAGTCTCCTCAGCACATAGGGCGCCACACACTGCTCCAAAACTCTGGCCGGCGTTATTCGGTCTCACACAACCCGCTCCCACTGCCAGCAAGAACGGAGAATTTGGCGCTCAGCCAAATCTCCCTTTACTGCAGCGGGACTGGAGGATCCCAGCCGCGGGCGAGGCTGAAGGATCCCAGCCGCAGGCAAGGTCAGAGAATCCCAGCCGCAGGGCGAGATCGGAGAATCCCAGCCGTGACCGAGGTCGGAGAATTCCAGCCGCGGGGGCGAGGTCGGAGAGTCCCAGCTTCCATCTTCAGTTCAACTCCTTTTCTTCACATGGGGTCTGGTCATCAAATTGCTTCGAATGCCATCTTGACTTCACCCGAGTTCCACGGACAGGGGCATCATCAAAAAAAACAAAGGGCGTACCTCCTGGATTCAATTTGCAGCAATATTCAGGTTTAAGAACATAAGAACATAAGAAATAGGAGCAGGAGTAGGCCATCTAGCCCCTCGAGCCTGCCCCGCCATTCAATAAGATCATGGCTGATCTGACGTGGATCAGTACCACTTACCCGCCTGATCCCCATAACCCTTAATTCCCTTACCGATCAGGAATCCATCCATCCGCGCTTTAAACATATTCAGCGAGGTAGCCTCCACCACCTCAGTGGGCAGAGAATTCCAGAGATTCACCACCCTCTGGGAGAAGAAGTTCCTCCTCAACTCTGTCTTAAACCGACCCCCCTTTATTTTGAGGCTGTGTCCTCTAGTTTTAACTTCCTTACTAAGTGGAAAGAATCTCTCCGCCTCCACCCTATCCAGCCCCCGCATTATCTTATAAGTCTCCATAAGATCCCCCCTCATCCTTCTAAACTCCAACGAGTACAAACCCAATCTCCTCAGCCTCTCCTCATAATCCAAACCCCTCATCTCCGGTATCAACCTGGTGAACCTTCTCTGCACTCCCTCCAATGCCAATATATCCTTCCTCATATAAGGGGACCAATACTGCACACAGTATTCCAGCTGCGGCCTCACCAATGCCCTGTACAGGTGCATCAAGACATCCCTGCTTTTATATTCTATCCCCTTCGCAATATAGGCCAACATCCCATTTGCCTTCTTGATCACCTGTTGTACCTGCAGACTGGGCTTTTGCGTCTCATGCACAAGGACCCCCAGGTCCCTTTGCACGGTAGCATGTTTTAATTTGTTTCCATTGAGATAGTAATCCCATTTGTTATTATTTCCTCCAAAGTGTATAACCTCGCATTTCTCAACGTTATACTCCATTTGCCATATCCTCGCCCACTCACTCAGCCTGTCCAAATCTCTCTGCAGATCTTCTCCGTCCTCCACACGATTCACTTTTCCACTTATCTTTGTGTCGTCTGCAAACTTCGTTACCCTACACTCCGTCCCCTCCTCCAGATCATCTATATAAATGGTAAATAGTTGCGGCCCGAGTACCGATCCCTGCGGCACGCCACTAGTTACCTTCCTCCAACCGGAAAAACACCCATTTATTCCGACTCTTTGCTTCCTGTCGGATAGCCAGTCCCCAATCCACTTTAACACACTACCCCCAACTCCGTGTGCCCTAATCTTCTTCAGTAGCCTTTTATGGGGCACCTTATCAAACGCCTTTTGGAAATCCAAAAACACCGCATCCACCGGTTCTCCTCCATCAACCGCCCTAGTCACATCTTCATAAAAATCCAACATGTTCGTCAAGCACGACTTTCCCCTCATGAATCCATGCTGCGTCTGATTGATCGAACCATTTCTATCCAGATGCCCTGCTATCTCCTCTTTAATAATGGATTCCAGCATTTTCCCTACTACAGACGTTAAGCTGACCGGCCTATAGTTACCCGCCTTTTGTCTCCTTCCTTTTTTAAACAGCGGCGTAACATTAGCCGTTTTCCAATCAACCGGCACTACCCCAGAATGCAACGAGTTTTGATAAATAATCACTAACGCATCCACTATTACCTCTGACATTTCTTTCAATACCCTGGGATGCATTCCATCCGGACCCGGGGACTTATCCACCTTCAGTCCCATTAGTCTACCCAGCACTGCCTCTCTGGTAACATTAATTGTATTAAGTATTTCTCCTGCTGCCAACCCTCTATCGTTAATATCTATCTGTTTCAGCCTTTCCCTCCGACCCAAACAACGTTTCATGCCAGCAACCCAGGCAGGGAGGGTGTCTAGGTCCTGACTGGACGGCCTTATCCCCTCACCCCTGCTCTTCCACCTCCAGGCGGCTAATTCGTCCCCCACCGCCTGCAGGGGCCTGGAATCTGACTGGAAAGTTTTCAACTGGAAAGTTGGGATATTTCCAGCCTTTTTCACTAGGCCGGAAATATCCCAGTCAGCCTTTTTTACTAGGCTGGAGAGATCTCAGTCAGCCTCTTTGACTAGGCCGGGAAGGTCCCAGTCAACCTTTTTCACTAGGCCCGGAAGATCTCAGTCAACTTTTTGACGAGGCCGGACAGATCCCTGTCAGCCTTTTTGACTAGACCTGAGAGATCCCAGTCAGTCTTGATCACTAGGCCAGGAAGATTCCAGTCAGCCTTTTTGACTAGGCCAGAAAGATCCCAGTCAGCCTCTTTGACCAGGCCAGGAAGGTCCCAGTCAGCCTTTCTCGCTAGGCCTGAAAAATCGCAGTGAGCCTCTTTGACTAGGCCAGACAGATCCCAGTCAGCCTCTTTGACGAGGCCGGACAGATCCCAGTCAGCCTTTTTGACGAGACCTGAGAGATTCCAGTCAGCTTTGATCACTAGGCCAGGAAGATTCCAGTCAGCCTTTTTCACGAGGCCTGAAAAATCCCAGTCAGGCTTACTTCAATATGACTCAATCGGCCTTTAATTAATTTTATTCCCCACCCCACCCCCCCGCATCAATCTAGCCTCTGGGGAAATGGCCTCAGGTGAAGGATGGAATCAGGGACCAGCACAAAGGCCGCTAGTGTGAAATCCTGCTTCAGCCTCGCTTCACCCTCAAACCCAGTGGGGGCTGAAAGCCCCGCCCTGTAATCCTGTATAATCATGACCACCGATCCCTGAGGTGCTTCAGCTATATGTGGGCAATTTTGTTTTTAAATCAAATACCTATCGAACAACCTCCTCATCGGGAAATGAACCAGCAGTTGAATCCAGTGACCTCAGATGTGACGATCTGCTCCAGATGTTCAGTTGCACAATGCTGAGGAATTTGAACTCATTTCCAACTTTAGTCCACTTCAATTCCAGTGAGGAAGTTCAGCAGAGCTGCCTGGATATAGAAATGATTCCAGTATGGGGGTGGCACGGTGGTTAACACTGCTGCCTCACAGCGCCAGGGCCCCGGGTTCGATTCCCAGCTTGGGTCACTGTCTGTGTGGAGTTTGCACGTTCTCCCCGTGTCTGCATGGGTTTCCTCCAGGTGCTCCGGGTTCCTCCCACAGTCTGAAAGATGTGCGGGTTAGGTGGATTGGCCGTGCTAAGTTGCCCCTCAGTGTCGGCAAGGGTAAACGCAGGGCGTTGTGGGGATAGGGCCTGGATGGGATTGTGGTGGGTGCAGACTCGATGGGCTGAATGGCCTCCTTCTGCACTGTAGGGATTCTATGATTCACAGGGCTATGAAGCTGCTTGACAAATCATAGAATTCCTACAGTGCAGAAGGAGAACATTCGGCCCATCGAGTCTGCACCGACCA
The DNA here is from genome assembly GCF_964213995.1 of Mustelus asterias. NCBI lineage: Eukaryota > Metazoa > Chordata > Chondrichthyes > Carcharhiniformes > Triakidae > Mustelus > Mustelus asterias. Next base: position 13,288,048 of record NC_135821.1, read on the forward strand.
CAATCCCACCCACTCCCCATAACCCCATGCATTTTATCCTAGCTAGTGCCCCTGAGACTAAGGGGCAATTTAGCATGGCCACTCCACCTAACCCACACATCTTTGGAGTGTGGGAGGAAACCGGAGCACCTGGAGGAAACCCACGCAGACACGGGGAGAATGTGCAAACTCCACACAGACAGTGACCCAAGCCGAGAATCGAACCCGGGTCCCTGGCACTGTGAGGCAGCAGTGCTAACCACTGTGCCGCCACCGTGCTACCCACCAAGGAATTCAGGAAAAACGTATGTCTTTATCCGGAGGAATGGTTAGAATGTGGAACTTGCTGGGGTGAGGGGTGGACGGAGGTCGCTGGCCTTCAAGCAGGAGGACAGCTAAACGCAAAATAAAAGCCAAATATTGCTGGAGACCTGGGAAAGTTCAACAGGTCTGGCAGCGTCTGTGGAGAGCGAGAGACACAGTAAGAAGTTTAACAACACCAGGTTAAAGTCCAACAGGTTTATTTGGTAGCAAAAGTCACACAAGCTTTCGGAGCTCTTAGCCCCTTCTTCAGAGCGAGTCAGAGGGCCAGATTTTCCAGCCCCTCCTGCTGGTGGGATTTTCCAGTCCCGTCAATGACAACCGACAGCCACACCCTTCCCCCCCCCCCCCCCCTCCTAACCCCCATGGCATGTGCCCCAGTTGCGGGAACAGCGAGCCGCACGATCGGCGGGACTGGAAGATCCCACCGACAGCCAAATGCGAACTGCTTCCGCCATCAGGAAACACGCCGTGGGGAGCGGGGGGAGGAATGGGGGTGGAGAGGGGGTGGGGGATTCCAGCCCAGAGCTTTGAGCCCATATGACTTCTTCACAGCTCGCTAAACACAGTTGGGAGCGATAGGTATGTCCAGACTGTTGGGAATATAGGATTTCGGAGGAGAAGTAAGGCCATTCGGCCCTTCAAGCCTGCTCCACCATTTATTGAGATCATGGAGTCACGGATGGAGTCAGAGGGCGGGATTTTATGGCCTCGCTCATCCCGAAACTGTAAAATCCCAGCCGAGGCCAGCGGACCTTTCCATTGTCCGCCCCTCACCCGCCCTGATTCCCGTGGCGGGCGAGGGTGGTAAAAGTCCGGTCATCAGGCAGAATTTTCCATTCCCGCCTGGCAGGGGAATCGGAGCGGGTGAGGGAAGGTCCGTGGAAAGATCCGTTGACCTTGGGCAGGGCTTTTCAGTTTTTAGGGCAAGCAAGGCCGGAAAATCCAGCCTGACAAAAATCTGCCGAGTGGATAAAAATTCTGGATGAGGGTGGGGGAGGAGGCAATGCATGTGGAACGTGAAGAGAAAGGGCCAGCAGAGGCCGGCTGGGCCGAATGGCCTGTTTCTGGGCTGCAAGTTGGAAGGTGAAGACAGGAAGGCACTGAAACTGGGCCTCCTGACATCTAGGCCGAACTTAGCCGCCGGGAGAAATCATGCAGCCTTATCGCCATGACGATACTAGTCAGTGACACATTCAACAACAAGAACCAGCCGGTGGCTTATCACTGTTTCCATGGAAACGAGCTCAAATGCCTATGATCCGCATTCCTCTGCAAACAAGGCCTTGTTTGCTTTCCCCTATCAGTTATTGTTCTGCTAGGGGCTGCCCCTAACACCGCCTTCCTTGGGCAGTAAACCTCAGTGTCCAATCAAAAATTCATCCTCCTGAGTTTTACTGCTTGTTTTTCCAAACTCTCCTCTTTCCTTCCTGAAGGTCTCGAGTCCCACCAGACGATGGATGACGCAATCGTCACCAGAAAGGAAGGAATACGTCAAAGAGACGGGGGCGGGGAGCCACAGCAAGTGGGCTGCCGGCCAGAGTGACGCAGGGTTCAAAGGTCATAGAATCCCTACAGTGCAGAAGGAGGTCTGTACCAACCACAATCCCACCCAGGCCCAATCCCCGTAAAACCCCACATATTTGCCCTGCTAATCCCCCTGACATTTAGGGTCAATTGAGTATGGCCAATCCAACCTAACCTGCACATCTTTCGGGACGTGGGAGGAAACAGTATGCACATCACTTCAGGACAACTCCGTGAGCTCAAGGTTCACTTGTCACAAGATGTCAAGCTTTTGATTTGATTTGATTTACTATTGTCACATGTACTGGGATATAATGAAAAGTATTGTTTCTTGTGCGCTATACAGACAAAACATACTGTTCATAGAGTACATAGGGGAGAAGGAAAGGAGAGGGTGCAGAATGTAGTGTTACAGTCACAGCTAGGGTGCAGAGAAAGATCAGCATAGTGCGAGGTAGGTCCATTCAAAAGTCTGACGGCAGCAAGGAAGTAGTTGTTCTTGAGTCGGTGCAGTAGGGTCTTGATTGTTAAGGGGGTCAGGGGTTATGGGGAAAAGGCAGGAGAATGGGGATGAGTAAAATATCAGCCATGATTGAATAGCGGAGCAGACTCGATGGGCCGAGTGGCCTAATTCTGCTCCTATGTCGTATGGTTTTATGATCGGTACGTGACCTCAGTCTTTTGTATCTTTTTCCCGATGGAAGAAGGTGGAAGAGAGAATGTCCGGGGTGCGTGGGGTCCTTGATTATGCTGGCTGCTTTGCCAAGGCAGCGGAAAGTGTCGACAGAGTCAATGGATGGGAGGCTGGTTTGCATGATGGACTGGGCTACATTCACAACCCTTTGTAGTTTCTTGCGGTCTTGGGCAGAGCAGGAGCCATACCAATGTTGTGATACATCCGGAAAGGATGCTTTCTATGGTGCGTCTGTAAAAATTGGTGAGAGATGGGCGGCACAGTGGTTAGCTAGGGAGCCGGGTTCAATTCTGGTTTCGGATAACTGTTTGCGTGGAGTTTGCACATTCTCTGCGTGGGTTTCTTCCGGATGCTCCAGTTTTCTCCTACACTCCAAAGATGTGCGGGTTAGGTTGATTGGCCGTGTTAAATTGCCCCTGAGAGTCAGGAAGTTTATCAGGGTAAATGCACGTGGTTACAGGGACGGGGCTTGAGTGGGATTGTTGTCGGATCAGGCTCGATGGGCTGATTGACCTCCTTCTGCACTGTAGTGATTCTATGAAATGTAGCGGACATGCTGAATTTCCTCAACCTCCTGAGAAAGTGGAGGCGTTGGTGGGCTTTCTGTAGTCGGGGCAGCCATTTTGGGCAGGGTGCATTCTGGGTGATGTTGTCCTCGCCGGGCCGAGCTCTCACCCCTCCCACTCAGATCCCCAGCCCACCAATGTGCTGCAGGACCCAAAGCATAGGCGTCCAGTGGAAGCCAACGCTAGGGGAACGGAACAAAATAACAGGCGCAGCAGTTTGAGAGAGTTGAGGCAAAATCAATTCTTGGCAATGACAAGACTCTTAACTGTAAGGAAGTGGTGTTAATAATCCGAATAATTATGAATAAAAGTTCAATGACACAGAGGCTGCCTTTGCCAAGACACATTTCCGAAGTATTTCAGATCCTGGACGGGATTTTCCGGCCGCACTCACCCCTAGACCGGAAAATCCAGGACAGGTCAACGGTCCTGTCCCGTCCGCCATGATTCCCGTGGCGGGCGAGACGGAAAAATTCCAGCCTACGTTTTCCAGAAGTAATACAGTAACAAAGGGCGACACAGTGGTTAGCACTCTGACTCACAGCGCCTGGGACCCAGGTTCGATTCCCGGCTCCGGTCACTGTCTGTGCGGAGTCTGCACATTCTCCCCGTGTCTGCGTGGGTTTCCTCCGGGTGCTCCGGTTTCCTCCCACAGTCCCAAAGACGTGCTGGTTAGGATACATTGACCGTGCTAAATTCTCCCTAGGTGTGCCCGAACAGGCGCCGGAGTGTGGCGACTAGGGGATTTTCACAGCAACTTCTGTGTTAAGAAGTTCCAATACTAATTCCAATGGAGTACATTTGAAGTGTAATGTAGGGAAGCCACCATCGCTGAAGCTCTCACCATCAACATCCTGGAGTTTACCACTGACCAAATACATATCTCAATCAGCCATATAAATACTGTGTCTACAAGAGCAGGTCAGAGACCAGAAACTCTGTAGCAAATGATTCATCTCCTGACTCTCCAAACTCCATCTACAAGTCAGGAGTGTGATGGAATACTCTCCACTTGCTTGGATGATTGCAGCTCCAACAACACTGAAAAAACCCAGGACAATGTAGCCCGCTTGATTAGCCCTCAGTCACCTCTGTAAACATTCACTCCCTCCATCAGTGCCACACAATATCTGCAGTGTGTACCATCTACAGACGCACCATAGAAGTGGCTTCGGATAACTGTTTGCGTGGAGTTTGCACATTCTCCCCGTGTCTGCGTGGGTTTCTTCCGGATGCTCACCAAAGCTACATTCGATTGCGCTTTCGTCCACTTAGAAGGTGCAGTGTGAATGCAAACCTACTTGTATCACTAAACTTAAAACACAACTGATGCCCCGGTTTCCTCCCTCAGTCCAAAGATGTGCGGGTCAGGTGGATTGGCCGTACCAAATTGCCCCTTAGTGTCAGGGGGACTAGCTAGGGTAAATGCATGGGGTTATGCGGATAGGGCCTGGGTAGGAGTGTGTTTGGTGCAGACGCGATGGGCTGAATGGCCTCCTTCCGCACTGCAGGGATTCTATGATTCAATCCTGTCCCCTGTTGATGCGACTATATTTGAAATTGTATCTGTATTACCTCTTGGACACTGACCTTTCCTTTGTGTCTGAGAGTGGCATAAAAATGTTTCAAACAGAGGGAACCTGACCTTTATAGACTGTGTTACACAACTTCACATGAGTGCCTTTCAGCCACCGAGGTTCTTTTTTGAAGTCAATGTTGAGGTGTATCGATTCCTGGGATCCAATGTCTTGCCCTTGCAACACAGTTCCAAAAAGTCCCTCAGGTACTGACACAAGCCCACACATCTGATGCAAAGTGTGCCAGATACTATATTGGTCAATTAGTAATTCGTGTTACACACCTACTCTTTCCCAGAAACAGGTAGACCAGGCAGAGGACGCAGTGGCGTAATGCTATTGAGGCTCGTAATCCAGAGACCCAGGATAATGCTCCAGGGACCCGGGTCCGAATCCTGCCGCAGCGGAATTTAATTCAATAAAAGGAATCTGCAATTAACAGTCTGGTGGTGACTGTAGTAGCACAGTGGGTTGGCACTGCAGCCTCACACTCCAGGGACCCAGGTTCGATTCCGGCCTCGGGTGACTGTATGGAGTCTGCGTGTTCTCCCCGTGTCTGCGTGGGTTTCCTCCGGGTGCTCCGATTTCATCCCACACTCCAAAGATGTATACACTAGGTGGAGTGGCCATGCTAAATTGTCCCTTAGTGTACAAATGTGTAGGTTAGGTGGATTGGCCATGCTAAATTGCCCCTTAGTGTGCAAAGATGTGAAGGTTACGTGGATTGGCCATGCTAAATTGTCCCTTCGTGTCCAAAGATGTGCAGGTTAGGTGGATTGAGGGTGGATGAGTGGTAAGGCATGCATTTAACATTGCTCTGAACTATTGCCAACGGTACCTTTCTAGTTTCTCCTTGTTAAAACCTGAAAAGAATCATGAGTGATGATGTATTGAATCCCCTGAGGGCTTGTAGCTTGTACGAACCCGAATTGGAACAAAGGGCCCTGAGGACAACAAATTCTCCTCGGCTGCTATTTGATCAGTGCTGTTAGATCAGTTAACTGATTATGTTCAGCCTGAGAGCCAGGGGCACGGGTTTAAGATGGTTAATAAAATTGTCCCTTCGTGTCCAATGATGTGTAGGTTAGGCGAATTGGCCATGCTAAATTGCCCCTTAGTGTCCAAAGATGTGTAGATTAGGTGGATTGGCCATGCTAAATTGCCCCTTAGTGTCCAAAGATGTGCAGGTTAGGTGGATTGGCTGTACTAAATTGACCCTTAATGTCCAAAGATGTGTGGGTTAGGCAAATTGGCCATGCTAAATTGCCCCTTAGTGTCCAAAGATGTGCAGGCTAGGTTGATTGGCCATGCTAAATTGTCAGGGGGCTAGCTGGGTAAATATATGGTGTTACGGTGATAGGGCCTGGGTGGGATTGTTGTCAGTGCAGACTCGATGGGCCGAATGGTCTCCTTCTTTACTGCACTGATGCTATAATTCTATGATTCCATGAATGTTTCACAATGAGCGACAGAAAATGCTTAATCATTTGTATATTAATAGAACTGTGTAGCCTGATGGGTATCCATAATGGCACCAGCAAAGCCTCATGGTTAAAAGGGCTAACTCTGTATCGGGCTAAGGACTGCGGGAGCAGCACAAAACAGGATGCGCAGCTATGGAACAAACATGGGAGTTGCTTGGCCAGTGGCTGTTGTTCTGCCTTGAACAGAGAGTGATTGAAAACTTGTGTTTTGTGTTCCCGAGAGAATTACAACCCCCTGACAGAGGCACGACTCTTCAGCATTCGGCTAAAGAAAAAAGACAGTGATGGATTAGCACCAATAACAGAAAATGCTGGAAAATCTCAGCAGGTCTGACAGTATCTGTGGGGAGAGAATAGGAGCCAACTTTTCGAGTCCGGATGACCCTTCGTCAGAGCTAGTGAGTGATTAGTGCCTGCCCTGTGAGTACGTGATTGGAAGCATTACCAGTGCTGGCAATATCTGTGTAAGACGGAGAGATACAGAGACATAGACAGCAGTGACCCTGGGTTAACAACTGCAGAAGCAACATCAAGACCCCGAGATTGTGACACGGTGATACCGGAATGAAGCCCACCGGAAGGGAATTGGACCACTATACCTCACCATAGGTAATATTTCTAAATCCGAGTCGTGAGTTTGGATATTTTATGAGGTTCTGATACCTTTTGAATACTCTGTGTATAATGGAGGTTAGATACTTTGGGGGGGTCGATTCTCTCATCCTGCCGCGCTAGTTTTTTAGCGCAGCGGGCCGGGAGAATCGCTTCTCTGCCGATTTGCAGGATTCACGCATGCGTTCCTCGCGCACATCTCCCGGTGCTGGATATCCGGCGCTGTCTGAGCCGCGTTGAAATCCGGCGGGAACACCGGGTAGGTGATCTTAAATCTACTTTTAATGTAACTTACATCTGATTAGCGGGCCCGGGACTGAAGTCTCCAGGCTCGCTAGCATCTCCCAAGGGCAATTGGGATTAGTTTAGGGCTTTAAAAAAAAAGGCGGCATGGACAAGTTGGGCTGAAGAGCCTGTTTCCATGCTGTAAACCTCTATGACTCCCACCCTATTAGGGGTCCTTCACTCCAGCGGAGTCCAGACTAGCACCCCATTTTCGGGGAGCTGGCGGGACAACTCTGCTGGAGCGAAGGGGGGGGCAACTGGGGCCCCACAGGGGGTGGGCGACAGAGGGGTGTGGTGCCCTCTGGGCATGGGCACCCTGGCGGTGCTAGCCTGTGTCCCCTGGCAGTGCCCAAGGGCCAAAGTGCCCATGCCCAAAGAGAGCACCTTGGCACTGCGCGTCAGGCATGGGGCAGTGCCAAGGGGGCAGGACCTATTGGGGCTGGCGATCGGGGTGGGCCGGGACGGGGAGGGTTCGGGGCTGTTCCCCCAAATGGATGGGGGGGGGCCACGATTGGGCCATGGGGGGGGCGGGTGAGGGGCAGCTCTGCGAGAGTCTTGGGCTGGCCAGTGATTGAACTGGCCAGTGAACTACAGGCTGACATTTCAGGGCCACTGCACATACGCAGAGGCCCGGAACTTTCAGACTCTGCTGTGAATAGGCCCCCCACACCCCCCCACCCCCCCGAGCTTTTAATGATATTCCCAATTGTGATCTCTGCATTGCACAGAGTGTGGGAGATTCGAGTCTGAAGTCGCACTGAATAAACCAGCGTGATTTACACCAGTTTTCCCGCGGATTCAACACTTAGAACTATTTTGGGAGAATCACGGCCCTTGTGTCTCACCGAATTGATGTCTGGCGTGCTAAAGTTTGTGGAGTAGTTTAACACTTTTGTGGTAACTTGGTTGAGTAAAATAAAGGAGATTTTTTTGTACAATAGTTCAAGAGTTTGAGTTTGTCTAGTTGACCTGGGTTCCAGGTGACACCTGCCATCAAGTTCAATAGAGGATGTCACCAGTTAGAATCATAGAAACCCTACAGTACAGAAAGAGGCCATTTGGCCCGTTGAGTCTGCACCGACCACAATCCCACCCAGGCCCTACCCCCATATCCCTATATATTTACCCGCTAATCCCTCTAACCTACGCATCTCAGGACACTAAGGGACAATTTTAGCATGGCCAGTCAACCTAACCCACACATCTTTGGACTGTGGGAGGAAACCGGAGCACCCGGAGGAAACCCACGCAGACACGAGGAGAATGTGCAACCTCCACACAGACAGTGACCCAAGCCGGGAATCGAACCCAGGCCCCTGGAACTATGAAGCATCAGTGCTAACCACTGTGCTACCGTGCCGCCCCAGCAACTTCCCAGTTGGAAGTTCCCCTCCAAGCCCCTCACCATCCTGACTTGGAAATACATTGGCTGTTCCTTCACTGTCGCTGGATCAAAATCCTGGAACTCTCTCCCTAACAGCACTGTGGTTATATCTACACCGCATGGACTGCAGCGGCTCAAGATGGCAGCTCACCACCACCTTCTCAAGGGGCAATTAGGGATGGGCAATAAATGCTGGCCTGGCCAGCGATGCCCACATCCAATGAATGATTGGAAATAAAGATGCAACATGTCCGTTACTCTACTGACAAAACCTTTTCCATCCCACCGTTACATGAAAATGAATGGCCATTTAAGAGGCAACGATGTTGCTATGGGTCTGGAGTCACATAGAATAGGGCGGACCAGGAGAGGCGGTGGCCTAGTGGTATTATCGCTAGAATACTAACCCGGTAACTCAGCCAATGTTCTGGGGACACGGATTCGAATCCCGCCACGGCAGATGGTGGAATTTGAATTCAATAAAAAATATCTGGAATTAAGAATCTACTGATGACCATAAAACCATTGTCGATTGTCGGAAAAACCCATCTGGTTCACTAATGTCCTTTAGGGAAGGAAGTCTGCCGTCCTTACCCGGTCTGGCCTACATGTGACTCCAGGCCACAGCAATGTGGTTGGCTCTCAACTACCCTCGGCAACAAGGGATGGGCAATAAATGCTGGCCCAGCCAGCGACGCCCATGTCCCATGGATGAATGAAAAAAAAGACCAGGTAAGGATGGCAGATTCCATTCGCTCCAAGATATCAGTGAGCTGGATCAAGTTTATGACATGTTGATAGTTAGATGGCTACCATTACTGGTATGGACTTCGTCTTAAACTTAAGATACCCCAGTTGCTATTGTGGGATTTTAACATTTAGTCCTGGGTGACTAGAGACAAGGTTGCTACCATATCGAGCGGCACGGTGGTACAGTAGTTAGCTCTGCTGCCTCACAGCGCTAATGACCCAGGTTCGATTCCCGGCTTGGGTCACTGTCTTTGTGGAGTTTGCACGTTCCCCCCATGTCTGCGTGGGCTTCCTCCGGTTGCTCCGGTTTCCTCCCACAGTCCGAAAGATGTGCTTATTAGGGTGCATTGGCCATGCTAAATTCTCCCTTAGTGTACCCGAACAGGCGCCGGAGTGTGGCGACTGGAGGATTTTTGCGTAACTTCATTGCGGTGATAATGTAAGCCGACTTGCGACACTAATAAGTAAACTTTAGACATTGTGCCATTGTTGAGAAAAAACAGTACGCTTTTAAATGTGAGCCAGATGGTGTTCATACACAACTTGTACAATATACAAGGAATACTGCGGTGAGTAACTCAACTGACTCCCCAAAGCCTGTCAACCATCCACAAGGCACAAGTCAGGAGTGTGATGGAATACTCCCCACTTGCCTGGATGGGTGCAGCTCCAACAACGCTCAAGAAGCTCAACACCATCCAGGACAAAGCAGCCCCGCTCGATTGGCACCACATCCACAAACATCCACTCCCTCCACCACCGACGCTCAGTAGCAGCAGTGTGTACCATCTACAAGATGCACTTCAGCAACTCACCAAAGATCCTTAGACCGCACCTTCCAAACCCGCGACCACTTCCATCTAGAAGGACAAGGGCAGCAGATACACCACCACCTGCAAGTTCCCCTGCAATCCACTCACCATCCTGACTTGGAAATATATCGGCCGTTCCTTCGCAGTCGCTGGGTCAAAATCCTGGAATTCCCTCCCTAATGGCATTGTGGGTCAACCCACAGCACGTGGACTGCAGCGATTCAAGAAGGCAGCTCACCACCCACCTTCTCAAGGGGCAACTAGGGATTGGGCAATAAATGCTAGCCTGGCCAGCAACACCTCTGTCTCACTAATGAATGAATCAAAAAACGTATGCATGATAAACATGTACTGATTTAAAACAGTCAGGATGGAGAAACTATCCTGATTAATAGGATTTGGGATTTGGCAAGTTTTGGCAGGAAAAACACACCACATTTTCTGTCACATTCCTGCGTGTTCATGCAGTCTCTGCACCTTTCGGAGCCCCTGTGCTGAGTGACACACACAATGCACTGTAAAAACTATGCCATTTGCCATTCTCCGCTTTCGTACAGCAGGTATTGGGACATTCCCTCAGACCACACACACTCAACACAGCCGGATGTCTTGTGAAAAAGAAAATCTGGCTCTCCCGGACTTTTCGTTTTAGCCCAGTGCAGACAACAAAGGTCGCTGTAAAAAAAAAGTTTGCTTTTTCCCTCCACCCCCTTCCAACTTACCATTCATGCGTCCAAGGGAAGCGACCGCTGCCTTTAATCTCAGAAAGGGTGGAGAGTGAGAGGTCGGAGTTTATCTGCCGCTCGGGGTGAAGGCAGACGGGAATGATGAAGCTTTGGTGTGGACTTCGACACCCCCCCCCCTCTACGGGTCGTAGGGGGCTGTGTCAACAGGCAGGGCCTGAACTGGCTGTAGATCTCCCCCGTTCGACCTGCCGCTGGCTCCCTCCGTCATTCACAATGCTCGGCTGGGGAAGAGATTGGAAGAGGGTGTGTTTTCCAAAACAACTTCCCTGCCTTCACCCTGAACTGGAGCCGTCCCACTTCCTAAAAGGAATTCACACGGTTTATAAATAGGACACCGGAGATAATGGGCAGTGTAAAAGACGGGCGACACCAAAGATCGGATCAGGAGTTATCGCTTCGAGATTACGGGCTTTCGGGGATGAACCCAGCCCCGCAGGATTTGGGACCGATTCAGATCCCGATGAACCCAAAACTTGGCGTGGAGTCAAAACTGGGGAGAGAGAGAGAGCAATGGGCAGAGCTTTCCACGGCGTTTTGCCCGGCTCCAAGGGAAGCCACCATGGCTTAGGGGTGGGGATTGTGGGGGTGTCAGGGGAAGGGGGGTTGGGTTCGTCTTGGGAAGGACTTGAAGATCCCACCGGCAGGAAGGGGTTTGATTCCCGGCTTTTGTCACTGTTTGTGCTCTCCTTGTCTGCGTGGGTTTCCTCCAGGAGCTCCGGTTTCCTCCCACAAGACATCCACAGATTCAGTCGTGTCACATCAAGGGGGTCCACTCGGCCCCTCCCTTCTATGCCGCCTCTTTGGAATTAGTCCTTCTCGTTCCAGTCTTCCTTCATGGACTGTCCCCTCCACTCTCTCCCCACACCGCCGCCACACACAAGCAGAATGCTACTTCAACATTCAACACCTTCAATACCTTTAGGAGGTTTAGTCATTCCATTTTCACTCCAGGGCACTCCTATTAAAAACTCCCGAGGTCTTTCATAGAATCATAGAACCCCTACAGTACAGAAGGAGGCCATTCAGCCCATCGAGTCTGCACCGACTCCAAAGTCGGTGCAGACAAAGACAGTCCAAAGATGTGCGGGTTAGGTGAATTGGCCAGGTTAAAAATTGTCCCTGGGATGCGTAGTTAGAGGGATTAGCGGGTAAATATGTGGGGGTAGGGCCTGGTTGGGATTGTGGTCAGTGCAGACTCGATGGGCCGAATGGCCTCCTTCTGCACTGTAGGGTTTCTATGATTTCTATGACTCTTCGACGGAGCATCTTACCCAGGCCCTATCCCCTTAACCCTACTTATTTACTCGACGAATCACCTAACCTGCACATCTTTGGACACTAAGGGGCAATTTAGCATGGCCAATCCACCTAACCTGCACATCTTTGGACACTAAGGGGCAATTTAGCATGGCCAATCCACCTAACCTACACATCTTTGGACACTAAGGGGCAATTTAGCATGGCCAATCCACCTAACCTACACATCTTTGGGCACTAAGGGGCAATTTAGCATGGCCAATCCACCTGACCTGCACATCTTTGGACACTAAGGGGCAATTTAGCATGGCCAATCCACCTAACCTGCACATCGTTGGACACTAAGGGGCAATTTAGCATGGCCAATCCACCTAACCTGCACATCTTTGGACACTGGGGGGCAATTTAGCATGGCCAATCCACCTAACCTACACATCTTTGGATACTCGGGGGCAATTTAGCATGGCCAATCCACCTAACCTGCACATCTTTGAAAACTAAGGGGTAATTAGCATGGCCAATCCACCTAACCTACACATCTTTGAACACTAAGGGGCAAGTTAGCATGGCCAATCCACCTAACCTACACATCTTTGGACACTAAGGGGCAATTTAGCATGGCCAATCCACCTAACCTACACATCTTTGAACATTAAGGGGCAAGTTAGCATGGTCAATCCACCTAACATACGCATCTTTGGACACTAAGGGGCAATTTAGCATAGCTAATCTATCGAACCAGCATATCTTTGGACATCGGGTGCCTGCAGATCAGTGCATTTTCTGGCTATTTTACAAACAGAGCAGAAGGGGTTAAACTATGGGGACAAGCTCAGGGGGCTTCAGGCAGAGGGGCTGAATGGCCTCGTAGTGCTTCATCTTAAGATGGATAACTCCTCCCTGCCGTTTCATTCGAGTGTTTGTTTTTTTATTTGCTCAATGGACCAAGTGTTCAGTGGGTTTACAGAGCGTTACAAGCTCAGGCCATTCAGCCCAATGAGCCCCTGCTAGCATTGATGGACCTCCTCCAACCCATCTTCGCCTCACTCCAACAACATGACCTTCCACTCCATCTCCCTGGAATATTCACCCAGCAGATTGGGTAAACTCGGTTTGTTCTCACTGGAACGACGGAGGTTGAGGGGCGACCTGAGAGAGGTTTACAAGGCTATGAGTGGCATGGACAGAGTGGATAGTCAGATGCTCTTTCCTAGGGTAGGAAAGTCAAATACTAGGGGACATAGGTTTAAGGAGCGTGGGGAAAAGTTTAGAGGAGATGTGTGAGGCAAGTTTTTCACACAGAGGGTGGTGAATGTCTGGAACGCGCTGCCCCGGGAGGTGGTGGGAGCAGGTGTGATAGCGGCATTTGAGGGACGTCTAGACGAATACATGAATAGGATGGGAATGGAAGGATACGGACTCTGTAAGTGCACACGGTTTTAGTTTAGGCAGGCATCGTGATGGCTTGGAGGGCCGAAGGGCCTGTTCCTGTGCTGTACTGTTCTTTGTTCTTTCCATTGGAGGTGTGCACTCACCTCGATCCACCCTTGTGGTAGGGAACACTCTGTTCGAAGCAGCCTCGAGTTAAAGATGTTTCTCCTCAATACCCCAATAAAGGGCAAAATATCGGGAATCACTGTAACGCTCATTTAATGCTTTTTTCCAAATCTTTCTGCCCACGCGCTGGGACCGATTCTCCTGTTTTGGGACTGAGTGCCCACCTGGCGGGAAAATGAGAGTTCTTCCCATTGGCGCTGGCAATGTCTTTCCGGTGGCATTCACCCACAAATAATGGGTAAACCTCCCCCCCACCCCCTCCCGAAACCACACAGGCCTGAGGGTGATCAGGCCTGATTCACTCCCACTTAGAGCCCACTCAGCGCCTTTCCCCTCCCCCCCCCAACCCCGGACACCCCACTCAGCCCCCTCCCCCTGACCCCTCTATTTATCCCCCTTCTGTGTCAGATACCCCCACTCAGCTCCCTTCCCCTCTCAACCCCCCCCCCCCCCCCCACACACAGCCCCCTTCCCCCCAGGTCCCCATTCAACCCCTTCCCCCCATTCATCTCCCCATCTGCATCTGATACCTCCATTCAGCCACCCTATTTCAGCTCCCCCTTCCACCTCAGACACTCCCACTCAGTCACCCTCCCCCCATCGGATCATCGCCACTGAAGCCCCCTTCCCTCTCAGCCCCCTCCACTCAGACCCCTCTCCCCCAGACCCTCCATTCATTCCCCCCTTCTGCTCCAGAAAGCCCCATTTAGCCACCCTCTCCCCTCAGACCCCCCCACTCAGCCCCTTCCCCCAGACCCCCCACTCAGCCCCCTCCCCCCCCGACCCTCCATTCATCCCCCTTCTGCGGCAGATACCCCCATTCAGCCACCCTCTCCCCTCAGATCCCCCCATTGAGGCCCCCTTCCCTCTCAGATGCCCCCCTCCATTCAGCCCCCCATTCGGGCCACGCATGTTGGCAGTGCCCACGGTGCTCTGTCCCCGGCACTCTGGCACTGGTAGGTGTGTCAAGGAGGTAGGTCCAATGGCCTTTTACCCATCTGCTGCTTCCAGGCTGCAGAGGGAAGGTCCCTCAGGGGTCCTGGGGGTTGAGTAGGCCCGGGCTGGTGGCAAGGGTTTGACCTTGACACTCTCCCCCCGGGATGGGGATCTTGGTGGCAGGACTGCCCCTTCTAGTCCTGGCAGACCTGAAGGTCACCCCTGGCATGGTGATTTCAAGCAGCCATGTACCCAACAACTCCATTCCTGCCTGTCAGTACTGAAAATTCTGAAATGGCCAGGTCACTTTAACCTCCATGACCCCCCTGGTCACCTGGCAGGATTTTAAATCACCGCAGCACTCCATTCTGCAGCAGAGATTTTCCTTTCTCCCTGTCAGAAGCTGCAAGTGTGAGCAGGCCCCTTTGAAGTCTCCTGACAATGAGGAGATGTCCATTTCAAGGGGGGTGGGGAATGGCGGGGGGGTTCCAGTCTGCACCGCTGTGCACTCAGCCCCAATGTATGCATCCAGCTTTGATTTGACAGTGCTGAGGCTTTCCAGCAAGCTGAATCCTTTGAAACCCTCTCCATTCTATTGGAATCCATTGCTCTCCAACAAATTCAATGTGCAGTGTCCTGAAAAAGATTCCCTTGACAGCTCAATGGATTTCTATCATCCTCCAGCCACCTGTGTTTATTTTTATTTCCCTTTGCCGTTGCATACACCTCAAGTACCCCATTGATCCTGACCACAATGTTGACAGAGTCTACACCCTGTGATTTCTTCAAACCAATTGTGGTCTGCAAAAGAGGAAGTGAAAGAGGAAAGGTTTCACATTTAAAATCCTTTGCCCTTACATTCTCCGTGCCAACTCACCCATTAGCCACCATGGGCAGACTTCAGGAGCCATGCTGAGATGAAATTAAACAAAGTTCTAAGTATCCATCACTGACTTCACTGTAGTGAAAAAAACAATCTCATTGATAAAAGCTCATTCAATACACTACACTCCCTCAAGTACTTAATTCCCTTATAATAACAAACATTGTATTCACAGCCCCACCTCAGAGACAGTTAATTCCTTACTAATGTCTTGGAGCTGTCAATAAAACTGTGAATTTATAGCACCTCACTGTGATAATGATAGGTGGTGGATGCAGTCAAGCATGACTAATACGATAATGACAGCCCTGAGACTTACATCACTGAACAGTTATTGAAACTGCTAGCACCGATTGTTCTCAACTCAGAGACACAGCAGGCTGTTGTTACACATATTTTAAAGGGCAGGGGATTTAAATAACTTGGCGGTTCCACAGACATTATGCACTTTCTACGAACATTCATGTCTCCTCTCAGGAATTATGGAGGCGCTTCTCCCAGTCTGCTGCGCTGCTCTAGCAATGCAGCGGGCTGGGAGACTCAAGCAGATGCCGTGTAGCGGGCATCCCGCTGGGCACCACGGCCTCCGCGTTTCTCCGGCCTCCAGATTTCCGGTGTCGTCAGCCCTGTGCCAGAAATCGGCGCGGAGCTAAATAAATTATGGCAATGTTGATTTCCATCTCATTTGCAGGCCTGGGACTGAAGTTTCTGGGCCCGCTAACATCTCCCTACCCCTCCACCAGGAGTGCTTCACTCCAGCGGGATTTACAATAGCTCCCCACTAGCGGAGAACTGGCGGCCCAACCATGTTGGAGGCCTCCCAGGAGGTCAGGGGTAATGGGGGAGTGCCCCCTGGGCATTGCCAGATTGGCAGTGCCAGCCTAGCCCCCTGGCACTGCCCACCAGGCATCAGGCACTCCCAGAGGGGGCAGGGCCTTATTCGAGGGGGGCTAATGGTGGGGGGGCGTAGCCTATGGGGGGGAAATTGGTGGGTGTGGGGGGAATCCCGCTGCCACTCTGCACTCGGGCTTGGTGACAGAGGGAGGGAGGCCAGAAATTGGAGTTGGTCATCGAGGTGGGTGGGTGGGGTTCAGCCTGGCGAGGGGGTTGTGGCTGCCAGTGGGGAGAAGGGGCGAGTCAGGGCTGCCAGTGGGGCGGACCGGAGGTCAGGGCTGCCGGTGGGGGAGGGGGGTGGAGTGGGGACAGCGAGAGATCAGGACTGCCATATGGTACCGGGGGGGGATGGGGGGAGGGGGGAGGGCGGGGTTGAGGCTGGCCAGGAAACGTCTGGGGGGGGTCCAGCAATCAGGCCATGGGGTGGGGTCGGACGGCCATCGATGCGGGGTCACGGGGCTGGCCAGTGATCGGGAGGCCAGCAGTGTGGGACTACTGCGCATGCGTCGATCTACGCTCTGACAGATGGGCGCACGCGCAGTGGCGCACTCAGAGCTATGCTGCCGGCCTCTCCGACGGGAATAGGCCACGCCCACTGATTTATAATGAGATTCACGCTGGGGCACTCTGCAGGGCAGAGTGTGTGGGAGATTCAATTTGGAAATCCCGCTGAGAAAACCAGCGGGATTGACTCCAGTTTGCGCGTGAATTTGACACTGAGAATTTCTTGGGGAGAATCGCCCCCAGAAGTCACACATTGCATGGGGTGGGCGAGGGGGTTTGGGGAATCCAGGACATGTGGATGTTATCAGAATATTGGAGAACAGCCATTTAGAAATGAAACGAGTAAACGCTTTGTCACCAGGAGGGCAACGGAAATGGTGAACTCACTCGGGGGGCCGGGGACAATCGATACCTTCAAGGCGAATTTAAATCGATCTTACCTTGGTCAAAAGGCAGCGAGTGGAGGAGATGGAGTCTGGGAAGATATCAGCCATCCCTCAAATCCAATGACGGAACAGGTCGGCGAGGCACCCACTTAGATCGTGGCCTGAGACTCTTCGCATTCCGAGGAACGGCTGGGATCTGGCGGAAGGCATGAGTTACTGCGTCGGGAACTGGGTGACTCAGTTCCAGACTAACCCACACCCTGTCAATCATTATAAACAGCAACAGGTACCAGGGAGTGGCCGGGGGATTAGTCACGAGAATTGAGTCACAAGGAGAATAGACACAACTCGCTTTCTCTTATCGATCGATCAGGTTCTCACTCGATCTCGCCATCGTGTGATTCTGATCATTTTCTTTTACTTATTGCGATTATTCTGACCTCCACCATGCTCCTCTCCCTATCACCCTTGGTCTCCCCAACTTTCCGCTCACTTCCTCCTCTCTCTTCCTCCCACCTCGCCTCTCATTCCTTCCCTACTTCCCCCTCCCCTCCTCCCTTCCCCTCTCCTCATCTCTCCCTTCCCCACTCCTCTCCTCCCCTCCCTCTCCCCTCCCTCTCCCCACCACTCTCCCCTCCCCTCCTCTCTCCCCCTTCTCTCCTCCTCCCACTTAGAGTCATAGAGGTTTACAGCATGGAAACAAGCCCTTCGGCCCAACTTGTCCATGCCGCCCCTTTTTTTAACTCCTAAGCTAATCCCAATTGCCCGCATTTGGCCCATATCCCTCTATACCCATCTTACCCATGTAACTGTCTAAATGCTTTTTAAAAGACAAAATTGTACCCACCTCTACTACTGCCTCTGGCAGCTCGTTCCAGACACTCACCACCCTCTCTGGACCCTTTTGTATCTCTCCCCTCTCACCGTAAACCTATGCCTTCTAGTTTTAGACTCCCCTACCTTTGGGAAAAGATATTGACTATGTAGCTGATCTATGCCCCTCATTATTTTATAGACCTCTATAAGATCACCCCTCAGCCTCCTACGCTCCAAAGAAATAAGTCCCAGTCTATCCAGCCTCTCCTTATAACTCAAACTATCAAGTCCCAGTAGCATCCTAGTAAATCTTTTCTGCACTCTTTCTAGTTTAATAGTATCCTTTCTTTAATAGAGTGACCAGAACCGTACACAGTATTCCAACTGTGGTCTTACCAATGTCTTGTACAACTTCAACAAGACGTCCCAATTCCTGTATTCAATGTTCTGACCAATGAAACCAAGCATGCCGAATGCCTTCTTCACCATTCTGTCCACCTGTGACTCCACTTTCAGGGAGCTATGAACCTGTACCCCTAGATATCTTTGTTCTGTAACTCTCCCCAACGCCCGACCATTAACTGAGTAAGTCCTGCCCTGGTTCAATCTACCGAAATGCATCACCTCACATTTATCTAAATTAAACTCCATCTGCCATTCGTCAGCCCACTGACCTAACTGATCAAGATCCCGTTGCAATCCTAGATAACCATCTTCACTGTCCACTATAAAGTAAAATTAAAGTTTATTTATTCATCACAAGTAAGGCTTACATTAACACTGCAACAAAGTTACTGTGAAATTCCTCTAGTCGACAAACTCTGGCGCCTGTTTAGGTCAATGTACCTAACCAGCACGTCTTTCAGACTGTGAGAGGAAACCGGAGCAACTGGAGGAAACCCACGCAGACACAGGGAGAATGTGCAAACTCCACACAGACTGGGAATCGAACCTGGGTCCTTGGCACTGTGAGGCAGCAGTGCTAACCACTGTGCCACCATGCTGCCCCTGTGCCACTGTGCCGCCCCTATTCATTATGCCACCAATCTTGGTGTCATCTGCAAACTTATTAACCATGCCCACTAAATTCTCATCCAAATCATTACTATAAATGACAAATAACAGTGGACCCAGCACTGATCCCTGAGGCACACCGCTGGTCACAGGCCTCCAGTTTGAAAAACAACCCTCTACAACCACCCTCTGTCTTCTGTCAAGAAGCCAATTTTGTATCCATTTGGCTACCTCACCCGGGATCCCGTGAGATTTAACCTTATGCAACAACCTACCACGCGATACCTTGTCAAAGGCCTTGGCTAAAGTCCATGTAGACAACATCAACCTCCCCTCTCATTCCCTCTCCTCTCCCCACTCCTGCCCTCCCCTCCTCTTTTCCCCTCCCCTTTCCTCCTCTCACACATTCTCTCCTCCCTCCCTTCTTCCTCCACTCCTCTCATTCCCTCTGCCCCCCCTCCCCCCTATCTCTTCCCCTCTCCCCTACCCTCTCACCCGCCTCTCCTCTTCCTTCCCTCTCTCTTGGCTCCTCTTCTCCTGGTCAAGGGTAACATGGGTAATATATCAGCATGGATAGATGTTCGTTAGCCAATAGGAAGTGCAGAATAGGAGCAAATGGGCCATTTTCAACTTGGCATGAGTAACTGGGGGAGTGCCACCGGGCTGGGTGCTGGGGAATCAGCTATGTATCATTTATATCAATGACTATGGAGAGATTGCAGGACTCTGAGGTATACGGTGGCACAGTGGGTAGCACTGATGCTTCACAGCGCCAGGGACCCAGGTTTGATTCCTGGCTTGGGTCACTGTCTGTGTGGAGTCTGCACGTTCTCCCCGTGTCTGCGTGGGTTTCCTCCGGGTGCTCCGGTTTCCTCCCACAATCCAAAGATGTGCAGGTTAGGTTGATTGGTCATGGTAAATTCTCCCTCAGCATACCCGAACAGGTGCCAGAGTGTGGCAACTGGGGGATTTTCACAGTAACTTCATTGCAGTGTGAATGTAAGCCTACTTGTGACTAATAAATAAACTTTAAACTTTAACTTTACAGAGGGATCTGGGCATCAGGGCAACTGAGTTACAAAATCCTCTATGATTGACCTCAACACCGGTGCCCCACAAGGTTGTGTCCTCAGCCCTCTACTATACTCCTTTTCCACCAATGACTGTGTGGCCACATTCCCCTCCAACTCCATTTTCAAGTTTGCTGATGACACCATCGTAGTGGGTCGGATCTCAAACAATGATGAGACAGAGTACAGGAAAGAGATAGAGAATCTGGTGAACTGGTGCAACGATAATAATCTCTCCCTCAATGTCAACAAAACGAGGGAGATAGTCATCGACTTCAGGAAGCGTAGTGGACAACACGTCCCTGTCTACATCAATAGGATAAAGTGGAAATGGTTGAGAGCTTCAAGTTTCTAGGTGTCCAGATCACCAACAACCCGTTCTGGTCCCTCCACACTGACGCTATAGTTCAGAAAACCCACCAACGCCTCTACTTTCTCAGGGGGCTAAGGAAATTTGTCTTCCCTCCATGACCAATTTTAACAGGTGCACCCATAGAAAGCATTCTTTCTGGTTGTACCACAGCTTGGTATGGCTCCTGCTCTGTCCAAGACTGCAAGAAATTACAAAGGGTTGTGAACGTAGCCCGGTCCATCATGCAAACCAGGGGTGGCACAGTGGCGCAGTCATTTGCACTGCTCCCTCACAGTGCAAGGGACCCGGGTTTGATTCCCAGTTGGGTCACTGTCTGTGTGCAGTCTGCACATTCTCCCCGTGTCTGTGTGGGTTTCCTCCGGGTGCTCCAGTTTCCTCCCACAGTCCGAAAGATGTGCTGGTTAGATGCATTGGCCATGCTAAATTCTCTCTCAGTGTACCCGAACAGGAGTGTGGAGACTAAGGGATTTTCACAGTAACTTCATTGCAGTGTTAATGTAAGCCTATTTATGACACTAATAAATAATAAATAATGTTCCTGGACCAGATTCCCCCAAGCTCCAGTTAGGCCCCAGTAAACGTTTGTTTAAACTAGGCAAAATTTGAGACACCCACAAAGAGAATAAACCCACAAGATTTTTGAACAAACAAAAAAAACTTCACTAGTTTAGAAAGATAAAACAGTTTTTAATATCTGTCCGGTGCACTAACATTCAAGGTAAACCTGAGATATAAGTGAATTAACAGGCAAACTACAAGTGAAACTCCACACTGTAGAATATGTGACTGTTAATAATTGGGGAAAATTAAGATTGGAAAAGCAATGTCAAAGCAAGGAGTTGATTAGAAGCAGACGGCTGGAGAAATGATAAGATGTGAATTAGCCTATCAGTGGGAAATAAGTATTTTACATGAGTGACTGGAGAGATAATAAGGCTCCAGGAGTGGCAACCTCAATGTGAAGAGATAAGGAAATTGACATGTATCAGCCAAAAGCCAACTCCGCATGGTGGGTAACATTAAAGGGAAAAAAATGGTATAACTGTAAACCCCTAATTGAAGGAACAGGAAGATGAGAGAGACAGCAGAACATCAGAGCTGCAGCTATCTCCCAGGAGAAGCTATCATGTACCACCTTCGCTAAACCAGAGGACTATTTTCCAGATATGGCCACCTCAACCTGGTGAGAGTAGAATAGAATGGAACTGCTATAGTGCAGAAGGAGACCATTCAGCCCATCAAGCCTGTACCGACAACAATTCCACCCAGGCCAGATCCCCATAACCCCACGTATTTACCCTATTAATCCCTCTGACACTAAGGGGCAATTTAGCATGGCCAATCAACCTAACCTGCACATCTTTGGAGCGTAGGAGGAAACTGGAGCACCCAGAGGAAACCTTTGACTTGATTTAATTTGATTTATTATTGTCACATGTATTAGTATACAGCGAAAAGTATTGTTTCTTGCACACTATACAGACAAAGCATACCATTCATAGAGAAGGAAAGGAGAGAGTGCAGAATGCAATGTTATAGTCATAGCTACGGTGTAGAGGAAAAATCAACTTAGCGCGAGGCAGGTCTATTCAAAAGTCTGATGGCAGCAGGGAAGAAGCTGTTCTTGAGTCGGTTGGTGCGTGACCTCAGACTTCTGTATCTTTTTCCCGACGGAAGAAGGTGGAAGGGAGAATGTCTGGGTGCATTATGCTGGCTGCTTTTCCAAGGTAGCGGGAAGTGTAGACAGAGTCAATGGATGGGAGGCTGATTTGAGTGATGGATTGGGCTACATTCACAACCCTTTGTAGTTTCTTGTGCTCTTGGACAGAGCAGGAGCCATACCAAGTTGTGATACAACCGGAAATAATGCTTCCTATGGTTCTTCTGTAGAAGTTGGTGAGAGTTGTGGCGGACGTGCCAAATTTCCTTGGTCTCCTGAGAAAGTAGAGAAACCCACACAGACTTTGGGAGAACGTACAAACTCCACACAGACAGTGACCTGAGGCCGGAATCGAACCCGGATCGCTGGCGCGGTGAGGCAGCAGCGCTAATCACTGTGCCACCGTGCTCTCTGTCCTAGTTGCACTATTTAGCTCATCGAGTCACTTAATATTGGATGTTGCTTGGGAAAAGGGATCGAAGAGTTCAGGTAAATGTAAGTAGTTTTGTGGCCCAAGGCACAGTTTGATATAAAAAGTTGTATGCGTAGCCATCGATATCCTTAAGTGCTGTAGAGAAATATAGTCCATCTTGTCATGTGTGTGATTCTTATTTTTCGTTTAAGTTAATAAATATTCTTTATTAATTGTTCACACAACGACTGGACTGTTTCCTTATTGGGTTGTACATCATTCATCACATAATATATAAAAATAACATATCCCACTGCAAGCTGTAGAAGTTAGATTACAAACAGTTGTGAAAATTAAAGTTCCATAATTGCCAAAAAAACTCTGTCAAGTAATGGGAAATGATTATTAGCCAAACAAGCCCTTCAGTCAGGCCAACGCTTAGGATAAGCCTAAAACCCTGTTCCATAAACACTGCATTCCGGGCTCGGACAACAGGATGAAAACAAAGAACTAGTTACCATGACAATTACCAAATAGCAAGATATGGGGACATATTATGCAAATGAAGGATTGGTTTTCTATTGAATAAGAAAGGGCAAAAGGCTATGCTATGATTGGTGGATATGTATGCCAATGAAGGATCAGAAAAAAATGCTTGTTTCTCATTTGCTGTGATGAACTATATCTGCTCAATTTTCTGTATGAATCAACAGAACTTCCGGCAGTACTTTGCTTGCCTTGTGTCCTCACCTGTGCACATGTTATTAAAGCTTGCAAGTAGAGTACTCTGGCTTTAAGTGCTGTTTGTACCCAAGCCAACGGCAGATCCACTGGATTTTGGGATACCGTAACATTTAACATCAGTGTAGTTGGTAGCAGCTACCAAGTCAGATTCCATGGATCTCTCAATCATCTCCCCAGACATCAGTAAGTTCTGTTGCTCTACCGATCTCATTGAAACTCTATCTCTCGTACAAGGGATCCCAGTCTCCACCAACGAAGATCTCATCTTGGAATTCTCTCCAAAGGTTTCTTTTTTAAGTTTATTTATTAGTGTCACAAGTAGGCTTACATTAACAATGAAGTTACTGTGAAAATCCCCTAGTCGCCACACTTCGGCCCCTGTTCGGTACACTGAGGGAGAATTTAGCACGGCCAATTACGTCCCCCAGCACATCTTTCGGACTGTGGGAGGTTGCTCCAATTCAGATGGTGTCAACCACAGCCCACCTCATCTCCCGAGATTTCACTCCCCTGGATTCCTGAGGACAAACTCAAGAGCAGCTCACCAGCCGACATTCAACTCATCAGCTACGCTGAGCAGAGCTCTGCCGCTCCAAAGGGGCAGCTTTACCCCAACGGCCCACTGCATAGAGTGACCAACTTCCCGCTGCCCTCATCAATGATCAATACTTCTCCTGAGGCCTCAGCATTTAAAGTCTGCCAACTGTACCCATGGTTCTGCTTGGTGCCTCTTTCTTTGCCCCCCTCTCTTCTTAATTGGGACATTTGTAACCCTCTCCCTTTGGGACCTCCTCCTGTTCTGCCTCTGCCTCTGGGACCTCCCCCCAACCCTCCTTCCTCTGGGACCTCCCCCTGTCCCCTCTCCCTCTGGGATCTCTCGCACAATCCCCTCTCCCTCTGGGATCTCCCTCTCTCTCTCCTCCTTCCTCTTGGATCTCCCCCTGTCTCCTTCTCCCTCCAGGACCTCCCCCCCCCTCCCCATTCCCTCTTCCTCTGGGATCTCCTCCTCCCCCCTCTCCCTCTGGGACCTCCCTCTCTCCCTCACCTTGTGGGATCTCCACCTGTCCCCTGTCCCTCAGGGATCTCCCCTTGTCCCCTCTCCCTCTGGAATCTCCCCCTGTCCCCTCACCCTCTGGAATCTCCCCCTGTCCCCTCACCCTCTGGGATCTCCCCTTGTCCCCTCTCCCTCTGGAATCTCCCCCTGTCCCCTCTCCCTCTGGAATCTCCCCGTCCCCCTCTCCCTCTGGGACCTCCCTCTCTCCCTCACCCTCTGGTACCTCCCCCTGTCACCCTCTCCCTCTAGAATCTCCCCCTGTCCCCTCACCCTCTGGGATCTCCCCTTGTCCCCCTCTCCCTCTGGAATCTCCCCTTGTCCGCCTCTCCCTCTGGGACCTCCCCCTGTCCCCCTCTCCCTCTAGAATCTCCCCCTGTCCCCCTCTCCCTCTAGAAGCTCCCCTTGTCCCCCTCTCCCTCTGGAATCTCCCCCGTGCCCCTCTCCCTCTGGGACCTCCCCCTGTCCCCTCTCCCTCTGGGACCTCCCTCTCTCCCTCACCCTCTGGTACCTCCCCCTGTCCCCCTCTCCCTCTAGAATCTCCCCTTGTCCCCCTCTCCCTCTGGGACCTCCCCCTGTCCCCTCTCCCTCTGGGACCTCCCCCTGTCCCCTCTCCCTCTGGGACCTCCCCCTGTCCCCTCACCCTCTGGTACCTCCCCCTGTCCCCATCTCCCTCTGGTACCTCCCCCTGTCCCCCTCTCCCTCTGGAATCTCACCCTGACCCTCTCTGGGATCTCCCCTTGTCCCCCTTTCCCTCTGGAATCTCCCCCTGTCCCCCTCTCCCTCTGGAATCTCCCCCTGTCCCCCTCTCCCTCTGGAATCTCCCCCTGTCCCCCGTCTCCCTCTGGAATCTCCCCCTGTCCCCCTCTCCCTCTGGAATCTCACCCTGTCCCCCTCTCCCTCTGGAATCTCCCCCTGTCCCCCTCTCCCTCTGGAATCTCACCCTGACCCTCTCTGGGATCTCCCCTTGTCCCCCTTTCCCTCTGGACTCTCCCCCTGTCCCCCGTCTCCCTCTGAGACCTCCCTCTCTCCCTCACCCTCTGGAATCTCCCCCTGTCCCCCTCTCCCTCTGGGATCTCCCCCTGTCCTACCCCCTCTCTGGGACCTCCCCCTGTCCCCTCATCCTCTGGGACCTTCCCCTGTCCCCTCTCTCTCTGGGATGTCTCCCCTTGGGACCTCCCCTGTCCCCTTCTCCCTTTGGGATCTCCCCCTGTCGTCTCCACCTCTGGGGCCTCTCCCTTCCTGCCTCCTCCCTTTTCACTTTCTGGGATTCTTCCCTGCAATGACATTCCTTTCCCAGCCACGTGATCGGGTTTTCCTGCCATTTTCCTTTATCATGCCGGTGTGCTGGGTCTGTCCTGGCTGCAGTGAACTTACGGTGCTGAATTATGCAATTGCCGCCCCCCCTCCCAGTCCACACTAACACCCAAACTCCAAAATGTGTCAGAACTTGGAACTCCCAACCTCTGCTACCGATAAGAAAGTCAGCTGTTTTTAAAGTTTAAAGTTTATTTATTAGTGTCACAAGTAGGCTTACATTAACACTGCAATGTAGTTACTGTGAAAATCCCCGAGTCACCACACTCCGGCGCCTGTTCGGGTACACTGAGGGAGAATTTAGCACGGCCAATGCACCCTAACCAGCACGTCTTTGTGGCACAGTGGTTAGCACTGCTGCCTCACGGTGCCAGGGACCCGGGTTCGATTCCCGGCTTGGGTCACTGTCAGTGTGGAGTCTGCACATTCTCCCCGTGTCTGCGTGGGTTTCCTCCAGGTGCTCCAGTTTCCTCCCACAGTCCGAAAGATGTGCTGGTTAGGGTGCATTGGCCGTGCGAAGTTCTCCCTCAGTGTACCCGAACAGGCGCCAGAGTGTGGCGACTAGGGGATTTTCACAGTAACTTCATTACAGTGTTAATGTAAGCCTACTTGTGACTAATAAATAAACTTTAAAAAGCTTTCGGAGTGTGGGAGGAAACCGGAGCACCCGGAGAAAACCCACGCAGACACAGGGAGAACGTGCAAACCAGCCTAAGGTGTTTTGCTGAGGCTACCCACATGTCCAAAAACTAATTAACATTTGCATTCCAGCAAGCATCTTAATGAGGCAAGGTTATCTGAAAATCTTAACACAGTATTGTGATTATAGCTGTTTGTTTTAAGTTCCTAGCCGGTTGTTCTCTCGCTATTACAGAAGCTATGGGCCTGATTTTGCCATTGCATTGCGCCCGTTTTTGGATGTGAAAACTTGGTAAAGTTGAGCGTGAGGTGAATAGCGCAATCTGTGCCCGCATCCGCGCAGATTCCCACTTTGCCAAGGCCCAAAAATGATCCAAGCCAGGAATCGAACCTGGGTCCCTGGCACAGTGGGGCAGCAGTGCTAACCATTGTGTCACCCACAGGGACCTGACGCCGGAATTGAACACGGGTCCCTGGCACTGTGGGGCAGCAGTGCTAACCACTGTGCCACCCACGGGCACCCGAGACCGGGAATCGAACCCGGCTCCCTGGTGCTGTGAGGCAGCAGTGCTAACCACTGTGCCACCATGCCACCCTTTCATAATTATAGGGGTATAATATACTGTAGTATAATGTACTATAGAACTTATAAAGGTCTAACAGGATTAGACAGGGTAGATTCAGAAAGAATGTTCCCAATGGTGGGGGAGTCCAGAACTAGGGGTCATAGTTTGAGGATAAGGGGTAAACCTTTTAGAACTGAGGTGAGGAGAAATTTCTTCACCCAGAGGGTGGTGAATGTGAGGAATTCACTCCCACAGAAAGTAGTTGAGGCCAAAATGTTGTGTGATTTCAAGAAGAAATTAGACATAGCTCTTGGGGTTAAAGGGATATGGGGGGAAGGAGGGGATCAGGATATTGAATTTGATGATCAGTCATGATCAAAATGAATGGCGGAGCAGGCTCGAAGGGCCGAATGGCCTCCTCCTGCTTCTAGTTTCTATGTTTCTATGTCAGGGCCTCTCCTCTCAGGCTGATCCTTCACTCAGGAGTTAGTCTAGTTTAAGATTCTGAACTCGGCTCATTCTCCTTCACGGAAAGCAGATCCTAACTGGTTTAATCGCGGGGCTGGGAGGCAGGGAGCCTATCTCAGGAGAGCCAATTGACAGAATGTTTAGCCTGAGGAGCCATGTTTTCTATTTCTGAAACTGGTGGAGCTGGGTGATTGCCCTTAGCAACCAGCCATGTCTGATCGAATCAGGGAGGCCGGCCAGACTCGCTGTTTCCTTGTCTGAAGCAGCAGACGTACGAAGTTTAGCAGACACGGGCGGAAGCTGACAATACACACAATACTTACAGCTTCACTCAAACAGAAACCAGTTTAAAACAAAGTTATCTTAAGGAGACAGACGGAATGGTCGATTCCCATCACGAAGCATCAGATTGGAATCCATTGAATCCCTGCAGTGCAGAAAGAGGCCAGTCAGTCCATCAAGTCTGCACTGATTCTCAGAAAGGGCATCTTACCCAGGTCGGCCCACCCCCTATCCCCAGAACCCCACCCATTTACCATGGTCAACCCCCCCTAACCTACGCATCTTTGGACACTAAAGGGCAATTTAGCATGGCCAATCCACCTAACCTGCACATCTTTGGAGACTAAGGGGCAATTCAGCATGGCCAATCTACCTAACCTGCACATCTTTGGACACTAAGGGGCAATTTAGCATGGCCAATCCACCTAACCTACACATCTTTGGATACTAAGGGGCAATTTAGCATGGCCAATCCACCTAACCTACACATCTTTGGACACTAAGGGGCAATTTAACATGGCCAATCCCCCTAACCTACACATCTTTGGATACTAAGGGGCAATTTAGCATGGCCAATCCACCTAACCTACACATCTTTGGACACTAAGGGGCAATTTAGCATCGCCAAACCCCCTAACCTACACATCTTTGGATACTAAGGGGCAATTTAGCATGGTCAATCCATCTAACCTACACATCTTCGGACACTAAGGGGTAATTTAGCATGGATTGGCCATGCTAAATTGCCCCTCAGTGTCAGGGGAACTAGCAGGGGTAAATGCATGGGTTGTGGGGATAGGGCCTGGGTGGGATTGTGGTTGGTGCAGACTCGATGGGCCGAATGGCCTCTTTCTGTACTGTAGTGTTTCTATGATTTCTATGATTTCTAAAGGGTTATTTTATGAGGAATGTTCGGATAGGCTGGGCTTGTGCCCATTGGAATTTAAAACAATGAGAGGTGATCTTGTTGAGAGATACTGATAGGTTGCTGCAGAACATGTCTTCCCTTGTGGGACAGATTAAAACGAAGAACAGTTTGCAAACAAATGATCGCCCGTTTGAGATGAAGAGAAAGATTTCCTCTCAGAGGGTCATTAGTCTGTGGAATCCTCTTCCCCAGAGAGCAGTGGGGGCCGTGGCTCATTGAATATTTCTAAGGCAGACTGAGATAGACTCTTGATTGGGTCAAAGAGTACAGAGGTCAACAGGAAAGTAGAGTTGAGGCCACAACCTGACCCGCCATGTTCATGCAGTACGGCGGAATGGCTTGAGGGGTCAAATATTCCAACTCCTAATTCATACGTTTATATGTTAGTGTCGGGGGGATTAGCAGGGTAAATATGTGGGGTTACAGGCATAGGGCCTGGGTGGGATCGTTGTCGATGCAGGCTGGTTGGACCGAATGGCCTCCTTCTGCACTGTCGGGATTCTGTGATTCTACCTTGCGTGGCACCTAAAACATAACATGTTGGTCCTTGCAGTTCCATCCTGCGAGAATGATCCAGCACAGGAAGTGGCCATTCGGCCCATCACATCCGTGCCAACTGTTTGGAAGAGCTCTCCCATTAGTCCCAAAGCCCCTCTTCCTTCTCCATATCATTGATTTTATTTTATCCTCATACAATCACAGAATCCCGACAGTGCCATCGAGTCTGCACCGACAACAATCCCACCCAATCCCTATCCCCGTATTTACCCTGCTAATCCCCCTGACACTAAGGGCCAATCCACCTAACCTGCACATCTTTGGACACTAAGGGGCAATTTAGCATGGCCAATCCACCCTCATCTACACATCTTTGGACACTAAGGTGCAATTTAGCATGGCCAATCCACCCTCACCTACACATCTTTGGACACTAAGGGGCAATTTACCATGGCCAATCCACCCTCACCTACACATCTTTGGACACTAAGGGGCAATTTAGCATGGCCAATCCACCCTCACCTACACATCTTTGGACACTAAGGGGCAATTTACCATGGCCAATCCACCTAACCTGCACATCTTTACACTCCTCCTTCAGACTTTTATACAATTCCCTTTGGAAAGTGAATCAACTTTCACTTCCATTCCTATCATTAATAAATATAATTGGACTTGTGCCTGCCCTTTGCAAGGACGATCCAATTCGCCAACATCATGGTGGCACAGTGGTTAGCACTGCTGCCTCACAGCGCCAGGGATCCGAGTTCGACTCCAGCCTCAGGTCACTGTCTGTGTGGACTTTGCACGTTCTCCCCGTGACTGCGTGGGTTTCCTCCGGATGCTCCAGTTTCCTCCCACAGTCCAAAGATGTGCAGGTTAGGGGGATTGGCCATGCTAAATTGCCCCTTAGTGTCCCAAGATGTGTAGGTTAGGTGGATTGGCCATGCTAAATTGCCCCTTAGTATCCAAAGATGTGTAGGTTAGGTGGATTGGCCATGCTAAATTGTCCCCCAGTATCCAAAGATGTGCAGGTTAGGTGGATTGGCCATGCTAAATTGTCCCCTAGTATCCAAAGATATGTAGGTTAGGTGGATTGGCCATGCTAAATTGCCCCTTAGTATCCAAAGATGTGCAGGTTAGTTGGATTGGCCATGCTAAATTGCTCCTTAGTGTCCAAAGATGTGTAGGTTAGGGGGATTGACCATGGTAAATGGTGGGGTTCTGGGGATAGGGGGTTCATCGACCTGGGTAAGATGCCCTTTCCGAGAATCAGTGCAGACTTGATGGGCTGACTGGCCTCTTTCTGCACTGCAGGGATTCAATGGATTCCAATCTGATGCTTCGTGATGGGAATCGACCATTCTGTCTGTCTCCTTAAGATAACTTTGTTTTAAACTGGTTTCTGTTTGAGTGAAGCTGTAAGTATTGTGTGTATTGTCAGCTTCCGCCCGTGTCTGCTAAACTTCGTAAGTCTGCTGCTTCAGACAAGGAGACAGCGAGTCTGGCCGGCCTCCCTGATTCGATCAGACATGGCTGGTTGCTAAGGGCAACCACCCAGCTCCACCAGTTTCAGAAATAGAAAACATGGCTCCTCAGGCTAAACGTTCTGTCAATTGGCTCTCCTGAGATAGGCTCCCTGCCTCCCAGCCCCGCGATTAAACCAGTTAGGATCTGCTTTCCGTGAAGGAGAATGAGCCGAGTTCAGAATCTTAAACTAGACTAACTCCTGAGTGAAGGATCAGCCTGAGAGGAGAGGCCCTGACAGAGAAACATAGAAACTAGAAGCAGGCGGAGGCCATTCGGCCCTTCGAGCCTGCTCCGCCATTCATTTTGATCATGACTGGTCATCAAATTCAATATCCTGATCCCCTCCTTCACCCCATATCCCTTGATCCCTTTAACCCCAAGAGCTATGGCTAATTTCTTCTTGCAATCACTCAACGTTTTGGCCTTAACTACTTTCTGTGGTAATGAATTCCACACATTCACCACCCTCTGGGTGAAGAAATTTCTCCTCACCTCAGTTCTAAAAGGTTTACCCCTTATCCTCAAACTCTGACCCCTAGTTCTGGACTCCCCCACCATTGGGAACATTCTTTCTGAATCCACCCTGTCTAATCCTGTTAGAATTTTATAAGTTTCTATGAGATCCCCTCTCACTCTTCTAAACTCCAATGAATATAATCCTAACTAGAACTAGAGGGCACAGCCTCAAAATAAAGGGGGGTCAGTTTAGGACAGAGTTGAGGAGGAACGTCTTCTCTCAGAGGGTGGTGAATCTCTGGAATTCTCTGCCCACTGAAGTGGTGGAGGCTACCTCGTTGAATATGTTTAAATCACGGATAGATGGATTCCTGATCGGTAAGGGAATTAGGGGTTATAGGGATCAGGCGGGTAAGTGGAACTGATCCACTTCAGATCAGCCATGATCTTATTGAATGGCGGGGCAGGCTCGAGGGGCTAGATGGCCTACTCCTGCTCCTATTTCTTATGTTCTTATGTTCTAACTGACTTAGTCTCTCCTCACGTGACAAACCTGCCACCCCCGGAATCAGCCTGGCAAACCTTCGCTGCACTCCCTCTATAGCAAGGACATCCTTCCTCAGATAAGGACATCAAAACTGCACACAATACTCCAGGTGTGGCCTCACCAACGCCCTGTACAATTGCAGCAAAACATCCCTATCCCTCAACACAAATCCTCTCACGATGAAGGCCAACATACCATTTGCCTTCTTTACTGCCTGCTGTACCTGCACGCTTACTTTCAGCGACTGATGCACGAGGACTCCAAGGTCTCGTTGAGTATCCACTTCTCTCAATTTACATCCATTCACGTAATAATCTGTCTTCCTATTATTGCTACCAAAATGGGTAACCTCACATTTATCCACATTATACTGCATCTGCCATGCAGATGCCCACACACTCAGCCTGTCCAAATCACGCTGAAGCATCTCTGCATCCTCCTCACAGCTCACCCTCCCACCCAACTTTGTATCATCTGCAGATTTGGAGATAATACATTTTTTTTCAGATTTGGAGATAATACATTCAGTTCCCACTTCCAAATCATGAATAAATAATGTGAACAGTTTGGGTCCTAGCGTAGATCCCTGCGGAACCCCACTAGTCACTGACTGCCAATCAGAAAAAGACCCATTTATGCCAACTCTTTGCTTCCCATCTGCTAACCAGCTTTCTATCCATCTCTATTACCTGCAATCCCATGTGCTTTAACTTTACACCGTAGGGCCCGATTTTACAATGGCGTAGTGCCCGCTTTCGTGCGTGAAAACTTGGTAAAGTCGGGCATGAGGTGATTAGCGCGATCTGTGCCCGTGTCCGCGCAGATGCCCACATTACCAAGGCCCGAAAATGGCCGCGATCCGAATCGCACCTGAAACGGGCGCAACGGCGATTTAAATGCTTTTGCATGCATTTAAATTGAATTACTGAACTGCCCGCCCAACTTTACCAGCATTTCCCCCTTTACCATCACGTTCGCGCGTCCCGGTTCAGCACGAAACAGATCTGCTCGGCAAAGGTCTGTTTCGGGCGCTCCAGCTTCTGAAGAGGTAAGTTCAAAGCTTCCGGCAGCTCTTTGACTCAGATCGGTGGTGGGGGGGGGTCATGGAGGAGGAAGGCCAGGTCATTCTCTGGCTGGGCGGGGGAGGGAGCTGGGAGAAGGGAGGCCCGATCACTCTCTGGTGGGGGGGAAGGAGGCCCGATCATTCTCTGGTGGGGGGGAGGAGGGAGGCCAGATGGATCTCTGGTGGGGGGCGGGGCAGGGGGGGCAGGGGGGACTGCTGGTGGGGGCGGGACGGGGGCGGCAGGGGGGGACCACTGCCATTCTGCGGGCGATCAGTGTGGGGGAAAGGGGGCAGTGGGTCGCGATCGGTCTGGGTAGTTGGGAGGGGGGTGGGTGGATAAGGGGGACAGTTATGTTGTGGGGGTGGGGCGATATCTGTGGGGGCCATCGCTCCTGGGCCGCTTTATCCGCGATGTGACAGGGGAGCGTTTTTCAATTTATTTTTCTCACTGCGCATGCGCAGTTGAAGGCTCCGATCGTAGCTGCAGCGTTTTGGGCGTGATAAGCCCCGCCCACAGCACAATTCAGATTCACAGGGGGCGCCTGAGAACAGATTTCCAAGTCAGATCTGAATTATGCCCAGATTCAGCACTTAGAATGAAAATGGTAAAATCAGGCCTGTAGTCTGTTGTGTGAGACCTTGTCCAAAGCCTTCTGAAAGTCTAAATAAACCACATCCACTGGTTCTCCTCGGTCAACTCTACCAGTTACATCCTCAAAGAATTCCAATAGATTCGTCAAGAGTGAATTCCCTTTTGTAAATCCATGCTGACTTTGTCTGATTATACCACTGCCCTCCAAATGTCGAGTTGTGATATCCTTGATAATAGACTGTAGCAACTTTCAGTACCAACGTTAGGCTCACTGGTCTATAGTTCCCTGTTTTTGGGGCTTATATTAGCTACCCTCCAATCTGTAGGAACTATTCCAGAATCCAAAGAACTTTGGAAAATGACCACCAATGGATCTACTATTTCCAGGGCCACTTCCTTAAATACTCTGGGATGAAGATTATCAGACCTGGAGATTTATCCACCTTCAATCCCAACAATTTCCCCAAGACCATTTCTCTACAATGCTGCGTAGTGTGACTGCCGTCGACCTTAGATCCATAATCTCACGTGTTTAGAAAGGCAGGAGGTGAAATCTTCATATCAAGATGTTTAGGGTATTGGATACGAGCAGGAGGATAGGATTTCCCCCTGGGAAGCTAAAACCCAGGGACACAATCTCAGCAAAAAGGGAGAATCATAGGGGGCCATTCTCCCATTCCCCAGCTGGGGCGTGGCCTAGGAGGCGGGTCCAGAAGGGCAGGGCCTAAGGGCCGGGACAGCTGGGGGTGATCGGTGGAGGTTGGAGTCCCGCTGCCACTCTGCATTGAGATCCTGTCGGGGCTGGAGGGAGGCCAGCGATTGGGGCGGGCTGGGGGGCGGGTCTGCAGGGTGGATCTGCATCCTGTGGCGGGGGGGAGGGTCTGTCTCCTGGGGGGAGGGTTGCCTGTGGCGGGGGGGGGTTCTGCTGGGGTGGGGGGCTGTCTGCATCCTGGGGGGGGATCTGCCTCCTGTCGGGGGGAGCTGCTGGGGTGGGGGATGTCTGCCTCCTGGGAGGGTCTGCCTCCCATGGTGGGGGTCTGCTGGGATGGTGGCTGTCTGCCTCCTGGGGGAGGTGTCTGCTGGGGTGGGGGGTGTCTGCCTCCTGGGGGGGTCTGCCTCCCATACGGGGTGGTCTGCGTCCCTTAGGGGGGTTGGAGGGGGAATCATCACTGTTGGGGGGGGTTGGAGATCGGGGCGCACCGGGACAGGGAGGGGTCGGGGCTCTCCTGGGAATGCTCATAGGGGCCACAATCAGGCAATGGGGAGGGGGAGGGGGGGTCGGGGGGGTGCAGCACTGCCGAGGTCCCGGGCTGGCCAAGGATCGAGCTGGGCCAGCAAAATGCAGTCTGACAGTTTGGGGCCACTGCGCATGCGCGGAGTTCCAGAGTTGTCAGACTCCAGCGTGAATAGGCCCACCGCCCCCGCCCCCCCGAGCTTTTAATGATATTCACGATTGTGGCCTCCGCATTGCAGAGTGCGGGAGATTCGAGTCTGAACTCCCACTGAAAAAACAATCGTGATTTCCACTATTTTTCCTGCAAATTCAGCCCTTTTGTTTGGAGAATTGCCCCCATTGAATCCCTACAGTGCCAATTCATCAGGCCATTCAGCCCATCAAGTCTGCACCAACACTCCAATGAAGCATCCCACCCAGACCCTATCCCCATAGCCCCACATCCCATTAATCCCCCCTAACCTGCACATCTTTGGACACGAAGGGACAATTTAACATGGCCAATCCACCTAACCGGCACATGTTTGGACACTGAGGGGCAATTTAGCATGGCCAATCCACCTAACCGGCACATCTTTGGACACGAAGGGACAATTTAACATGGCCAATCCACCTAACCGGCACATCTTTGGACTGTGGGAAACTGGAGCACCCGGAGGAAACCCAACGCAGACACGGGGATTCCACACAGACAGTGACCCGAGGCCGGAATCGAACCCGGGACCCTGACGCTGTGAGGCAGCAGTGTTCTAGAGACTGTGGTGAGGAAAACCTTCTTCACTCAAAAGGACTGTGCCAATCCTTTCGATTCTTAAAAATTATTTGCAAATGATGTGGGAGTCGCTGGCTGGGCGAGCAATTTTGTTACCCTTCTCTAATTGCCCCTTGAACTGAGTGGCTTGCCAGGCCACTTCAGAGGGGCAGTTAAGAGTCAACCACATTGCTGTGGGTCTGGAGTCACGTGTAGGTCAGACCAGGTAAAGATGATGGATGGCACCTTCCAAACACATGACCAGTACCATCCAGAAGGACAAGAGGTGATGGCCTCATGGTAATATCACTAGAATATTAATCCAGAAACTGAAGGAGACCCGCGTTCGAATCCCGCCACGGCAGATGGTGGAATTTGAATTCAATAAAAATATCGGAATTAAGAATCCACAGATGACCATGTAACCATTGTCGATTGTCAGAAAAACCCATCTGGGTTCAAATGTCCTTTAGGCAAGGAAATCTGCCATCCTTACCCGGTCTGGCCTACCTGTGACTCCAGAGCCACAGCAATGTGGTTGACTCTCAACTACCCTCCAAGGGTAACTAGGGATGGGCAATAAATGCTGGCCCAGCCAGCATTTCCCTCGAATGAATAAAACAAATGCAAGAGCCGCAGATGCTTGGGAACACCACCTGCAAGTTCCCCGGGGCGGCACAGTGGTTAGCACTGCTGCCTCGCAGCGCCAGGGATCCGGGTTCGATTCCGGTCTTGGGTCACTGTCTGTGTGGAGTTTGCACATTCTCCCCGTGTCTGCGTGGGTTTCCTCCGGGTGCTCCGGTTTCCTCCCACGGTCCAAAAGACGTGCTGGTTAGGTGCATTGGCCATGCTAAATCCTCCCTCGGTGTCCCTGAACAGGTGCCGGAGTGAGGCGACTTTGGGGATTTTCACAGTAACTTCATTGCAGTGTGAATGTAAGCCGACTTGTGACACTAATAAATGAACTTTTAGAACTTTAAACTTTAAATCACTCAACAGCCTGACTTGGAAATGCATCGGCCATTCCTTCACTGTCACTGGGTCAAAATCCTGGAATTCCCTCCCTAACAGCACTGTGGGTGTACCTACAGCAGGTACTGCAGTGTTTCAAGAAGGCGGCTCACCATCACCTTCACAAGGGCAGCTAGGGGTTCGCAATAAATGCTGGCAGAGCCAGCGATGCCACATCCTTTGAACAAATTATCAAAATTGCCCTTCCCTCAAGCACATTCATGAACCCAGTGGGGTTTTATTACAACAATCAATGATAGTTTCATAGTCACCATCACTGAGACCAGCTGCCGTGGTGGGATTTGAACACGTCTCCAGGTTACTAGTCCTGGGGCGCTACCACTATGCCACGATCCCCCCTACCCCCCCCCCCCCCCCCCGCAAAATCAGGAGTGATTTTCCCAGCCTTTGCCAGTGAGGATATGGGCTTTGGAATTCTGGGTTAAAAGACAGAAAATGCTGGATAAACTCAGCAGGTCTGGCAGCGTCTGTGGAGAGGGAAACAGAATTAACGTCTTGGGTCTAAGTGACCCTTCTGGGCGGGTGGGTGACCTTCGCTTTACAGAGGGTCAAATGTGGAAGGTCGGCCAGGTACGTGTCAAAATATTCAGGGTACAATGGCATGGATGGAAGTATCAAATGCTAAGGAAATTTGGCATGTCAGCTACGACTCTCACCAATTTTTACAGATGCATCATAGAAAGCATTCTTTCTGGTTGTATCACAGCTTGGTATGGCTCCTGCTCTGCCCAAGACCGCAAGAAACTACAAAGGGTTGTGAATGTAGCCCAATCCATCACGCAAACCAGCCTCCCATCCATTGACTCTGTCTACACTTCCCGCTGCCTCGACAAAGCAGCCAGCACAATTAAGGACCCCACACACCCCGGACATTCTCTCTTCCACCTTCTTCTGTCAGGAAAAAGATACAAAGGTCTGAGGTCACGTACCAACCAGCTCAAGAACAGCTTCTTCCCTGCTGCCATCAGACTTTTGAATGGACCTACCTCGCATTAAGTTGATCTTTCTCTGCACCCTAGCTATGACTGTAACACTACATTCTGCACCCTCTCCTTTCCTTCTCTATGAACGGTATGCTTTGTCTGTATAGTGCGCAAGAAACAATACTTTTCACTATATACTAATACATGTGACAATAATAAACCAAATTGAATCAAATGGGCTGAGGCAGGGGAAGATAGAGCGATGTTGCGGAAGTCAAAATAGGCCGTCATGTTGAGGGTACAGATAGAAACTCATCCTGGGCTTGGAATAATCAAGCTTAATCTGCAACTAAACTCCATGTCGCCAGCTTCATCCATATCCCTCAATATCCTTGGATAGCACAGTGGCACAGTGGTTAGCCCTGCTGCCTCACAGTGCCAGGGACCCGGGTTCAATTCCAGCCTCGGATAACTGTCTGTGCGGAGTCTGCGCGTTCTCCCCGTGTCTGCGTGGGTTTCATAGATTCATAGAATCCTACAATACAGAAGGAGGCCATTCGGCCCATCGAGCCTGCACCGACCACAATCCCACCCAGGCACTATCCCCACAACCCAATGCATCTACCCTGGCTAGTCCCCCTGACACTAAGGGTCAACTGAGCATGGCCAATCCACCTGACTCGTACATCTTTGGAGTGTGGGAGGAAACCGGAGCACCCGGAGGAAACCCACGCAGACACGGGGAGAACGTGCAGACTCCGCACAGATAGTGACCCAAGCTGGGAATCGAACCCAGGTCCCTGGTGCTGTGAGGCAGCAGTGCTATCCACTGTGCCACCGTGCTGCCCCTGTTACCTCCAGGTTCCCCAGTTTGTTGTCAGTGCAGGCTCGATGGGCCGAATGGCCTCTTTCTGCAATGGAGGGATTCGAGGATTCTTTGGCTCCCAGATTTCACGTCACCATTTGTCAAATACAGTTCGAGTATCCGTCATCCAAAGTACCCGCGGACGATCGGGTTTCGGATTTCAGACCTTTTGGGTTGTCGGGTACCACACGTCGGACTCGAGACGTGATTGTCCCAGCCATTGATGTAATGAGGTTCCCACCCAGAAAGGACTGGACCTTGATTTAAACACATTCCCATCTCATTCACGGACTTCCCCACTGTCTCGTTTTCCCTCCACCCCACCTCCCCGTCACCCACATTGGGATCCCTCCTCCACCCCCCCCCCAACCCCCCGCCCCCCCAACACTGACGTGACAAGGTTTACAACAGGTTTTTTTAAAACAGAAACTTGGCAAAGGGAACATGCCGGGGCACACAGGTAAGTATAGCCCCCCTGGGGGTGGGGTGGGGGGGGGGGGGGGGTGGGGAGA
The DNA here is from genome assembly GCF_964213995.1 of Mustelus asterias. Lineage (NCBI taxonomy): Eukaryota > Metazoa > Chordata > Chondrichthyes > Carcharhiniformes > Triakidae > Mustelus > Mustelus asterias. The sequence continues at coordinate 13,326,545 of NC_135821.1, forward strand.
TGCCGAGGCGGTACACACTGGCAGTGCCAGTGTGCCAATGGGGCAGTGCTGGGGGAATTTCTGGAGGGCAGTGCCAATGGACAGTGCCGGGGATAGTGCCAGGGATAGTGCCAGGAGCAGTGCCAGTGGGCAGTGCCATTGGGCAGTGCAAGGTGCGGTACCAGAGGATAATGCCAGTCGCAATACCAGGGTACCAAGGGCAGTGGCGGTGAGCAGTGCCTGGGGGAAGCGCCAGTGGGCAGTGCCATGGGGCAGAGTGCCTGGGGAAAGTACCAGTATCAATGCACTGTGCAGTGCCAGGGTGCCAGGGGAAAGTGCCAGTGGGCAGTGCCATGGGACAGAGTGCCTGGGAGCAACACCAGGGTCAATGCACTGTGCAGTGCCAGGGTGCCAGGGAGCGTTGTAGTGTTCCTCCTCTCGGGAGATTCATAGAAGGGGGTTCCCCGTGTCCATGGGGGAGGGGGTTTCCCAGTGTATGCGGGGGGGGGGGGGAAGGGTTCTGATCTCCGGAAAATCGCCCCCCTTCTCTGGAAACCCGGCGTAGCTGGCTTCTTCAGGCCCCGTCTCACCAGCTGGACAGCGTGGGGTACATCGCCAGGACAACCTGGCCAGAGAAGCCAGCTCAGCGGCCAGTGGGCTAACAGCCGAACCACCACAGAAAATTCTGCTCATGGTCTGAAGTCAGTAAAATGGCGAGAGAAGTAAGAAGTGTCCCTGAATAATAAATACAGGCTGCCCGTAACAGATTCCCACCCGTGACGCCACTCTGCTTGTAGAAGAGGGTTCAGAGTGTTGGTGCGCAAACAGCTGGACCCCCTCGCTAAAGGTCAGGTGCGGTCAGCGAGGTTAGGGTTGGTTTGGGTCATGTGAGCTCAGGTCAGGGGTCGCTGGGTTAAAGGTCAGATGTGGTCAGCGAGGTTTGTGTTGGTTGGGGTCGTGTCAGATCAGGTCAGGGGTCGCCGGGTTAAAGCTCAGGTGCGGTCAGCGAGGTTTGTGTTGGCTCGGGTTGTGTTAGCTCAGGTCAGGGGTCGCCGGGTTAAATGTCAGGTGTGGTCAGCGAGGTTTGTGTTGGCTTGGAACGTGTTAGCTCAGGTCAGGGGTCGTTGGGTTAAAGGTCAGGTGCGGTCAGCAAGCTGTGTGTTGGTTCAGGTCATGTGAGCTCGGGTCAGGGTCACCGAGTTAAAGGTCGACAAGTTTTGAAAACAAATGCGGTTTTGGATATGTTTGGTTTACAGATTTACATTTCAAAGACCCCCGACCCTGTACCACTCTTTGCAGAGGAGTTTCCTCATTTTACTCCTGAAAGGTGCGATTCTAAATTCCAGACCCATGGCCTCTCCAACCAACAGTGAAAATAGTTTCTCTCGCTCTCTACCCTTTATGTTTGCTCGAATAGGGGCGGCATGGTGGCACAGCGGTTAGCACTGCTGCCTCACAGTGCCAGGGACCTGGGTTAGATTCCCAGCTTGGATCACTGTCTGTGTGGAGTTTGCACGTTCTCCCCGTGTCTGCATGGGTTTCCTCCGGGTGCTCCGGTTTCTTCCCACAGTCCAAAGATGTGCTGGTTAGGTGGATTGGCCATGGTAAATTGCCCCTTGGTGTCCAAAGATGTTCAGGTTAGGGTAGATTGGCCATGCTAAATTGCCTCTTAGTGTCCAAAGATGTGCTGGTTAGGAGGATTGGCCATGCTAAATTGCCCCTTAGTGTCCAAAGATGTGTAGGTTAGGTGGATTGGCCATGCTAAATTGCCTCTTAGTGTCCAAAGACGTGCTGATTAGATGCATTGGCCATGCTAAATTCTCCCTCAGTGTACCCGAACAGGCGCCGGAGTGTGGCGACTGGAGGATTTTCACAGTAACTTCATTGTGGTTTTAATGTAAGCCTACTTGTGAAACTAATAAATAAACTTTAAATATCTTGAAAAATTTGATCAAATCACCCCTTAATTTTTGAAACTGAGTAAAACCAGCCTTGTTTTGTGTAAACTCTGAGTAATTCAGTTCCCCCGGGAAGAGAATAGAGTTAATCTTTTGAATCTGAATGACAAGCTGTGACGAAGGATCATTCAGACTCGAAACGTTGGCTCTGTTCTCTCTCCACGGATGCTGTCAGACCGGCTGAGATTTTCCAGCATTTTCAGTACTTGTCACAGATTCCAAGCATCCGCAGTAATTAGCTTTAATCTTAGTGATTTAGTGCCTCGTATTCTGATCTCGATCTGTAGAGGGTGCTGTTGGAGCAGTTGCTTTTCAAGGTTCTGCCGCTCTGTCAGAGCGTTGAAAAGCAGGAACAACAACACTTTGCATTTCTGTAGCGTCTAAGACAGACCAGATTCTCTGGCCAACTCAGCGTGTTTCTTGGTGGCGGGAGGCAGCACAGCCTTCACTGGCAGTGGGAATTCTCATTGAAGTCACTTCCACACTGCTGGGAAACCTGCGACAGGGGGCACCAGACCGACAGAAATAGAGAAACTAGCCGGCGTGAATCATAGAAACCCTACAGTGCAGAAGGAGGCCATTCGGCCCATCGAGTCTGCACCGACCACAATCCCACCCAGGCCCTACCCCCACATATTTACCCACTAATCCCTCTAACCTACGCATCCCAGGACTCTAAGGGGCAATTTTTAACCTGGCCAATCAACCTAACCCGCACATCTTTGGACTGTGGGAGGAAACCGGAGCACCCGGAGGAAACCCACGCAGACACGAGGAGAATGTGCAAACTCCACACAGACAGTGACCCGAGCCGGGAATCGAACCCAGGACCCTGGAGCTGTGAAGCAGCAATGCTAACCGCGGGAGAATTCCAGCCAACATAACAAATAAGTCCCAAGACATTTCGAAGACCAATAAATGAACACCTAGGGCGGCCCTGTCTGTGTGGAGTCTGCACCTTCTCCCCCTGTCTGAGTGGGTTTCCTCTGGGTGCTCTGGTTTCCTCCCACAGTTCAAAGGTGTGCAGGCTAGATGGATTGGCCATGCTAAATTGCCCCTTAGTATCCAAAGATGTGTAGGTTAGGGTGGATTGGCCATGCTAAATTGCCTCTTTGTGTCCAAAGATGTGTAGGTTAGGTGGATTGGCCATGCTAAATTGCCTCTTAGTGTCCAAAGATGTGCAGGTTAGGTGGATTGGCCATGCTAAATTGCCCCTTAGTATCCAAAGATGTGTAGGTTAGGTAGATTGGTCATGCTAAATTGCCCCTTAGAGTCCAAAGATGTTCAGGTTAGGTGGATTGACCATGCTAAATTGCCTCTTAGTGTCCAAAGATGTGCAGGTTAGGTGGATTGGCCATGCTAAATTGCCCCTTAGTATCCAAAGATGTGTAGGTTAGGTAAATTGGTCATGCTAAATTGCCCCTTAGAGTCCAAAGATGTTCAGGTTAGGTGGATTGACCATGCTAAATTGCCCCTCAGTGTTCAAAGATGTGTAGGTTAGGTGGATTGGCCATGCTAAATTGCCTCTTAGTGTCCAAAGATGTGCAGGTTAGGTGGATTGGCCATGCTAAATTGCCCCTTAGTATCCAAAGATGTGTAGGTTAGGTAGATTGGTCATGCTAAATTGCCCCTTAGAGTCCAAAGATGTTCAGGTTAGGTGGATTGGCCATGCTAAATTGCCCCTCAGTGTTCAAAGATGTGTAGGTTAGGTGGATTGGCCATGCTAAACTGCCTCTTAGTGTCCAAAGATGTGTAGGTTGGGTGGATTGGCCATGCTAAATTGCCCCTTAGTGTCCAAAAATATGACGATCAGCCATGACGGTGATGAATGGCGGGGCAGGCTCGAAGGGCCAAATGGCCTCCTCCTGTTCCTATCTTCTGTGTTTCTATGAAGCTCAGTCCACCACGCAACCATCTTTTCAAGGGGCAATTAGGGATGGGCAAAAAATGCTGGCCTCGCCAGCGACACCCAGATCTGGCAAATTAATAAAAAAGCTTTTTTTGAAAAACCTCTTAGCTCTGTTATATCTGATCAGTCTTTTATGCACCTTTTCCATCGCCATTTTTAAAAAGATGGCGGGCATGGAGGGGTAACTAATGCCAAATACCAAAGAGGTACCGGGGCGGGCAAGATGGATGTCTCCAGCTGAAACGTTGGTTAATCCACATTGAGCACCGGGCACCATCTTGGTAAAGGAGGAGAAGACTCAAGGCATGTCAAACAGCCCACTGCCACTGAAAATGCCAGCGCCCCCCCCCCTCCCCCCACCCCTGCCATAGACACCTGGAGTGGCATGGTAGCACAGTGGTTAGCACTGCTGCCTCACAGCGCCACGGACCCGAGTTTTATTCCCGGTTTGGGTGACTGCCTGTGCGGAGTTTGCACGTTCTCCCCGTGTCTGTGTGGGTTTCCTCCATTTGTTCCATTTTGTAATAGAATCATAGAATCTCTATTGTGCAGATGGGGTCCATTCGGCCCATCGAGGCTGCATCAACTACAATCCCACCCAGGCCCAATTCCTGTAACCCCACACATTTACCCTGCGATTCCCCAGACTTATTTACCCTGCTAATCAACCTAACTCACACACCTTTGGACTGTGGGACGAAACGGGAGCAGCCAGAGGAAACCCACGGAGACATGGGGACAACGTGCAGACTTCACCCAGACAGTGACCCAAGGCCGGAATTGAACCCGGGTCCCTGGAGCTGTGAGGCAGCAGTGCTAACCACTGTGCCACCATGCCGCTCCAAACTCCAAAAATGTGCAGGTTAAGTGGATTGGCCATGCTAAATTGCCCCTTACTGTCCAAAGATCTGCTGGTTAGGTGGATTGGCCATGATAAATTGCCCCTTAGTGTCAGGGGCATTACCAGGGTAAATATGCGGGGTTACGAGGATAGGGGCAGGGTGGGATTGTGGTCGGTGCAGACTCGATGGGCTGAATGGCCTCCTTCTGCACTGTCGGGGTTCTATTCCATGACGTCATTTTGGAACTCTAATCACGCTGCGAGTGGCCAAAGAAAACCAAACAGAACTGAGCCCAATTTTGCGCCCAGATTATCTGAGAGACATTTAGAACGGAAATCTTCTGGGATTATCTTGCCTCCTTGAAGAGATTTGAAGGAAAAAGAATAACAACATTGACATGCCGCACTGAAACTGAAGACTGGGGAAGGGACACAGAACATGTTCAGTCCACAACATGTCAACAGATGGTTCACATCAATAGCTGACGAGTGTTCTACAGGATGAGTCAGTCAGGAAACACTTCTTGGCTTTGTCCTAGTTTCTTGTTGAGGCTGCCTGCAGGGTTTCACTTCCATTGAGCAGAAAATGCTGGAACGGCTTGGCACGTCAGTGAGCCTCTGTATCATAGAACCATAGAGTCCCTACAGTGCCGGAGAGGCCATTCAGCCCATCGAGTTTACACCGACTCCCTGACAGAGTATCTTACCCAGGCCCTATCCCCCATTTTATCACCATAAACCCACACATTTTACCATGTCTAATCTACCTAATCCGCACATCTTTGGACACTAAGGGCCAATTTAGCATGGCCAACCCAGCTAACCCGCACATCTTTGGACATTAAGGGGCAATTTAGCACAGCCAATCCACCTAATTTACACATCTTTGGACACTAAGGGCCAATTTAGCAGGGTCAATCCACCTAACCTGCACATCTTTGGATACTAAGGGGCAATTTAGAATGGCCAATCCACCTAACCTGCACATCTTTGGACACTAAGGGGCAATTTAGCATGGCCAATCCACCTAACCCGCACATCTTTGGACACTAAGGGGCAATTTAGCATAGCCAATCCACCTAACCTGCACATCTTTGGACACTAAGAGGCAATTTAGCATGGCCAATCCACCTAACCTGCATATCTTTGGATACTAAGGGGCAATTTAGCAGGGTCAATCCGCCTAACCTTCCCATCTTTGGACACTAAGGGCCAATTTAGCAGGGTCAATCCACTTAATTTACACATCTTTGGACACTAAGGGCCAATTTAGCTTGGCCAATCCACCTAACCTGCACATCTTTGGACACTAAGGGGCGATTTAGCATGGCCAATCCACCTAACCTACACATTTTTTCATTGTTAATTTACTGGATGTGGGCATCACTGGTTAGGCGAATATTTATTGCCCATCTCTAATTGCCCTTCAGAAGGTGGTGGTGAGCTGCCTTCTTGAACGTCTTCCCTGAAGGGACCCTGGCTACAAATCGAAATCTAATTTGCAGGAAAGTATTGGATAGGAATTTAAATGGGAATTAAGTTGCCGGGTTACAGAGAAAGAGCAGGAATTAGGATTGAGTGAATAAACAAAATGGCCACCTTTTTTTATTCTGTCATGGGATTGGGCATCACTGGCTGGGCCGGCATTTGTTACCCATCCCTAATTGCCCTTGAACTGAGTGTCTCGCTCGGCCAGTTCAGAGGATAGTTAAGAGTCGACCACATTGCTGTGGCTCTGGAGTCACATGTAGGCCAGACCGGGTAAGGACGGCAGATTTCCTTCCCTAAAGGGATGTTAGTGAACCAGATGGGTTTTTAATGCAATCGAGAATAAAGTTTCCTGGTTCCAATTACCGAAATTCGCTTCAAAATTCCAGATTTATTAATTGAATTTAAAATTCCATCAGCTGCCATGGCGGGATTCGAACTCCTGCTCCCAAATGATTAGCCTGGGCCTCTGGATTACCAGTTCAGTGGCATTACCACAGCAGCATCATTATTCTATGACCGCCATTCTACTTTTAAAGCTTTGCATTAGTTCAGTGAAAAAATGAGGAAGGAACATTATTAAAATAGGAATAGAACAAATGGAGGGAAGAAAGGTTGGAGTTTGGCAGGACAGAATCCAATCAGTAGGTCAGCTCCTTCACAACACAGAAATATCTACACTTTGATTTCATAGAATCCCTACAGTGCAGAAGGAGGCCATTTGGCCCATCGAGTCTGCATCGATCACAAGCCCACCTAGGCCCTATTCCCATAACCCCGTATATTTACCCTGCTAACCTCCTGACACGAAGGGACAATTTAGTATGGCCAATCCATCTAACCGCACACCTTTGGACTGTGGGAGGAAACCAGAGGACGTGGAGGAAACTCATGCAGACACGGGGAGAACGTGCAAACTCCACACAGACAGTCACCCGAGACCGGAATCGAACCGGGGTCCGTGGCACTGTGAGGCAGCAGTGCTAACCACTGTGCCACCCCGCCCCTAAGACATTTGATTTGATTTGATTTATTATTGTCACATCTATTGAGATACAGCGAAAAGTATTGTATCTTGCGCACTATACAGACAAAGCAGACCGTTCATAGAGTATAAAGGGGAGAAGAAAAGGCGAGAGTGTAAAATGTAGTGTTACAGTCATAGTTAGCGTGTAGAGAAAGATCAGCTTAATATAAGGTAGGTCCATTCAAAGGTCTGATGGCAGCAGGGAAGAAGCTGTTCTTGAGTCGGTTGGTACGTGACCTCAGACTTTTGTATCTTTTTCCCGAAGGAAGAAGGTGGGAGAGAGAATGTCTGGGTGCGTGGGATCCTTAATTATGCTGGCTGCTTTCCCGGGGCAGCGGGAAGTGTAGACAGAGTCAATGGGTGGGAGGCTGGTTTGCGTGATGGATTGGGCTACATTCACAACCTTTTGTAGTTTCTTGCGGTCTTGGGCAGAGCAGGAGTCATACCAAGCTGTTTAATTACATTTAACATCATGAATACTGAATACCATTCTACCTGCGTAATAGGTCTAAAACAGGCCCAATCATAACTGATTCAGTCAGAGGCCCACGTTCAAATTGCTGACGCCACGGTTACTTCCGCCTGGGGCCTTTCCCTCCGATGAGGACATTGAAATGAAAACCAGCCTCATTTCAAAATGGAAACATTAGCAGGCTGACAGAGGATGGAATTTTCCCGACCGTGCAGAGGTCCGTTGAGCTCGAGTGGGATTTTCCGGCTTTGGGGCAAGCACGGCTGGAAAATCCCACCCGGAGTCTTCCCACCTCAGCCACTAACTCACTTTGCGCTCCCCCCAAAACCTGATACTCTCCAACCTCTCAGCAGAATGCTGACACACCCATCCCACATCCCAGTGTCTACCCCCCCCCCCCACCATCCAACCACCTGCCACTGCCCCCCCCCACTCCTCCTCTCCTCCCCCCACTCCACCACCCCCCCCCCCACCCCCCACCCCCCACACACACCCCCCACCCTCCATATCCACCCACAGCTGTAAAGGAAGACTTCAGGTCTTAAGCTTGGAAAGTCAATGTTAAGGGCAGGGAACTATGTAATGATGTGGCATCGGTAAATAGAAGGGACATAGTTTTCCAGCCCTTCCCATCAATTAGGGTGGCACGATGGCACAGTGGTTAGCACTGCTGCCTCACAGCGCCAGGGACCCGGGTTCAATTCCCGGCTCGGGTCACTGTCTGTGTGGAGTTTGCACGTTCTCCCCGTGTCTGCGTGTGTTTCCTCCGGGTGCTCCGGTTTCCTCCCACACTCCAAAGATTTGCGGGTTAGGTGGATTGGCCGTGCTAAATTGTCCCTTAGTGTCAGGGGGACTAGCTAGGGTAAATGCATGGGGTTATGGGGATGAAGCCTGGGTGGGATTGTGGTCGGTGCAGACTTGATGGGCCGAATGGCCTCCTTCTGCACTGTAGGGATTCTATGATTCTCTGACACTGCTGTCTCACAGCGCCAGGGACCCGGGTTCGATTCCCAGTTGGGTCACTGTCTGTGCGGAGTCTGCACGTTCTCCCTATGTCTGTGTGGGTTTCCTCCGGGTGCTCCGGTTTCCTCCGGGTGCTCCGGTTTCCTCCGGGTGCTCCGGTTTCCTCCCACCGACCAAAGATGTGCTGGTTCAGCACATTGGCCGTGCTAAATTCTCCCTCAGTGTACCCGAACAGGCGCCGGAGTGTGGCGACTAGGGGATTTTCACAGTGGCTTCATTGCAGTGTTAATGTAAGCCTTACTTGTGACGTCATTCAATAAACTTTAATTTTAACTTGGAAGGATGAGTCATAGCCACAAAAACCAGGGGGAAAGGCTGCTAATGGCAGCCCACAGAGAGAATAGAAGCTGAAATCAGACAGATGAAGATGTGGGGGATGGGAGGAGATGGGTGGGAGAGAGGAAAAATTGAGAAAGAGAGGGAAAGGGGAAGGAAAGGGGGAGAAAGGGTAAGGAGAGGGGGATAAAATGAAGGGAAAGAGTGGGGGGGAAAGAAAAATAAAGAAAGATAATGAAGAAATAGAAGGTAGAGAACAGTTCAAAATTTAATCAAATGAAAACAAAAGGTGGTGTCGAGGTAATCATCTGAAGTTGTTGTCCACGAGGTGTCTTGTGTTCAGTGGAGACAACGGGTTTTCCGACCTCGTTCGCCCCCGAAACCGTAAAATCCCTTCCGAGGTCAACGGACCTTTCCATGCTCCGCCCCTCGCCCGCTCCGATTCCCGTGGCAGGCAGGACGGTAAAATTCCTGCCATCGTTTCAATCTTCCCAGATGTTGGTGCTGCACTGTCCTTTGTTCTAAACAACACGTCTTTCGGACTGTGGAAGGAAACCAGAGCACACGGAAGAAACCCACGCAGACACGGGGAGAATGTGCAGACTCCGCACAGACACTGACCCAAGCCTGGAATTGAACCCTGGCGCTGTGAGGCAGCTAACCAGCCTGCACCCCCAGAGGGTGGGGGGACCTGCAGAATGCACTATCATAGAAGGTTCTGGAAGTCCAGTCAACGAATGTATTTGCGGCGATTCGGCCACAGGCCAGTTTCCTGACAGCCGTTACTGTGAATCAAAGGAAAAGGTCGATCCCACGGCTTACAGTCAGGTAGTCTTCACCTCGGGACCTGCAACTCCAGTCCAGGCAAGCATGAAAGCCCCTGGTGACCGCTTCTCATTGGGCAAACCTCCGCTCACTCAATTAGACTCCGCAAAGCCCACGGGGACACCTATTGATGATCCCCCCGCCATGGACTCTGTGATCGTCATAACACCCCTCCCCCTTTAGGTCTGCATCTCTCCCAGTGCCCCCACTGTGAAGCGGCCCTTTTTCTTGCTCGGAGCTCGGGCTGAGGTCTGTCCAAGGCGAGGCTGGATCACACGGTGTAAACCAAAGAGTGGACCTTCTTTGTCAGAGGGAGCGTCGCAGGGATACCGTTGTGGGTTCCTCCTCAGGATTTGCTCCAGCCCGGAGCCCCCTGAGTCCGTACCCTCACTATCTGGAGTGAGCGGAGTCAGCTTTGAGCTAAGGACTGGCACAGGTTACGGCTATCTTCATGGCCAGCGCTGGGGGCTGCCTTGGCAGGGACTCCTTGGTTCTGAGGTGTGCTTCGTTATCAGTCTCCCCTGAACTTTGACCTTGTAAGATCCTGTTTGCTCCATAACGATCCCAGGGACCCACCTGGGGCTATTCTCGAGATTCCTTACCTGAACCAGATCAGCCATTGCCAAAGTTCTTGCTGTTCTTGCGGATTCAAAGCTTCTTTTTTTCCAAATTCTGTTGGGATTCCACCCTCTCCGCCCAGTTCGGGAATAAAAGGCTCAATCTAGTCCGAAGCCATTACCCCACGGACATCTCCGCTGGTGTGGTCCTGCAATCGAACAAAGGTCGTGCCAGTTTGGTTGCCATGGATGCCGCCAGTTTTTTCTTCATGCCCCTTTTGAACTGCCCGCTGTGCCAGTCCATTTGACGATGGGTGGTAAGGTGCAGTCCAGGTGTGTCAGATACCATTGGAGAGGAAAACATTCCGGAAATCACCGCTGGCAAAGGAATCGCAAACCAGGAATTCTGACATTCCACGTAAGCTTTGCCATCTATTGATCATTTTGGGGGCGGCATGGTGGCACAGTGCTTAGCACTGCTGCCTCAGAGCACCAGCTACCTGGGTTCGATTCCCAGCTTGGGTCAGTGTCTGTGTGGAGTCTGCACATTCTCCCCGTGTCTGCCTGGGTTTTGCTCCGGGTGCTCCGGTTTCCTCCCACAGCCCCAAAGACGTGCTGGTTAGGGTACCCTGGCCGTGCTAAATTCTCCCTCGGTGTACCCAAAGTGCGGCGACTAGGGGATTTTCGCAGTAACTTCATTGCAGTGTGAATGTAAGCCTGCATGTGACACTAATAAATAAACTTTAAATCCTGAGGTCGTCGTAACAGGAAAGAGATATAAAGGGCGGAATTTTCCAGCCACGCTCACCCCGAGGCTGGAAAATCCCGCCTGAGGTCAATGGACCTTTGCATGATCCACCCCCTCCCATGCCCCCCACCCGATTCCCGTGGCGGTCGGGAAGGTACAATTCTGCCAATAATGTTTCAGATTTTATTGTAAGAAGTCTCACAACACCAGGTTAAAGTCCAGCAGGTCTATTTGGAGCTTTTGGAGCACTGCTCCTTCATCAGGTGAGTGTCCAGATGAAGGGGGGCCCTCCGAAAGCTCGTGATTCCAAATAAACCTGTTGGACTTTAACCTGGTGTTGTGAGACTTCTTACTGTGCCCCACCCCTGTCCGACGCCGGTATCTCCACCTCAGATTTTATTGGCACCAAGGAGAGAAAGCGGGAATATTACATTGAGTTTGAGCATCAGTCCTGGCCATATTGAATGGTGGGGTAGGCTCGTAGGGCCGAATGGCCTATTCCTGCCCCTAGTTTCTCTGTTAGCTAGCCTGTTTTTCCAACTCAATGTGAAGCTTACCTTGTTGAATTATTAAGTGTATGTTTTTTTTATTAACAAATAGGGCTGCGTGTGTACCTTCCAGTGGAGAACAAGGTTAACATTCATAGTTACCTGGCTGTTGCCCAGAACTTTCTAAGGAGACTTTGTAAGGGCTTGCCAAATTTGCATAAAGTGAGTCGATGATTCATTCAGTCACCTCCTCACAAACAGTGACGGGAATCACCATTGTGCCATTGACAAAGCACATTCATTTATCATCCTCCAAATCTAAAAACAGGGCCCCTGCAGCATCTTATCTGCTTACTGATACCCATCGAAGCAGGTATCCATCTGCATCCCTCCCTGTTTCGTAACGTTGCTCGCTCCGCCATCGTGCCAGCTCACCCCTACCTTTTTTACTTGGCTGTTCCTGGCCCATCTCTCATTTTCCAGCTCCCGCCATTTTGTGCTCACCCCAAACTCTGCTGTCTTTACCCACGTACCGTCAAATACCATCCCCCCCCCCCCCCCCCCCCGCCCCGCCCCGCCCCTACCCCCGCCTGACCTCTGACCACCGACCTTAGCCGTGTGCCTCGATTTTGAAGTTCTCATCCACTCGCTGGCTAGGCCGGAGCCTGTTTTCCTCAGAGCAGAGAAGTTTGAGAGGGACCTGATCGAGGTGTACCAGATTATGAGAGACATGATGTGGAGGTGCCGGAGTTGGACTGGGGTGGGGCACAGTAAGAAGTCTCACAACACCAGGTTAAAAGTCCAATAGGTTTATCTAGAATCACGAGCTTTCGGAGCGCTGCCCCTTCATCAGGTGAGTCACTCAGCGCTCCAAAAGCTCGTGATTCCAAATAAACCTGTTGGACTTTAACCTGATGTTGTGAGACTTCTTACTGTGCCCAAGATTATGAGGGACATGGATAGGGTACTCGATGGAGTTTAGACGGATGAGGGGGGATCTCATTAAACCTTACAGAATAATGAAAGGCCTGGATAGAGCGGACGCGGGGAAGGTGTTTCCATAGGTAGGAGAGATTGGATACGAGGGCACAGCCTCAGAGTAAAGGGATGACCCTTTAGAACCGAGATGAGGAGGAATTTCTTCAGCCAGATGGATACCTGTGGAATTCATTGCTCCAAGAGGCTGTGAAGGCCAGGTCATTGAGTGTATTTAAGACAGAGATAGATAGGTTCTTGATTGGTAAGGGGGTCAAAGGTTACAGGGAAAAGGCAGGAGAATGGGGTTGAAGGACTTATCAGCCATGATTGAATGGCAGAGCAGGTGCGATGGGCCAAATGGGCTAATTCTGCTCCTATATCTTATGGCCTTATCATCTTATGGATAGTTAGGAAGATATTTTTCCCCTTAGTAGAGGGGTCAATGTCAGGATTCATGGATGTCAGGTCAGGGGCAGAAGATTTAGAGGGGATTTGAGGGAAACACTTTCTCACTCAGAGGGTGGTGGGAATCTGGAACTCGCTGCCTGAGAGGGTGGGAGAGGCGGGAACCCTCACAACATTTAAGAAGCATTTAGATGAGCACTTGGAACGCCACATCATACAAAGGCCACGGAGAAAGTGTTGGGAAACCGGAATAGAATAGTTAAGTGCTCGATGGCCAGCACAGACATGTTGGGCTGAAGGGCCTCTTTCTATGCTGCAAATTCCTGTGACTCGTTGACTATGTCTCATGGTCAACTGCCTAGCCTTTCCCTGTCTCTGTCAGCTCTTCCAACCTTAGAAGATCTCTGCATTCCTCCAATTCTAGACCATTCCTGATTTCCTTTGGCCCTCCATTGGTTCCTATGATGAGAGCTGCCTCAGACCTAACCTTTGGGAATTCCCTATCCAAGTCACCCTGTCTCGGTAACTCTCTCCTTCTCCCCCTTTGGATCGCACTTTAACAAATGCATCTTTAGCCAAACTTTTGTTTCCTGTCCTAACATCTCAGTGTGTGATCTGGTGTCAAATTCCGCTTGACAATCACAGCTGTGGGAGGTTGTGCTGTGTTAATGGGGAGGCCTAGTGGTATTATCGCTAGACTATTAATCCAGAAACTCAGCTAATGTCCCGGGGACCGGGGGTTCGAATCCCGCCACAGCAGATTGCGGAATTTGAATTCAATAAAAAAATATCTGGAATTAAGAATCTACTGATGACCATGAAACCATTGTCGATTGTCAGAGGAAACGCATCTTGTTCACTAATGTCCTTTAGGGAAGGAAATCTGCCGTCCTTACCCGGTCTGGCCTACATGTGGCTCCAGAGCCACAGCAATGTGGTTGACTCTCAACTGCCCTCCAAGGACAACTATGGATGGGCAATAAATGCTGGCCCAGCCAGCGACGCCCGTGTCCCACAAATGAATTTTTAACAAGGCAGGGAATAGAGGGATAAAAGCAAATTACTGCGGTGTGGTGAACCACTGTAGTTGTCTGTTTATGTGATAGTTTATGTGATACGCCTGGACATGCCCCTGCTGCCTCAATCCGGGGCTCCGCCCTCCTTGGGGCATAAAGATGGCTGCTCTCCGCCCCTTTTGCCTCAGTTCGGATTAGCCATCGGTTTGGGAGTGCTCCAGTTCTTTGTTAATAAAAGCCTGTTGTTCCACAACAACGAGTCTTTGTGTCATCAATGCTGCATCATGCGGATGCTGGAATCTGAAACCAAAAGAGAAAATGGTGGAAAATCTCAGCAGGTCTGGCAGCATCTGTGAGGAGAGAAAGATACAGACCACATTGGGGCAAAAGGTCTTTAGTTTAAAAAGGCATCTTGTGTTGGCGCAGCCTTGGTGCGCCGGAGGGCCTGTTCCTGGAATCATAGAATTCCCACAGTGCAGAAGGAGGCCATTCAGCCCATCAAGTCTGTACTAACCACAATCCCACCCAGGCCCTATCCCCGCTTATTTACCCTGCTAATCCCTCTAACTTATCACATCCCCGGACACTAAGGGTTAATTTAGTATGTCCAATCAACCTAACCCACACATCTTTGGACTGTGGGAGGAAACCGGAGGAAACCCACACAGACACGGGGAGAACGTGCAGACTCCACACAGACAGTGACCCGAGCCGGGAATCGAACCCGGGTCGCTGGTGCTGTGAGGCAGCAGCGCTAACCGCTGGGCCACCGTGCCACCCCTCTTAAATAGTCAAGTGTGCAGCTCCATAGGGCAAGTATGCAAATATACGTTTCAGGAAATGGAGTTTGGGTAAGATCTTCTTTCGCTCTCCTGCTACACGGATCTGAGAAAAAGATGTCTGACTCTTCACCAACGGCTCACGGGGTAAAGAGAAAAACATGATAGGAATCTCGCTGAACTGTTTCCAGTTGTCACTTGGCAAAGGCAGAGAATAAAGGTTCGATATATTTGGGTGGCAGGGTAGCACAGTGGTTAGCACTGCTGCTTCACAGCTCCAGGGACCAGGGTTCGATTCCCGGCTTGGATCACTGTCTGTGTGGAGTTTGCACATTCTCCTCGTGTCTGCGTGGGTTTCCTCCGGGTGCTCCGGTTTACTCCCACAGTCCAAAGATGTGCGGGTTAGGTTGACTGGCCATGCTAAAATTGCCCCTTAGTGTCTTGAGATGTGTAGGTGAGAGGGATTAGTGGGTGGATATGGGGGTAGGGCCTGGGTGGGATTGTGGTCGGTGCAGACTCGATGGGCCAAATGGCCTCTTTCTGCACTGTAGGGTTTCTATGATCATAACACATCCTGTCCTTCCTAAAACATAGAATGAACAAAGCAGACTCGGGGCAGGACCTAACCAGAGCTCTGTGCCAAAAACAGAAAATGCTGGAAAATTTTAGCAGGTCTGACAGTGTGGCAAGGGTAGCATGGTGCCACGATGGTTAGCACTGCTGCCTCACAGCGCCAGGGACCCGGGTTCGATTCCCGGCTTGGGTCATTGTCTGTGCGGAGTTTGCATGTTCTCCCCGTGTCTGCATGGGTTTCCTCCCACAGTCTGAAAGACGTGCTGGTTAGATGCATTGGCCATGCTAAATTCTCCATCAGTGTACCCGAACAGGTGCCGGAGTGTGGCGACTAGGGGATTTTCACAGTAACTTCATTGCAGCGTTAATGTCAGCCTACTTGTGATTAATACATAAACTTTAACTTTCAATTCCAGCCTCAGGTCACTGTCTGTGTGGAGTCTGCACGTTCTCCCCGTATCTGCGTGGGTTTCTTCCGGGTGCTCCGGTTTCCTCCCACAGTCCAAAGATGTGCGGGTCAGGTGGATTAGCCGTGCTAAATTGACGTGTGTCAGGGGGATTAGCAGGGTGAATGCGTGGGGTTACGGGAATAGGGCCTGGGTGGGATTGTGGTCGATGGAGACTCGATGGGCCAAATGGCCTCCAACTGCACTGTAGGGATTCTGTGTCCGTGGAGAGAGAATAGAGCCAATGTTTCGAGTCTGGATGACCCTTCATCAGAGCTGAACAGCTAAGCTGTATTTTGAAGCCACAATGGGGGGAAAGCAGGAAGGTGAGTGCAAGCGGATTTGCCCACAGACCACCAGCACTTTGCCGATGGTACCCTTATAACCCTCTGGACCATTTTGCCCAGGTGGCGATGGTAAGGCCACAAAACTCCTGTCCACATAGTGGTGCACATCCGGTTGAGGCCCTCTGGAAGCCTAATGAGGCCTATTGAGGCCTATTAGTATTTCCCAGCCAGCTGCCAGGACCGCAGAGATGTTAGGCAGCAGCCCAACTGCCTGCCTGGACACACCCTCCTAGCAACAGACCTGGGACACAGCACTCCGGGAGACATTGAGGCCCTTCCAACCGACCTGATTTGAGCTGCCCTCTGGAGAGATTCTCCCCACACAATGCTGCCCTGGGCACTGATATTCTATCCTTAAAACTTTAAAATGTTGGAGAGAGGCTGCCACAAAATGGAGTCACCCTTTGCTCTCTCCTTCCGTCTCTCTCTCTTATACCTGAAGGCAGCCTGATGGAAGGCCTCCAATTGGCCCTCCACCTTCAAAGGCCCACCCAAACTCCTTTAATCATAGAATCCCTGCAGTGCAGAAGGAGGCCATTCGGCCCATCGAGTCTACACTGACAACAATCCCACCCAGGCCCTATTCCCATAACCCCATGCGTTTACCCTAGCTAGTCCCCCTGACACTAGGGGCAATTTAACATGGCCAATCCACCTAACCCGCACATCTTTGGAGTGTGGGAGGAAACTGGAGCACCCGGAGGAAACCCATGCAGACACGGGGAGAACGTGCAAACTCCGCATAGACAGTAACCCAAGCCGGGAATCGAACCCGGGTCCCTGGCACTGTGAGGCAGTAGTGCTAACCACTGTGCCGCCATGCCGCCTTTAGCCACGAATTTGCCAAATTGATGCAAAAATCAAAACATGTTCCCCACACGATGTGGACGTGCATCCTTCCCCGCTTGTCCCCTGAGGTCCCCAGAAGGAAAAAAACAGTAAAACAAGGAGATAAGAATACTCGCCTGAACTGTTCTTTCCCTTCATGGCCTGAAATCTATCCCATAATATCAACCTCCTTATATTCCGCCCTAATGACATAAAGATCTGCCTGAAGGGGACTTTTGAGTTGATTTATTATTGTCACATGCACTGGGAAACAATGAAAATTATTGTTTCTTGCTGCTATACAGACAAAGCATATTGTTCATAGAGTACATAGGGGAGAAGGAAAGGAGAGAGTGCAGAATATAGTGTTACAGTCATAGCTAGGGTACAGAGAAAGATCAGCTTAATATAAGGTAGGTCCATTCAAAAGACACAATGGCACTGCTGCCTCACAGCGCCAGGGACCCAGGTTCAATTCCAGCATCAGGTGACTGTCTGTGTGGAGTTTGCACGTTCTCCGGGTGTCTGCGTGGGTTTCCTCCGGGTGCTCCGGTTTCCTCCCACAGTCCAAAGATGTGCGTGTGAGGTGGATTGGCCATGCTAAAATGCCCCTTAGTGTCCAAAGATGTGCAGGTTAGGTGCATTGTCCATGCTAAAATGCCCCTTAGTGTCCAAAGATGTGCAGGTTAGGTGGATTGGCCATGCTACATTGCCCCTTAATGTCCAAATCTATGTAGGTTAGGTGGATTGGCCATGCTAAAATGCCCCTCAGTGTCCAAAGATGTGCAGGTTAGGTGCATTGTCCATGCTAAAATGCCCCTTAGTGTCCAAAGATGTGCAGGTTAGGTGCATTGGCCATGCTAAATTGCCCCTTAGTATCCAAAGATGTGCAGGTTAGGTGGATTGGCCATGCTAAATTGCCCCTTACTGTCCAAATATGTGCAGGTTAGGTGGATTGGCCATGCTAAATTGCCCCTTGGTGTCCAAAGATGTACAGGTTAGGTGGATTGTCCATGCTAAATTGCCCCTTAATGTCCAAAGATGTGTAGGTTAGGTGGATTGGCCATGCCAAATTGCCCCTTGTTTTGTAATTTAGAGAATTAGTGAGGTAAAAAGCGTGGGATTATAGGGATGGAGCGCAGGGTGGACCGAGTGAAGGTGTCAGTGAAGACACGATGGGCCAAATGGCCTCCTTCTGCACTGTAGGGATTCTATGATTCTATGATTACCACCTTTTGCAATCAGGAAGGAAATCGAGGGTTATGGGGATAAGGCGGGAAAGTGGATGAGAACAAAGAACAAAGAACAGTACAGCACAGGAAACAGGCCCTTCGGCCCTCCAAGCCTGTGCCGCTCCTTGGTCCAACTAGACCAATCGTTTGTATCCCTCCATTCCCAGGCTGCTCATGTGACTATCCAGGTAAGTCTGAAACGATGTCAGCGTGCCTGCCTCCACCACCCTACTTGGCAGCGCATTCCAGGCCCCCACCACCCTCTGTGTAAAAAACGTCCCTCTGATGTCTGAGTTATACTTCGCCCCTCTCACCTTGAGCCCGTGACCCCTCGTGATCGTCACCTCCGATAGCTAGGTGGAAAATTGGGCGGAGGGGTGGCAGATGGAGTTTAATCCGGATAAATGTGAAAAAGCTTCCCACGTGGGGCGGCACGGTAGCACAGTGGTTAGCACTGCTGCTTCACAGCTCCAGGGTCCCGGGTTCGATTCCCGGCTCGGGTCACTGTCTGTGTGGAGTTTGCACATTCTCCTCGTGTCTGCGTGGGTTTCCTCCGGGTGCTCCGGTTTCCTCCCACTGTCCAAAGATGTGCGGGTTAGGTTGATTGGCTAGGTTAAAAATTGTCCCTTAGAGTCCTGAGATGCGTAGGTTAGAGGGATTAGCAGGTAAATATGTGGGGGTAGGGCCTGGGTGGGATTGTGGTCGGTGCAGACTCGATGGGCCGAATGGCCTCCTTCTGCACTGTAGGGTTTCTATGATTTCTATGTTCACCCTATCTATCCCCTTCATAATCTTGTACACCTCTATTAGATCTCCCCTCATTCTCCGTCTTTCCAGGGAGAACAACCCCAGTTTACCCAATCTCTCCTCATAGCTAAGACCCTCCATACCAGGCAACATCCTGGTGAACCTTCTCTGCACTCTCTCTAACGCCTCCACGTCCTTCTGGTAGTGCGGCGACCAGAACTGGACGCAGTACTCCAAATGTGGCCTAACCAGCGTTCTATACAGCTGCATCATCAGACTCCAGCTTTTATACTCTATAACCCGTCCTATAAAGGCATATGCCTTCTTCACCACCTTCTCCACCTGTGTTGCCACCTTCAAGGATTTGTGGACTTGCACACCTAGGTCCCTCTGTGTTTCTATACTCCTGATGACTCTGCCATTTATTGTATAACTCCTCCCTACATTATTTCTTCCAAAATGCATCACTTCGCATTTATCCGGATTAAACTCCATCTGCCACCTCTCCGCCCAATTTTCCAGCCTATCTATATCCTGCTGTATTGCCCAACAATGCTCTTCGCTATCCGCAAGTCCAGCCATCTTCGTGTCATCCGCAAACTTGCTGATTACACCAGTTACACCTTCTTCCAAATCATTTATATATATCACAAATAGCAGAGGCCCCAGTACAGAGCCCTGCGGAACACCACTGGTCACAGACCTCCAGCCGGAAAAAGACCCTTCGACCACTACCCTCTGTCTCCTATGGCCAAGCCAGTTCTCCACCCATCTAGCCACTTCTCCTTGTACCCCATGAGCCTTAACCTTCTTAACCAACCTGCCATGTGGGACTTTGTCAAATGCCTTACTGAAATCCATATAGACGACATCCACGGCCCTTCCTTCATCAACCGTTTTTGTCACTTCCTCAAAAAACTCCACCAAATTTGTAAGGCACAACCTCCCTCTTACAAAACCATGCTGTCTGTCACTAATGAGATTGTTCCGTTCTAAATGCACATACATCCTGTCTCTAAGAATCCTCTCCAACAACTTCCCTACCATGGACGTCAAGCTCACCGGCCTATCATTTCCTGGGTTATCCCTGCTACCCTTCTTAAACAACGGGACCACATTCGCTATCCTCCAATCCTCAGGGACCTCACCCGTGTCCAAAGAAGCGACAAAGATTTCCGTCAGAGACCCAGCAATTTCATCTCTCGTCTCCCTGAGCAGTCGAGGATAGATGCCATCAGGCCTTGGGGCTTTGTCAGTTTTAATGTTCCCTAAAAAACCTAACACTTCCTCTCTTGTAATGGAGATTTTCTCTAACGGGTCAACACCTCCCTCCGAGACACTCCCGGTTAACACGCCCCTCTCCTTCGTGAATACCGATGCAAAGTATTCATTTAGGATCTCCCCTATTCCCTTGGGTTCTAAGCATAATTCCCCTCCTTTGTCCCTGAGAGGTCCGATTTTCTCCCTGACAACTCTTTTGTTCCTAACGTATGAATAGAATGCCTTAGGATTCTCCTTAATCCTGCCTTCCAAGAACATTTTGTGACCTCTTTTTGCCCTTCTAACTCCCCGTTTGAGTTCTTTCCTACTCTCTCTGTATTCCTCCAGAGCTCCATCTGTTTTCAGTTGCCTGGACTTAACGTACGCCTCCCTTTTCATTTTAATCAGATCCTCAATTTCCCTGGTTATCCACGGCTCTCGAATCCTACCTTTCCTATCTTTCCTTTTTACAGGCACATGCCTATCCTGCAGCCTTATCAATAGTTCCTTAAAAGACTCCCACATGCCAGACGCGGACTTACCCTCGAACATCCTCTCCCAATCAACATCCACCAATTCCTGCCTAATCCGGCTATAGTTAGCCTTCCCCCAATTTAGCACCCTGCCCGTAGGACAGCACTCATCCTTGTCCATTACTATCCTAAAGTTAACAGAGTTGTGGTCACTATTTGCCACATGTTCCCCTACGATGCTGAACAAAGCATCGTAGCTGTGAGGGACAGCTCGGTGGATAGGATATTGGTATGTAGATAGGCTGGAAAATTGGGCGGGGATCCTGGATTCAGGATTCAATCCTGGACCGGGGAGCGGCGCGGGCTTGGAGGGCCGAAGGGCCTGTTCCTGTGCTGTATTGTTCTTTGTTCTTTGTTCTTACCAAAACTTTGACGACCTGACCGGGCTCATTTCCCAGAACTAGGTCCAGTATAGCCCCCTCTCTAGTCGGGCTATCTACATACTGTTCCAAAGAACCTTCCAGTACGCATTTTACAAATTCCTCCCCGTCCGGACCCCCAGCTCTAAGCACTTTCCAGTCTGTGCCAGGGAAATTAAAGTCCCCCACTGCAACAACCCTATTTTTTCTGCACCTATCCAGAATCTCCTGACATATCCTTTCCTCCACTTCCCGTGGGCTGTTGGGTGGTCTGTAGTACACCCCCAGCATAGTGAC
The DNA here is from genome assembly GCF_964213995.1 of Mustelus asterias. NCBI lineage: Eukaryota > Metazoa > Chordata > Chondrichthyes > Carcharhiniformes > Triakidae > Mustelus > Mustelus asterias. The sequence continues at coordinate 13,347,936 of NC_135821.1, forward strand.
TGCACCCTTCCTGTTTCTGAGTTCCACCCACAGCGACTCAGTACATGACCCCTCTAAGTTGTCTACCCTCTGCACCACGGTAATATGCTCCTTAACTAATATCGCTACTCCCCCACCTTTTTTAGCCCCTCCTCTGTCTCGCCTAAAACACTGATACCCCGGAATATTCAGCTGCCAGTCCTGTCCTTCTTTTAACCAAGTTTCCGTCACCGCAACCACATCCAAATTCCGCATAAGCATTAAGGCCCTAAGTTCGTCTGTTTTACCCGTTACGCTCCTCGCATTGAAGCAGATGCACTCCAGACCTCCAGGCCCACTCAGGTCATCCTCCTCCAGAGTGCTCCTCTTCTTAGCTAGCCTTGCCCTGGCCCCCAGCTCAACCCCAGCCTCAGTATTTACTGACCGACTGTTTTGTTCCCCACCCCCCCTGCCACACTAGTTTAAATCCTGCCGAAACACTCTAGCAAAACTCCCAGCCAGGATATTTGCTCCCTTCCCATGACTTAAGGATTATCACATCAGATCAGTCATGATCTTATTGAATGGCGGAGAAGTTTCGATGGGCTGAATGGCCTACTTCTGCTCCTGGGTCTTATGGTCCCGCCATACAGCATGATGGTGGAAGGTCCGGGGACAGTTGCCCACCCTGTGCCTACACGTGACTCCAGACCCACAGCAGTGCGGTCGGTGCTTCTGAAATGGCCGAGCGAGCCACTCAGGACGCCCTCCCTAACAGCGCAGTGGGTGCACCCACACCACAGGGACTGCCGCGGTTCAAAAGAGGCGGCTCAACCCACCCTCCCCCCTTTTTAAGGGGCAATTAGGGGTGGGTAACAAATGGTGGCCTAGCCAGCGACGCCCACATCCCATGAAACAAGAGGAAGCAATTATTTATTTGAAAAAACATTACTTGGAATTGGATGTGCACTCAGGAGTTGCGCAAAGGCCAGCCATGACTTAATATATTCCACTGAAACGTTAACAAAATCACGAGACAGAAATGTTTTTCTTGCATAATTCACGGGACAGGGAAGGACAAAAAAGAAACGAGTCGCGGCAGGTCTGCCGAGGTTTCTAAATATCCGGAATGTTACGTTGAATTCCACGGTGTTTTTAATTGTTCGGAATTCACACTTGAAGCAGGAACTTTACCCCAAGAGAGGCTCATTCCTCCGTCTCATTCTGACCCTCACCCAATGGGGAAGCCAATATGCATCGAGATGACAGGGGTTTTCTTCCCGGATTTACCTGCCCCCCCCAGAGCTCCGCATGCCCTCGATACTCGGAGCAGTCGTTCCATCACCTCGTCCTGTGCATCTCCTATATAGTACTAAAAAATTGTATAGCCCCTACGGTGCAGAAGAAGGCCATTCGGTCCTTCGAACCTGCACTGACAACGATCCCACCCAGGTCCGATCCCCGTAACCCCACATCTTTACCCTGCTAATTTCCCTGACACTACGGGACAGTTTAGCATGCAGAAGGAGGCCGTTTGGTCCATCAAGTCTGCACTGACACTCCAACAGAGGATCTTACTGAAGCCCATCCCCCACCCTATCCCCATACATTTGCCCCACTAATCCCCCCAACCTATACTCTCTGGACACTGAGGAATAATTTAGCATCGCCTATCAACCTACCCTCCACATCTTTGGACACTAAGGGGCAATTTACCATGGCCAATCCATCTAATCTGCACATCTTTAACGAGGGGGCATAGCCTCAAAATACGGGGAAGTCAATTTAGAGCAGAGTTGAGGAGGAACTTCTTCTCCCAGAGGGTAGTGAATCTTTGGAATTCTCTGGCCAATGAAGCAGTCGAGGCTACCTCGTTAAATGTGTTTAAGTCACAAATAGATTTTTCACCATTAAGGGAATTAAGGGTTATGGGGAGCGGGCGGGTAAGTGGAACTGAACCCACTATCAGATCAGCCATGATCTTATTGAATGACAGAGCAGGCTTGAGGGGCTAGATGGCCTACCCCTGCTCCTATTTCTTATGTTCTTATATATTTAGACGCTAAGGGGCAATTTAGCACGGCCAATCCACCTAACCTACACATGTTTGGGCATTAAGGGGCAATTTAGCATGGCCAATCCACCTAACCTACACATGTTTGGACACTAAGGGGCAATTTAGCATGGCCAATCCACCTAACCTACACATGTTTGGACACTAAGGGGCAATTTAGCATGGCCAATCCACCGAACCCACACGTCTTTGGACTGTGGGAGGAAACCGGAGCACCCGGAGGAAACCCAGGCAGATACGGGGAGAACGTGCAAATTCCACACAGACAGTCATCCAAGGCTGGAATTGAACCCGGTCCCTGGCGTTGGGAGGCAGCAGTGCTAACCACTGTGCTATCCATTTCTCATCACTTTTCTCCCTCTCTTTAGCTCTGAAGGAGTCATACGGACTCAGAATGTTAATGCTGTTTCTCTCTCCACAGATATTGTCAAGACTTGCCAAGTTTTTTCAGCATTTTCTGTTTATTTCAGACTTCCTGCGTCCAAAGTATGAAGCTTTTTGATTATTTGATAGCTGCTGCTTCCAAAGAGTAATTAATCCCATTCCTTTGGACAAATGGTTGAAAGGGAAAAAAAGACAGACAAATGTATGCTGTCCTTGGATATAAAGCACTTTCAGGCAGCCAGAGGTTATGAAAGGTCGTTCCTCTGTGGGCCATAATGTGAGACAGTTTACTTAATGTCCAAATGGGAAAAGGAAACGGAGGGGGAGGAGAATGATGAAATTTATAATTCAGTCCATTCCTTTAGCTATTGAACAGTGTATCTTTGATTTTAAAAAAACATACAAAATGGAGAAGCATCTTGTGCCGATGAAGTGTAAGAATCATAGAATCACTACAGTGCAGAAGGAGACCATTCAGCCCATCGAGCCTGCACCGACCACAATCCCATGTTAAATTGCCCTTAGTGTCCAAAGATGTGCAGGTTAGGGTGGATTGGCCATACTAAATTGCCCCTTAGTGTCCAAAGATGTACAGGTTAGGGGGATTGGCTATGCTAAATTGTTCCTTAGTGTCCAAAGATGTGTAGGTTAGCTGGATTAGCCATGCTAAATTGCCCCTTGGTGACCAAACATGTGTAGGTTAGGAGGATTGGCCATGCTAAATTGCCCCTTAGTGACCAAACATGTGCAGGTTAGGAGGATTGGCCATGCTAAATTGCCCCTTAGTGTCTCAGGATGTGCAAGTTAGGGAGATTGGCCATGCTAAATTGTCCCTTAGTGTCTCAAGATGTACAGGTTAGGTGGATTGGCCATGCTAAATTGCCCCTTAGTGTCCAAGGATGTGCAGGTTAGGTGCATTGGCCATGCTAAAATGCTCCTTAGTGTCCAAAGGTGTGCAGGTTAGGTGGATTGGCTATGCTAAGTTGCTCCTTAGTGTCCAAAGATGTGTGGGTTAAGTGGAATGGCCATGCTAAATTGCCCTTTCATGTCTCAAGATGTGCAGGTTAGGGGGGATTAGCAGAGTAAATATGGGGATCAGGCAGAGGTGAGCCTTGGTAAGATGCTCTTTCGGAGAGTTGGGGCAGAGTTGATGGGCTGAATGGCCTCCTTCTGCACCTTGGGGATTCCATGAATCCAATGGCACAATCTCAACTTTGCGCTTAAAGATCCAATCCAAAACTGGCATTTGGGCCTGCCGTGAGCAACGCCATGATTTAGTGATGCCCGCCCTCAGCCTCCCCACAGCCGGGTGTAGTGAGGAGCCAGAGAAAGAATGTTCTCCCCAGTCCAGGGAGGCTGGCCAGGGGAGTTGTGGAAACGAAGGCAGTGTGGCTGGGGAGGTTAGCAGCAGGAGTGCTGAGCCGAATTCAGCACGGGAAGGACCTTAACGATCTGACCAGGTCAGGGAAGGTAAGTACGATTGCACATTAACCTGCAGTGCCCATCGCTCACCCCTCACTCTGTCTGGTCAAGCCTACTCCATCACATCACTCCGCACACCTCAAAGACACTTTACCCCATTCCTGCCTCTATACTTCCTCACTCTCCATCCATCACTCCCAGTCACACTCCTCCTAACACAATGCCCTGATTGTATTCAAATGCGTTACATCCATCAGATAAACAGATGCAAATCCTTCCCCTGTGGCTCTGGTTTCTGTCCTTGTGCAGAGACAGGGGGGGATACTGCTCAGAATTCCATTCGGATAACTGCGGAGGAGGAAATGCTGGAGATCTGTGGTGTTTGAGTGCCTCTGTCCATTGGACACGGGCTCTTCCCAGCTCCCTACAACTAAATATCAGTGACCCACATGTCAGACAACACTCAGTGACGTGTGATTGGCACGATGTGACCTGCCCTGTGTTGATCTGGGCAGCAACCCGAGCAATCCTGGATCAGTCTCTGCCCAGTTCCTGCCAGAATTCCAGAGGGTAAAATGGCAAGGGCGTTGCTAACTTTGACAACTGCTGGTGACAGGTGGCCACTGGGTTTAGTGGGAAGAGGGTTCTTCCAGGAGGTCACCCAACAAACTGATGTATGTTGCCCCCTCTCTGCTGCCCCCTCTCTGCTGCCCCCTCTCTGCTGCCCCCTCTCTGCTGCCCCCCTCTCTGCTGCCCCCCTCTCTGTTGCCCCCCTCTTTGCTGCCCCCTCTCTGCTGTCCCCCTCTTTGCTGCCCCCTCTCTGCTGCCCCCCTGCTGTCCTCTCTGTTACCCTCTACCTGCTGCCCCCTCTATTGCCCCCTCTCTGCAACCCCCTCTTTACTGCCCCCTCTATTGCCCTTTCTCTTTTACCCCCTCTCTGCTTCCCCCTCTCTGCTTCTCCCTCTCTGTTTCCACCTCTCTGTTTCCCCCTCTCTGTTTGCCCCTCTCTGCTGCCCCCTCTCTGCTGCCCCCCTCTCTGTTTCCCCCTCTCTGCTGCCCCCTCTCTGCTGCCCCCTCTCTGCTGTCCCCCTCTCTACTGCCCCCCTCTCTGCTGTCCCCTCTCTACTGCCCCCCTCTCTGCTGTCCCCCTCTCTACTGCCCCCCTCTCTGCTGTCCCCCTCTCTACTGCCCCCCTCTGCTGTCCCCTCTCTGCTGCCCCATGAGCCTCCCAGTTCTGTTCTCAATGGTAACATTCTAACATTCGCATCAATCCAAACCCCTTCCCCTGAACTTCAACCTGTGCTTTAACAATTGAAACAAATTCCCCTCCCGGTCCACAGAACCTCTTCCCAAACACAGCTGTGAAATCCAAACTAAAAAGCAGAACATGCTGGAAACACTCAGCATCTGTGGAGAGAGAAAGAGAAACAGAGTTAACGACTGGAATTTTCCAGACCTTCCCGCTGGTGGGATCTTCCACTTCTGCCAAGGGCGGCACAGTGACACAGTGGTTAGCACTGCTGCCTCACAGCACCAAGGTTCAATTCCGGCCTCGGGTCACTGTCTGTGTGGAGTCTGCACGTTCTCCCCGTATCTGCGTGGGTTTCCTCCGGGTGCTCCAGTTTCCTCCCACACTCCAAAGATGCGTCGGTTAGGTGGATTGGCCATGCTAAATTGCCCCTTAGTGTCCAACGATGTGTAGATTAGGTGGATTGGCCATGCTAAATTGCCTCTTAGAGTCCAAACACGTGTAAGTTAGGGGGAATTGGCCATGCTAAATTGTCCCTTAGTGTCCCAAGATGTGCAGGTCAGGTAGATTGGCCATGCTAAATTGTCCCTTGCCTGCACGTACTCCCCGTGTCTGTACTCGTTGGAGTTTAGAAGGCTGAGGGGAGATCTTATAGAGACATATAAGATAATGAAGGGGCTAGACAGGGTAGAGGCAGAGAGATTCTTTCCACTTAGAAAGGAAACAGGAACTAGAGGACACAGCCTCAAAATAAGGTGGAGTCAGTTTAGGACAGAGTTGAGGAGGAACTTCTTCTCTCAGAGGGTAGTGAATCTCTGGAATTCTCTGCCCATTGAAGCAGTGGAGGCTACCTCGTTAAATATGTTTAAGTCACAGGTAGATAGATTTCTGATCAATAAGGGAATTAAGGGTTATGGGGAGCGGGCAGGTAAGTGGAACTAAACCACTATCAGATCAGCCATGATCTTATCGAATGGCGGGGCAGGCTCGAGGGTCTAGATGGCCTACTCCTGCTCCTATTTCTTATGTTCTTATGTCTGTGTGGGTTTCCTCCTACAGTCCAAAGATTAGGTGAATTGGGTGCAGGTTTGGAGAATTGCCCCTTAGTGTCCCTAAATGTTAGGAGGATTAGTGGAGTAATTGCGTGTAGTTACAGGGATAGGGAAAGATGCTCGGTCGGAGACTTGGTGTAGACTTGATGGGCCGAATGCCCTCCTTGTGCACTGTCGTGTTTCTATGGTAACCGGTGCACAATGCTTCCACCATCTTCCAGAATTCAATATAAATTCATCTCACTTTAATGTCATGAAACAGTCAGATCTGACTGAGTGAATTCAAAATGTTAATCTGTCAGAGTGTGGACAGATGTACCTAGAACTTAAAATAACACATTCACCACAGCCCGCAGGATTCACAGTTTAATTATAAAGTGTAAAAGTGACAGGTTGATGGTGGGGTTTTTAATCTTACCGGATTCCACTTCCTGCACAGTGTGGTCCGGTCTGTGTGGCTGTGATCTACCCTGGCAGCACCTGCAGAGGAAAGATCCTCCCCTCTGCACGCATCCCCTTTCTTTTTGAGGGCAAGCGACTCGAGGCAAAGATGGAAAATTTTGTACAGGCTCGGCAAGGTTCCGGCAGCATCCGTGGAGAGGGAAACAGATTTAAACACTTCGGTCCGATGGCCGTTCCCTCAGGACATCAGAAAGGCCATTGACCGGAACCCGACGCCGAGATTTTCATGTGGCAGGTTTTCCAGTCCCGCCGAAAGTCAGTGGCCATTTGTGTTTATTCGCCGGCCACACCTCCGGGGGACCGGCCGTGGGAGAGAGGTCATAGAGTCTGTGAAGAAGAAAACCATTCAGCCCATCGAGCCTGCAGCAACAACAATCAAATCCAGGCCCTATCCCCATGTATTTACCCTGCTAGTCCCCCTGACACAAGCGGAAATTTAGCATGGCCAATCCACCTAACCTGCACATCTTTGGACACTAAGAGGCAATTTAGCATGGCCAATCCACTTAACCCACACATCTTTGGACACTAAGGGGCAATTTAGCATGGCCAATCCACCTAACCCGCACATCTTTGGACACTAAGAGGCAATTTAGCATGGCCAATCCACTTAACCCACACATCTTTGGACACTAAGAGGCAATTTAGCATGGCCAATCCACCTAACCCGCACATCTTTGGACACTAAGGGGCAATTTAGCATGGCCAATCCACCTAACCCGCACATCTTTGGACACTAAGTGGCAATTTAGCATGGCCAATCCACCTAACCCGCACATCTTTGGACACTAAAGGGGCAATTTAGCATGGCCAATCCACCTAACCCGCACATCTTTGGACACTAAGTAGCAATTTAGCATGGCCAATCCACCTAACCCGCACATCTTTGGACACTAAGCGGCAAACACATCATTGGACACCAAGTGACAATTTATCATAGAATCATAGAAACCCTACAGTGCAGAAGGAGGCCATTTGGCCCATCGAGTCTGCACCGACCACAATCCCACCCAGGCCCTACCTCCACATATTTACCTGCTAATCCCTCTAACCTACACATCTCAGGACTCTAAGGGGCAATTTTTAACCTTGGCCAATCAACCTAACCCGCACATTTTTGGACTGTGGGAGGAAACCGGAGCACCCGGAGGAAACCCACGCAGACACGAGGAGAATGTGCAAACTCCACACAGACAGTGACCCAAGCCGGGAATCGAACCCAGGTCCCTGGAGCTGTGAAGCAGCAGTGCTAACCACTGTGCTACCGTGCCGCCCCAAATTTAGCATGGACAATCCACCTAACCTGCACATCTTTGGACACTAAGGGGCAATTTAGCATGGCCAATCACCCTAACCTGCACATCTTGAGACCATAAGATATAGGAGCAGAAGTAGGCCACTCGGCCCACCGAGTCTGCTCTGCCATTTTATCATGGCTGATATTTTTCTCATTCCCATTCTCCTGCCTTTTCCCCATAACTCCTGATCCCCTTATTAATCTATCTATCTCTGTCTTAAAGACACTCAATGACCTGGCCTCCACAGACTTCTGCGGCAAAGAGTTCCACAGATTCACCACTCTCTAGCTGAAGAAATTCCTCCTCATCTCTGTTTTAAAGGATCATCCCTTTAGCCTGAGGTTGTGCCCTCTGATTCTAGTTTTTCCTATTAGTGGAAATGTCCTCTCCACGTCCACTCTATCCAGGCCTCGCGGGATCTGTAAGTTTCAATAAGATCCCCCCTCATCCTTCTAAACTCCAACGAGTACAGACCCACAGTCCTCAACCGTTCCTCATATGACAAGCTCTTCATTCCAGGGATCATTTTAGTGAACCTTCTCTGGACCCTTTCCAAGGCCAGCACATCCTTCCTTAGATACGGGGCCCAAAACTGCTCACAATACTCCAAATGGGGTCTGACCAGAGCCTGATACAGCCTCAGAAATACATTCATGCTCTTGTATTCTAGCCCTCTCAACATGAATGCTAACATTGTATTTGCCTTCCTAACTGCTGACTGAACCTGCACGTTAACCTTAAGAGAATCTTGAACAATGACTCCCAAGTCCCTTTGTGCTTCTGATTTCCTAAGCATTTTCCCATTTAGAAAATAGTCTATGCCTCCATCCCTCCTTCCAAAGTGTATAACCTCACACTTTTCCACATTGTATTCCATCTGCCACTTCTTTGCCCACTCTCCTAACCCGCCCAAGTCCTTCTGCAGCCCCCCTGCTTCCTCAATACTACCTGTCCCTCTACATATCTTTGTATCATCTGAAAACTTAGCAACAGTGCCTTCAGTTCCTTCCTCCAAATCATTAATGTATATTGTGAAAAGTTGTGGTTCCAATACTGACCCCTGAGGTACACCACTAGTCACCGGCTGCCATCCTGAAAAAGACCCCTTTATCCCCACTCTCTGCCTTTTGCCAGTCAACCAATCCTCTATCCATGCCAGGATCTTACCCTTAACACCATGGGCTCTTAACTTACTTAACAGTCTCCGATGTGGCACCTTGTCAAAGGCTTTCTGGAAATGTAAATAAATTACGTCCACTGGTTCTCCTTTATCTAACTTCCTTGTTACCTCCTCAAAGAACTCTAACAGATTTATCAGACATGATCTCCCCTTGACAAAGCCGTGCTGGCTCAGTCCTATTTTATCATGCACTTCCAAGTACTCTGTGATCTCATCTTTAATAATGGACTCTAAAATCTTGCCAATGACTGAAGTCAGGCTAACCGGCCTATAATTTCCTGTCTGCTGCCTCCCTCCCTTCTTAAACAGCGGTGTTACATCAGCTACTTTCCAGTCCTCTGGGACCCTCCCTGCCTCCAGTGATTCCTGAAAAATCACCACCAATGCCTCAACAATTTCCTCAGCTATCTCTTTTAGAACCCTGGGGTGTAGTCCATCCGGTCCAGGTGATTTATCCACCTTCAGACCTTTCAGTTTCCCCAGAACCTTCTCCCGAGTGATGGCCACTACACTCACCTGTGCCCCTGACTCTCCTGGAGCTCTGGCATCCCACTGGTGTCTTCCACTGTGAAGACTGAAGCAAAGTAACTATTCAGTTCCTCTGCCATTGCTTTGTTTCCCATTATTCCTTCTCCAGCCTCATTTTCCAGTGGTCCAATGGCTCTCTCTTACCTTTTATATATTGAAAAAACTCTTCCTATCTTCTTTTATATTACTAAATAGCTTACAATCATATTTCATCTTCTCCCCCCTTATTGCTTTTTTAGTTGTCTTCTGCTCGCTTTTAAAGGCTTCCCAATCCTCTGGCTTCCCACTAATCCTCACCACTGTATGCTTTTCCTTTTGCTTTTATGCTGTCCTTGACTTCCCTCATCAGCCACGGATGTCTCATCCTCCCCTCAGCATGTTTCCTCCTCCTTGGGATGAATTTCTGTTGTGCCTCCCGAATAACTCTCAAAAACTCCTGCCATTGCTGTTCCACTGTCTTCCCTGCTCGGCTCCCTTTCCAATCAACTCTGGCCAGCTCCTCCCTCATGCCTTTGTAGTTACCCTTATTTAATTGTAATACCGTTACATCTGACTCCAGCTTCTTCCTCTCAAACTGCAGGGTAAATTCTATCATATTGTGGTCACTGCTCCTTAAGGGTTCCTTCACCTTAAGTTCCCTAATCAATTCTGCCTCATTACACATCACCAAACCCAGAATAGCCTGTTCTCTAGTAGGTTCTGTCACAAGCTGCTCCAAAAAACCATCTCTTAGACATTCCACAAATTCCTTTTCTTGGGATCCACTACCTATCTGATTTTCCCAGTCCACCTGCACGTTGAAGTCCCCCATGATTATTGTAATATTGCCTTTTTTATTTGCCTTTTCTATCTCCTGATTTATTTTCTGTCCCCACATCTTGACCACTGCTCGGGGGCCTGTACATAACTCCCATCGGGGTCTTTTTACCTTTGCGATTCCTCAACTCTACCCACAGAGATTCTGTGCCTTCTGATCCTCTATCACTTCTTGCTATCGATTTAACTTCATTCCTTACGAACAATGCAACCCTGCCCCCTTTGCCCATCTGCCTGTCCTTCCGATAGGACACATATCCTTGGATATTTAGATCCCAGCCCTGATCCCCTTGCAGCCACGTCTCTGTGATGCCCACAACATCGTACCGGCCAATTTCAATGTGCGCAACAAGCTCATTAACCGTGTTCGGTATACTGCGTGCATTTAGCTACAACACCCTCAGTCCTGCATTAACCACCTCCCTTCTCATACTTGTCACCTTTTTTTGCTCTGCCTGAGGTTAGATTCCTGCCACCTTCTGTACTCTCTGTTCTATTACGTGGCCTGGAAACTTTACTAACCTCTCCTGAGCCCCCAGCTCCATTAACCTGCATTTCTACCCTCTCCTTTAACTTTGACTTTCTAATTCCCCATACAACTGAACACTACCCCCGCACTGGCATGGTCCAAGGCCGGAATTGAACCCGGGTCCTTGGCGCTGTGAGGCAGCAGTGCTAACCACTGTGCCAGACCCAAAGCAAAGACAAACTGAGCGTCTTTAGTGTTAACTGCAAAACAAACGGCGTTGGTTAATACGTGAAGACAGAAATGATAGTCGATGTGGAATTGAATATCACTGCTCTCCATCTTTCTTCATTTGCCTGCGTTAGAATGAAAAGCATGTGTCAATAAATCCAGCTCCAAAATTTCTCAAGCATAAACTGTGAGGAGGACCTCACACAGACAAAGACAATGGGTGGGCGGACAGGTGGCAGATGGAGTTCAGTGCAGGGGGAAGTGTGAGCTGAGGTATTTTGTGGGAGGAACATGGAGAGACAAAAAGAAAAGGGGTAAAATTCTTAAGGGGGTGCAGGAGCCAAGGGAGCTGGGAGTGCACCTCGATCACTGAAGGTGGCAGGACAGGTGCAGAGAGCAGTTAATAAAGCATATAGTATCCTGGGATTTATTATCGGAGCACGGGGTACAAGAGCAAGGAGGTTATGCTGAACTTATACAAGAACATAAGAACTAGGAGCAGGAGTAGGCCATCTGGCCCCTCGAGCCTGCTCCGCCATTCAAGAAGATCATGGCTGATCTTTTCGACTCAGCTCCACTTACCCGCCCGCTCACCATAACCCTTAATTCCTTTACTGTTCAAAAATTTATCTATCCTTGCCTTAAAAACATTCAATGAGGTAGCCTCACTGGGCAGGGAATTCCACAGATTCACAACCCTTTGTGTGAAGAAGTTCCTCCTCAACTCAGTCCTAAATCTGCTCCCCCTTATTTTGAGGCCATGCCCCCTAGTTCTAGTTTCCCTCAGTGGAAGCAACTTCCCTGCTTCTATCTTATCTATTCCCTTCATAATCTTATATGTTTCTATAAGATCTCCCCTCACTCTTCTGAATTCCAATGAGTATAGCCCCAGTCTACTCAGTCTCTCCTCATAAGCCAACCCACTCAACTCCGGAATCAACCTAGTGAATCTCCACTGCACCCCCTCCAGTGCCAGTGTATCCTTTCTCAAGTAAGGAGACCAAAACTGTACACAGTACTCCAGGTGTGGCCTCACCAGCACCCTATACATCCGCAACATAACCTCGCTGTTTTTAAACTCCATCCCTGTCGCAATGAAGAACAAAATTCCATTTGCCTTCTTAATTACCTGCTGCATCTGCAAACCAACTCCCTTGAGATTCTTGCACAAGGACACCCAGATCCCTCTGCACAGCAGCATGCTGCAATTTTTTACCATTTAAATAATAGTCCATTTTGCAGTTATCCCTACCAAAATGGATGACTTCACATTTACCAACATTGTACTCCATCTGCCAGACCCTTGCCCACTCACTTAAACTACAAGATACTAGTTAAACCTCAGCTGGAATATTGTGCACAGTTCTGGGCGCCACACTATTTGATTTGATTTGATTTGATTTATTATTCTCACCTGTATTGGGATACAGTGAAAAGTATTGTTTCTTGCGCGCTATACAGACAAAGCATACTGTTCATAGAGAAGGAAAGGAGAGAGTGCAGAATGTAGTGTTACAGTCACAGCTAGGGTGTAGAGAAAGATCAACTTAATGCGAGGTAGGTCCATTCAAAAGCCTGATGGCAGCAGGGAAGAAGCTGTTCTTGAGCTGGTTGGTACGTGACCTCAGACTTTTGTGTCTTTTTCCCGACGGAAGAAGGTGGAAGAGAGAATGTCCCGGGTGAAGGATGTGAACGTATTGGAGAGAGTGAAGAAGAGCTGGACAAGAATGGTTCCAGGGATTAGAAACTTCTGTTACGAGGATAGACTGGAAAGGTTGGGACTGTTCTGCTCGGAGAGAAGAAGATCGGGTCACACGGAATTGGGGATAGGGTGTTAGCGTGGATTGAGGATTGGCTATCCGACAGGAAGCAGAGAGTCGGAATAAATGGGTGCTTTTCTGGTTGGCGGATGGTAACTAGTGGCGTGCCGCAGGGATCGGTGCTGGGGCCTCAACTATTTACCATTTATATAGACGATCTGGAGGAGGGGACTGAGTGTAGGGTAACAAAGTTTGCAGACGACACAAAGATAAGTGGAAAAGTAAATCGTGTGGAGGGCGTAGAAGGTCTGCAGAGAGATTTGGACAGGCTGAGTGAGTGGGCGAGGATCTGGCAGATGGAGTATAACGTTGACAAATGCGAGGTTATTCACTTTGGAGGAAATAATAGCAAATTGGATTATTATCTAAATGGAAAAAAATTACAACATGCTACTGTGCAAAGGGACCTGGGGGTCCTTGTGCATGAGACGCAAAAACCCAGTCTGCAGGTGCAACAGGTGATCAAGAAGGCAAATGGGATGTTGGCCTATATCGCAAGGGGGGTAGAATATGAAAGCAGAGATGTCTTGCTGCATCTGTACAGGGCATTGGTGAGGCTGCAGCTGGAATACTGTGTGCAGTATTGGTCCCCTTATTTGCGGAAGGATATATTGGCCTTGGAGGGAGTGCAGAGAAGGTTCACCAGGTTGATACCAGAGATGAGGGGTGTTGATTATGAGGAGAGACTGAGCAGATTGGATTTGTACTCGTTGGAATTTAGAAGGCTGATCTTATAGAGACCTATAAGATAATGAAGGGGCTGGATAGGGTAGAGGTGGAGAGATTCTTTCCACTTAGAAAGGAAGCTAGAACTAGAGGGCACAGCCTCAAAATAAAGGGGGGTCAGTTTAGGACAGAGTTGAGGAGGAACTTCTTCTCTCAGAGGGTGGTGAATCTCTGGAATTCCACTGAAGTGGTGGAGGCTACCTCGTTGAATATGTTTAAATCACGGATAGATGGATTTCTGATCGGTAAGGGAATTAGGGGATATAGGGATCAGGCGGGTAAGTGGAACTGATCCACGTCAGATCAGCCATGATCTTATTGAATGGCGGGGCAGGCTCGAGGGGCTAGATGGCCTACTCCTGCTCCTGTTTCTTATGTTCTTATGTTCTAAGGCTGAGAGGAGATTTGATCGCAATGCTCAAAATCATGACAGGGACTGGACAGAGTAGAGAGCGAGAAACTGTTCCCCTCGGAAAAGGATCGAGAATGAGAGGGACACAGATTGAAAGCAATTTGCAAAAAATTGCAATGTTATGTGAGGAAAGCGGGCAGAAAACGGGAGATGAGGCCAGGATAAGATAAGTCATGGGGTGGCACAATGGTTGGCAACGCTGCCTCACAGCGCCAGGGACCCAGGTTCACTGCTGCCTCACAGCGCCAGGGACCCAGGTTCACTGCTGCCTCACAGCGCCAGGGACCCAGGTTCACTGCTGCCTCACAGCGCCAGGGACCCAGGTTCAATTCCTGGCTTGGGTCACTGTCTGTGCGGAGTCTGCACATTCTCCACGTGTCTGCGTGGGTTTCCTCCGGGTGCTCCGGTTTCCTCCCACAATCCAAAAGACGTGCTGGTTGGGGTGCATTGACCATGCTAAATTCTCCCTCGGTGTACCCGAACAGGCGCCGGAGTGTGGCGACCAGGGGCATGTTCACAGTAACTTCATTGCAGTGTTAATGTAAGCCTTACTTGTGACACTAATAAATAAAACTTAAACTTAAGGTGTGCCATGACATATAAAACGTTGGGGCCAGTGCCCTAGGACAAGGGGTCACAGTTTCAGGATGTAAGATGGGCCATTTAGGATTGAGATGAGGAGAAACTTTTTCACTCGGAGGGTGGCGAACCTGTGGAATTCCGTACCACAGAAAGCTGTGGAGGCCACGTCACTGAGTATATTTAAGAAGGAAGTAGCTTTCCAGACTCTAAAGGGGTTGAGGGGTTAACGGGAGAGGGTGGGAATATGGTGTTGACAGCCATGATCGGAGCTACACCTGTTCCGAGAGTCACAGAGTCATGGGGCGGGATTTTCCATGTGTGCTTGCCTCAAGACCGGAAAATCCCACCCAATGTCAACGGATTTTTGCATTGTCCTGTCCCGCCTGCTCCGACTCCCGTGGCGGGCAGGATGACAATTCCGCCCACAGAGTCATACAGCACAGAAAGAGGCCCTTCGGCCCATCATTTCTGTGCTGGCCATCAAGGACCTAGCTATTCTAATCCCATCTAATCCGTGGCCTTGTATGCCAGGGCATTCCAAGTGCTCATCTAAATGCTTCTTAGATGTTGTGAGGGTTCCCGCCTCTACCTCCCTTTCGGGCAGTGAGTTGCAGATTCCCACCACCCTCTGGGTGAAAAAGATTTTCCTCAAATCACCTCTAAATCTCCTGCCCTTTAAATTAAATCAATGTGCCCTGGTTATTGACCCCTCTACTATCGACTACCCCTTCCTATCTGCCCTCTCTGTGTCCCTCATTATTTTTTACACCTCAATCAGGTTCCCGCCTCAGCCTTCTCTGCTCTCAGGAGAACAATCGCAGCCTTCCCAACCTCTCTTCATAGCTGAGATACTCCAGGCCAGGCAGCATCCTGGGGAATCTCTGCAGCCTCTCCAGTGCAATCACATCCTTCCTATGGTGTGGAGACCAGGACTGCACACAGTACTCTAGCTGTGGCCTAACCAGTGTTTTATACAGTTCCATCATAACCTCCCTGCTCTTTATTCTATACCTCGGCTAATAAAGGCAAGTAGCCCATATGTCTTCGAAACCACCTTATCTACCTATCCTTCTGCCTTCAGCGGTCTTTGGACATGCATCCCAATATCCCTCTGGTCCTCTGTACTTCCTCACATTCCATTGTGTATTCCTTCGCCTTGCTAGTTGTCCCAAAATGCATTCACCTCACACCTTTCAGGGTTAAATCCCATTTTGCAGAAGGAGGCCATTCAGCCCATCGAGTCTGCACCGACTCTCTGACAGAGCATCTTACCCAGGCCCTTTTCCCAGGCCCTATCCCCCATAACACCACACATTTACCATGGTTAATCCAGCGAACCTACACATCCTTGGAGGAAACCGGAGCACCCGGAGGAAACCCACGCAGACACAGGGAGAATGTGCAAACTCCGCACAGACAGTGACCCGAGGCTGGAATTGAACCCAGGTCTCTGGAGCTGTGAGGCAGCAGTGCTAACCACTGTGCTACCGTGCTGCCCCCATCTGACCAGCTCAACTATATCATCCTGTAATCTAAGGCTTTCCCCCTCGCTATTTACCACAACAATTGTCCTGTCACCTGCGAACTTACCGAGTATACCTTCCCCACAACCACGGCTCGATTATTAATGTACACCAAAAACAGCAAAGGACCCGGCGCTGATCCCTGTGGAACGCCACAGGACACAGGCTTCCAGTCGCAAAAACAACCTTCGACCCTTGACATCTGACTCCTGACACTAACCAGTGATGCCCGTGAATGAATAAAAACAAAACTCGTGTCTGAGCCTCAATGCTCTAAGTTCCCATTTCAGGGCTGGTGTTGCAAAACTGAAGGCTCCAACACCAGTGTCAACAAAACCTCAATGTCAGCAAAATGAAGGAGATTGTCATCGACTTCAGGAAACGTAAAGGGGAACATGCCCCTGAGTGCATCAATGGGGACAAAGCAGAAAAGGTCGAGAGCTTCAAGCTTTTAGGTGTCCAGATCACCAACAGTCCTGGACTCCCCACATTGACACTATAGTTAAGAAAGCCCACCAATGACTCTACTTTCTCAGAAGACGAAGGAAATTTGGCATGTCAGCTACGACTCTCACCAACTTTTACAGATGCAGCACAGAAAGCATTCTTTCTGGTTGTATCACAGCTTGGTATGGCTCCTGCTCTGCCCAAGACCGCAAGGAACTACAAAAGGTCGTGAATGTAGCCCAATCCATCACGCAAACCAGCCTCCCTTCCATTGACTCTGTCTACACTTCCCGCTGCCTCGGCAAAGCAGCCAGCATAATTAAGGACCCCACGCACCCCGGACATTCTCTTTTCCACCTTCTTCCTTCGGGAAAAAGATACAAAAATCTGAGGTCACCTACCAACCGACTCAAGAACAGCTTCTTCCCTGCTGCCGTCAGACTTTTGAATGGACCTACCTCACATTAAGTTGATCTTTCTCTATACCCTAGCTATGACTGTAACACTACATTCTGCACCCTCTCCTTTCCTTCTCTATGAACGGTATGTTTTGTCTGTATAGTGCGCAAGAAACAATACTTTTCACTGTATGTTAATACATGTGACAATAATAAATCAAATCAAAACTGCACTGTCTTTCAGATCATAGAAATCATAGAAATCCTACAGTACAGAAAGAGGCCATTCGGCCCATCAAGTCTGCGGCGACCACAATCCCACCCAGGCCCTACCCCCATATCCCTATATATCTACCCACTAATCCCTCTAACCTACACATCCCAGGACACTAAGGGCAATTTTTAGCATGGCCAATCAACCTAACCCGCACATCTTTGGACTGTGGGAGGAAACCGGAGCACCCGGAGGAAACCCACGCAGACACGAGGAGAATGTGCAAACTCCACACAGACAGTGACCCAAGCCAGGAATCGAACCCAGGTCCCTGGAGCTGTGAAGCAGCAGTGCTAACCACTGTGCTACCGTGCCGCCCTTAATGTGAGATGAGATGTTAATGGGACAACTACCTGAACAGAAAGATCCCATTGCACCATTTTGCAGAGAGCGGGTGGGGAGATCGTCCCAGTGTCATGGCCAATATTCATCCCTCAATCAGCATCTCAAAACATAGCTCTTCTGCCCATTACCAAGTTACTGTTTGTGGGCGATTATAGAATCCCTATAGTGCAGAAGGAGGCCATTCAGTCCATCAAGTCTGTACTGACAACAATCCCACCCATCCCCGTGGTTGCTGTGCGCCGATTGGCTGTCGCTCCTCCTACATGGCAGCCGTGACTTCGGAAAGTACTTTATTACAGTGGTTAGCACTGCCACCTCACAGCGCCAGGGAGCAAATTCCCGGCTTGGGTCACTGTCTGTGCGGAGTTTGCACGTTCTCCCCGTGTCTGCGTGGGTTTCCTCCGGGCGCTCCAGTTTCCTCCCACAGTCTGTAAGACGTGCTGGTTAGGGTGCATTGGCCATGCTAAATTCTCCCTCAGTGTGCCCGAACAGGTGCCGGAGTGTGGCGACTAGGTGATTTCCGCAGTAACTTCATTGCGGTGTTGGAACAACGAAGGTTGAGGGGGCGATCTGATAGAAGTCTACAAGATTATGAGGGGCGTGGACAGAGTGGATAGTCGGAAGCTTTTTTCCAGAGGGCATAGGTTTAAAGTGCGAGGAGCAAGGTTTAAAGATGTACAAGGCACATTTTTTACAGAGGGTGGTGGGTGCCTGGAACTCGCTGCCGGGGGAGGGAGTGGTAGCAGAAATGATAGTGACTTTTAAGGGGCGTCTTGACAAATACATGAATAGGATGGGAATGAAGGGATATGGTCCCCGGAAGGGTAGGGGGTTTTAGTTCAGTCGGGCAGCATGGTTGGTGCAGGCTTGGAGGGCCGAAGGGCCTGTTCCTGTGCTGTAAGACTCTTGGTTCTTTGTTCTTAATGTAAACCTACTTGTGACACTCATAAATGAATAACATAAACTTTAAACTTGAACCTAAATGCTTTTTACATGTTGTGATCATGAGCGTGCAATATAAACATCCTTTTATTGTGACTCTGAAGAGATTATATTCTCCTATCCCCTGACATGAATTAGTGCAGAAGGAGGCCATTCAGCCCATCGAGTCTGCACCGACCACAATCCCACCCAGCCCCTTTCCCCATAACCCCACATATTTACACTGCTAATCCCCCTGACACTAAGAGAGAGTTTATCATGGCCAATCCACCCAACCCACACATCTTTGGACTGTGGGAAGAAACCGGAGCACCCGGAGGAAGCCCACGCAGACACGGGGAGAACGTGCAAACTCCGCACAGACAGTGACCCAAGGCTGGGAATCGAACCCGGGTCCCTGGAGCCGTGAGGCAGCAGTGCTAACCATTGTGCCACCGTGCCGCCCTCGCCAATCAGTCCTACTGCAATAACCTATCAACGGGGACACTGACCGGTGTGTAATTATTCCACGCCTGCAGGTGGGGTCACAACTGCGGGGTCCACTTCACCGACACGTGCAGCATTTGTCCGAGGCAGCTGCCTTTGCCTTCAGGACGGTGTGGGGCACCCCAGAGCCCGGAGCTCGAAAGGTACCAGGAGCCCTGCTGTGGGTTTGAGCCGTTTGAACGGTTGCGCCACTGAGGGGCGCCACAGCGAGTCACCGCGTCCAGCAGTTGCCAGGCAGTGACGAGGTCAGCACGGAACAGGCATTCGGTGCTGGCGCGAACCGCCATTGGCGGAAGGGCTGGCGATTCCGACGATGTGACTGATGGGAAGAATTGGGCATGTGCGGGCGGGCAGGCACGCTGTAGCGTGAGTGCGCCTTGCCCTTCCCAATCATATTGGCTTACCCCAACGGCTGTTGCCTCTCTCCCATCCATCTCCCTCCTTGCCCCACATCTTCACCTGTCACAGTTTACCCTCTGATTTTAGCTTCTCATCCATTTGGCCATTCACACCTTCTATTCTCTCTATGGGCTGCCATTAGCAGCCTTTCCCCTGGTTTCCGTGGCTACGACTCATCTTTCATTCCCTCCCCCTGCAGTATAAATATCTCCCACTTTCTAGGCCTTTTAGCTTTGACAAAGGATGATCTGGACTCGAAACGTCAGCTCTTTCCTCTCTGTAAAGATGCAGCCTGAGATTTTCCAGCATTTTCTCTTTTGGTTTCAGATTCCAGCATCCGCAGTAATTTGCTTTTATCCAAGATCCTTGGGGTCATTCTTTTCCCCCTTCGCCACTGAAATATCTCCTCAGAGGCCGAGGACCCTTCACCAGATTCCCTTTATTTACAAACTTATCTCCACTCCGAAGAGTGCAAAGTCAGAGGGCGGGATTTTCCAGCCATGCTCATCCCAAAACCGTTATTTTAAGCATCTCTATCAAATCCCCTCTTAGCCTTCTTCTTCTTGGCCAAGGTTTTCCTCTACAAGGGCGGCACCTTCCAGCGGGCAGCCTGGAGGTGGCCAAAAGGCCCGCGGAGGGATCCTGTATTGACATCAACCAGGCCCATGAAGTGGGCCTCTTGGAGTATGAGCTCCCGGAAAATGGAGCCCCAGGTCAGCAGACTTTTTGCATGGTCTGCCCTCCCCCATTCCCTGCCCACTACGATTCTCGTGGCGGGCAGGACGGGGAAAATTCCCCCCCAGAATCCGGAGTGCCAGTAGCCTGGCACTCCCATATCTATATACAGGTGAGACTCCCTGACTGGTCAGGCAATGGCGACCCCAATCCGGGAGCTCATACTCCAAGAGGCCCACTTCATGGGCCTGGTTGATGTCAATGCAGGATCCCTCCGCGGGCCTTTTGGCCACCTCCAGGCTGCCCGCTGGAAGGTGCCGCCCTTGTAGAGGAAAACCTTGGCCAAGAAGAAGAAGGCTAAGAGGGGATTTGATAGAGATGTTTAAAATAACGGCGGCCGCTCGCATTAACTAGTTGAAGGACAGGGATAACCGACTGCCGCGAATTCCAACAACTCCGACAGGAAAAGAGAACAATAAAGGCGCGGCACAAATGAAAATGGACAATTATTTTTAGAGGAATCAGCACAGCGATTCAAAGAAAAGGAAACGATAGGCTGGTGTTCTGCGAGGTACTTGTCTGCCTTTCTCAAGGAAAAGGGGAAACGAGAAGCCTCGATACGGCAGTGACAAGTCAGAAAAAAAAGACACTAAAAGAGGAAGTTGAGGTTTCTCAAGTCCGACCCGTTAGACGCGTGTTTGTGTTTTTGTAACTGTTGAAGCAATCAGCTGGAGCTCCACAGGATATAGATGAAGCAATGCACAAAACGACGCAACTGTACAGCATGCTGCACAAGGTGGTAAAGCACCAGAGAAACTAGAAGCAGGAGGAGGCCATTCGGCCCTTCGAGCCTGCTCCACCATTCATTTTGATCATCGAATTCAACATCCTGATTCCCCCCTTCCCTGCCATATCCCTTGGTCCCTTTAGCCCCAAGAGCTATATCTTATTTCTTCTTGAAATCAAAGAACAAAGAACAGTACAGCACAGGAAACAGGCCCTTCGGCCCTCCAAGCCTGTGCCGCTCCTTGGTCCAACTAGACCAATCGTTTGTATCCCTCCATTCCCAGGCTGCTCATGTGACTATCCAGGTAAGTCTTAAACAATGTCAGCGTGTCTGCCTCCACCACCCTACTTGGCAGCGCATTCCAGGCCCCCACCACCCTCTATGTAAAAAACATCCCTCTAATATCTGAGTTATCACACAATGTTTTGGCCTCAACTACATTCTGTGGTAGTGAATTCCACACATTCACCACCCTCTGAGTGAAGAAATTTTCCCTCACCCCAGTTCTAAAAGGTTTGCCCCTTATCCTCAAACTATGACCCCGAGTTTTGGACTCCCCTCGTCATTAGAGTCATAGAGTCATAGAGGTTTACAGCATGCAAACAGGCCCTTCGGCCCAACTTGTCCATGCCGCCCTTTCTTTTTTGAAACCCCTAGGCTAATCCCAATTGCCCGCATTTGGCCCATATCCCTCTATACCCATCGTACCCATGTAACTATCTAAATGCTTTCTAAAAGACAAAATTGTACCCGCCTCTACTACTACCTCTGGCAGCTTGTTCCAGACACTCACCACCCACTGTGTGAAACAATTGCCCCTCTGGACACTTTTGTAACTCTCCCCTCTCACCTTAAACCTATGCCCTCTAGTTTTAGACTCCCCTACCTTTGGGAAAAGATATTGATTATCCAGCTGGTCTGTGCCCCTCATTATTTTATAGACCTCTAAAAGATCACCCCTCAGCCTCCTACGCTCCAGAGAAAAAAGTCCCAGTCTATCCAGCCTCTCCTTATAACTCAATCCATCAAGTCTCGGTAGCATCCTAGTAAATCTTTTCTGCACTCTTTCTAGTTCAATAATATCCTTTCTATAATAGGGTGACCAGAATTGCACACAGTATTCCAAGTGTGGCCTTACCAATGTCTTGTACAACTTCAACAAGACATTCCAACTCCTGTATTCAATGTTCTGACCGATGAAACCAAACATGCCGAATGCCTTCTTCACCATTCTGTCCACCCGTGACTCCACTTTCAAGGAGCTATGAACATGGACCCCTAGATCTCTTTGTTCTGTAACTCTTCCCAACACCCTACCATTAACTGAGTAAGTCCTGCCCTGGTTCAATCTACCAAAATGCATCACCTCACATTTGTCTAAATTAAACTCCATCTGCCATTCGTCAGCCCACTGGCCCAATTGATCAAGATCTCGTTGCAATTGGAGATAACTTTCTTCACTGCCCACTATGCTACCAACCTTAATGTCATCTGCAAACTTACTAACCATGCCTCCTATATTCTCATCCAAATCATTAACATAAATGACAAATAACAGTGCACCCAACACTGATCCCTGAGGCATATCATGCATACCGTTAGTCACAGGCCTCCAGTTTGAAAAACAATTCTCTACAACCACCCTCTGGCTTACCATCTGGTATACCATTGGGAACATTCTTTCTGAATCTACCCTGTCTAACTCCGTTCGAATTTTATAAGTTTCTATGAGATCCCCTCTCACTCTTCTAAACTCCAGTGAACATAATCCGAACCGATTTAGTCTCTCCTCATATGACAGACCTGCCATCCCAGGAATCAACCTGGCAAACCTTCGCTGTACTCCCTCTATAGCAAGGACATCCTTCCTCAAATCCAACAGCTTCTGTGTGCCGAGGAATCATTTTTGAATCTTCTGGTTTGTGTCAACTCATGTTAGAATAAGATAAGGATAAGGCGTCCTCAGGTAAGGACACCAAAATTTCACACAATACTCCTCACCAACGCCTTAAACAATTGCAGCAAAACATTCTTATCCTTATACTCAAAACCTCTTGCTATCATAGAAACCCTACAGTGCAGAAGGAGGCCATTCGGCCCATCGAGTCTGCCCCGACCACAATCCCACCCAGGCCGTACCCCCATATCCCTACATATTTTACCCGCTAATCTACGCATCCTAGGACACTAAGGGGCAATTTTAGCATGGCCAATCAACCTAACCCGCACATCTTTGGACTGTGGGAGGAAACCGGAGCACCCGGAGGAAACCCACGCAGACACGAGGAGAATGTGCAAATTCCACACAGACAGTGACCCAAGCCGGGAATCGAACCCAGGTCCCTGGAGCTGTGAAGCAGCAGTGCTAACCACTGTGCTACCGTGCCGCCCAACTATGGCGGCCAACATACCATTTGCCTTTACTGCCTGCTGTACCTGCGCGCTTACTTTCAGCGACTGATGCACAAGGACTCCAAGATCTTGTTGAGTATCCACCTCTCTCAATTTACACCCATTCAAATAATAATCTGTCTTCCTATTATTGCTACCAAATTGGATAACCTCACATTTATCCACATTAAACTTCATCTGCCATGCAGAAGGCATGCTTGCCTTTATCGGTCGGGGCGTTGAGTACAAGAGTCATGATGTCATGTTGCAGCTTTATCAAGAAATGGCTGAAGACATTGGATTCCAAAAAGGCAATGGACTCTGACATTGCTCTGGCAATAATACTGAAGGCTTGTGCTCCAGAACTTGCCGCGCCCCCAGCCAAGCTCTACCAGTGCAGCTAGGACGCTGGCATCTACCCGGCAATGTGGAAAACTGCTCACGTATGTCCTGTACACAAAGAGCAGGACAAACCCAACCCGGCTAATTACTGCCCAATCAGCTTGCTCTCAATAATGGAAGAGACGGAAAGGGCCATCAAGCAGCACCTGCTTGGCATTAATCTACTCAGAGGCGCCCAGTTTGGGTTTCTCATAGAAGTTTTCATAGATTCCTGACAGTGCAGAAGGAGGCCATTC